>NC_134718.1:10250917-10553947 GCF_049634645.1 Pelodiscus sinensis
TCATTTTATTCTGTGCTCTTCTACTTTCTGTCCACTCGTAGAATGTATTCAGTTTTTATACAAACAGAGGCACAGGAAAAATAAATAAAAATCAAATATAACTATAGAAATAATTTCCTCGTATAACTTTAGATTATTTTTCAGAACATTAAATGGGAGGCTGGTATTAAACTGTTGGCAAAAAATTCCATCTTTTCTCATGAGTGGCCAAGCACATGCACAATGTAATGAGCTAATCTGAGAAAAACATATAAGCCATTGCCCCTCCCCCCCCCCAAAAAAGCTGGTGTTTTTGGTAGGCTAGTTTCTGTTCAAGGCATATATATAAAGTCTGGGTCTTAAATTGATTTTATAGACATATACCTATTTTCACAAACTTCTGATATATTTTCATTCTTAAGTGCAAACATTTACCTGACATGCTGGAAACCCAAACAGAAGCCTGGTGCTAAATAGAAGCACCAGATAGGGAAATTGATTATGAATCGATATGCTTATTTTCTTGTATACAGTGAATATGCAAATCATAAAAACATATAACTTATGGAAAGAAGAAAACAGGCTTTTAAAAAGTTATTTCAGTTTTACTATTATAGGCCCCCAGCCTACAAATTGCTCCATATAAACAGATTCCTGTGCCAAACTGTGGCCAATTGGAGCTGTGAGCGGCCCTTCCTGTGGAACTCAGGTGAATCAAGCATCCGGTGGCCCACTAGAGGTTAATCCTGACGAACCATGTCGGGCCTATGGGCTGCTTTTTGCCCACTCCTATTCTAATCCTATAGGGCTTGTCCTGCCACCTTCTACTCATACAAGTTGCCTTTATTGCCACAAATATTCCCATCAAAGTTACTAGGACTAATTGTGTGAGTAAAGACTACTCACACGAGGGTAAGTTTATAGATCAAACCAATGGAAAAATATTTTGCAGTCAAATAGTAACTTTCCTCAACGTTGAAGTTTGATATAACCTGAACTGAGATTTGAACGCTGCAATTTCCTGAAACAATTTTAGACTTTCATTCCCATTTACTATAAATGGAGTTATTTTATAAAGGAGAATAGAGAAAGAGATCATTGAGGGATAGGAATTTATCTTCAAACACCTTCCATTGCAAATGGAAAACTAAGGCACAGGCTAAAGTCCAGATTTTTTAAGGCATTTGGATGTTCATATCCTCAGCATTGCAACTCCTCACCGGTTTAGGTGTCTAAAGCTTTTCAAAAACAGATTTATGACCCTAAATCACATTGGCTAACATTAGGATTTTAGCTCCTCCTTGCCTACATCCCTTTTAAAAATGAGTTTAAACACCTAACTCAATTAGGCATTACACAGCTGATTACCACAGTGCCTCAATACTTTTATACATCTGGGTCCAGGTGTCTTATCCAAGATCACACAACAAATCCATGGCAGACCAAGGAATTGCACCTAGGTCTACATGAACGCTAGTGACTGAACCACTTTCTCTCTCTTTAGTACAATGCAAACAGCTTCCATTCCACAAAATCTTTATCTTCTTCTCCCATTGACTTCAGTGAGACTTTGATCAAGCTCTTTGACAGTGTCCTTGCAAAATGACTTCAGTGGATTGTGAGCTTGGTCTAGTGTGTATAAAATATATTGGTTTAATAAAAGTCCTGATCCTTTGACAATATACTCTTCTAATTGGTTTATATTGTGCTATAAAGTCAAGACTCCTCAGGACTGCAAATTTAGCCCATTCCTTCCTGTTCCTCTCCCCTCCCCATTTAAGAGAGAAAAGTTGATTCTAATAATAAAGTTAGTTGTTATCCAAGTTTTATTAGTCTTTTTTGTCAGAAGTTGTCTCATCACAAGAAACCCCGCAGCAAAGTCTCTGCTTATTTAACTGATCACCGATTTCATTTTTTGATTAATTCATTCTCCCTGCCACCACCAGTTTGATTCTAAAGCACATTAAAAATGAAGGCAGACAGGAAGGACAGAAGTCTAGCCAGAAAATTTATGTCGATCCCTGTTGATTATTCCAGGCAGCAGGTGAGCTTTGTCTGGCTACCATGTATATGTTCTTCAGTTTATAATTCTCTAGACATCTGAACTCAAAAACAAATCAGATTAGGGTAATGAATTGGTCTTAGCCAATTCTTCTCTTTCCCATGAATAACATCCCTCAGGAGAAAAAACAGCTGGAAAGTCCCAGACTTACAGAAAATATGTTTCACCTCATGGAATCTCCTATGAAAAGCAGGGAAAGGAATGGAAAAGACAAACTCCTAAGTGGCTGAGCCAGAAGAAAGCCATCCCTTTTGGTTCGCCTCCAAGAACTGCTTTCTAGGCTTCTTCAAGCAAATCTAGGGTCCTGTGCAAAACAGCAGGTTACATAAGAACATAAGAACGACCGTACTGGGTAAGACCAAAGGTCCATCTAGCCCAGTATCCTGTCTGCCAACAGTGGCCAGCACCAGGTGCCCCAGAGAGGGTGGACCGAAGACAATGATCAAGCGATTTGTCTCCTGCCATCCCTCTCCAGCCTCTGACAGAGAGAGGCCAAGGACACCATTTTATCCCCTGGCTAATAGCCTTTTATGGACCTAACCTCCATTAAATTATCTAGCTTCTCTTTAAACTCTATTATCGTCCTAGCCTTCACAGCCTCCTCTGGCAAGGAGTTCCACAGGTTGACTATTTGCTTTGTGAAGAAGAACTTCCTTTTATTAGTTTGAAGCCTGCTACCCATTCATTTCATTTGGTGTCCTCTAGTCCTTATATTATGGGAACTAATGAAGAACTTTTCTTTATCCGCCGTCTCCACATCACTCATGATTTTATAGACCTCTATCATATCCCCCCTCAGTCTCCTCTTTTCTAAACTGAGAAGTCCCAGTCGCTTTAACCTCTCCTCATATGGGACCCGTTCCAAACCCCTAATCATTTTAGTTGCCCTTTCCTGAACCCTTTCCAAGGCCAAAATATCTTTTTTGAGGTGAGGAGACCACATTTGTACACAGTATTCAAGATGTGGGCGTACCATAGTTTTATACAGGAGCAGTAAGATATTCTGGGTCTTATTTTCTATCCCTTTCCTAATAATTCCTAGCATCCTGTTTGCCTTTTTGACCGCCGCTGCACACTGTGTGGAAGTTTTCAGAGAACTGTCCACGATAACTCCAAGATCTCTTTCCTGATTTGTCGTAGCCAAATTAGCCCCCATCATACTGTACGTATAGTTGGGGTTATTTTTCCCGATGTACATTACTTTACACTTATCCACATTAAATTTCATTTGCCATTTTGTTACCCAATCACTCAGTTTGGTGAGATCTTCTTGGAGTCCCTCACAGTCTGCTTCTGTCTTGACTATCCTAAACAGTTTGGTATCATCCGCAAACTTTACTACCTCACTGCTTACCCCTTTTTCCAGATCATTTATGAATAAGTTGAAAAGGTTAGTTTCTATTAAACAGGAAATGTGGAGATCTGCGTTTTATCATAGCCCTGGAGAGGCTGAGGACAGAAAGGAAAACTTCCTGATTTCTCATGGGGAAGTTGTTTAACAGCTACTAAGTTTACCTCAACAAATAGAAGATCTGCGTGGAATATTGCACACAGCCCCTTGAGGTATATTCAATTAATATTTAACAATAAGCCTTTTGTCAAACACATGTTCCTCACAATCAATGGTAGACATAATTGCTCATCATGGTAGCCCTTTTTACAGTCCCTTCTCTTGCTCAAAACAATTAGTACATCATGGATAAAAGATACAAGAACTAAAATTATATTCTAAAACTTCCCTGT
Organism: Pelodiscus sinensis; assembly: GCF_049634645.1. Classification (NCBI taxonomy): domain Eukaryota; kingdom Metazoa; phylum Chordata; order Testudines; family Trionychidae; genus Pelodiscus; species Pelodiscus sinensis. The sequence continues at coordinate 10,254,702 of NC_134718.1, forward strand.
AAAGAACAGAGATACAAAATAATGCTGGGGGGGGGGGGAGGGGGCAAGTATTCTTCATTTATTCTCATATGCAAGGTACAGGCTATATCTTCCAGTGCCTAGATTCCCTAGTTGAAGCCAAGAATAAAATCTAGCCATGTTAAATAAAACTACATGTGCTGAGGTCTGGTTCATTATAAAGTCTACAAGTTAGAGGTTCAAAGCTTAGATTTCCTGCTGAAAATTAGAATGAATGTTTATGTATGCTAAAAATATGCTATACGTTGAGCTGGCTGGTAAATACACCATTGTTAAAACTTCTGAGTGTATAGTATAATTAATCCTGAAAAGTGCTGTCAGACCCCTTTCAGAGCATCTTTTAACAATGGGGTGCATTATTGTGCAAAATGGTTCCAAGCTCTGGGGAATCCTGACACATTTTAATGACATAACTTACTAGATATTCCGATTTAACTGAAATTTACCACATATTTTCAAAATACACTTCATGAAATAAAGTGTATAGTGGAAGAGACTGCTATTCAGTCACCTGACTTTGCTTGTTTTGGGGTGATTTGGACTTTGCATTCATTAGATAAACCTGGAGAGAGTGTTCCTCGTATTCAATTCTTAATGCGTAAGAATGGGGAACTGAAATTGGAAACATCACCTAACCAGCTCCTCTAGAAAATGGTTGGCTTTAATGATAAAAATAAGAACATAAGAACATAGGAATGGCCATACTGGGTTAGACCAAAGGTCCATCTAGCCCAGTATACTATCTGCTGACAGTGGCCAGTTCCAGGTGTCCCAGAGGGGGTGGACCAAAGACAATGATCAAGCAATTTGTCTCCTGCCATCCATCTCCAGTCTTTGTCAAACAGGCCAGGGACACCACTCCTTACCCCTTGGCTAATAGCCTTTTATGGACCTAACCTCCATGAATTTATCTAGCTCTTTTTTAAACTCTGTTATAGTCCTAGCCTTCCCAGCCTCCTTTGGCAAGGAGTTCCACAGGTTGCCTATGTGCTATGTAAAGAACTTTCTTTTATTAGTTTTAAACCTCTTACCCATTAATTTCATTTGGTGTCCTCTAGTTCTTATATTATGGGAACAAGTAAATAACTTTTCTTTATTCACCCACACCACTCATGATTTTCATACCTCTATCATATCCCTCCCTCAGTCCCCTATTTTCTAAACTGAAAAGTCCCAGTCTCTTCAGCCTCTCCTTATATGGGACCCATTCCAAACCCCTAATCATTTTAGTTGCCCTTTTCTGAACCTTTTCTAATGCCAAAATATCTTTTTTGAGGTGAGGAGACCACATCTGTATGCGGTATTCAAGATGTGGGCGTGCCATAGTATTATATAGTAAGATATTCTTCATCTTATTTTTTATCCCTTTTTTAATAATTCCTAACATCCTATTTGCTTTTTTGACTGCCGCTGCACTCTGCATGGATGTTTTCATGTGACAAAAATTCTTTACACAGTTGGAAATTAAGGAACCCTTCATGAACACCAACCTGGAACACACACGGTATAGAACACTCCCTGTCCCCACAAGTGTTCAGAAATTAAATCTCACACTTCCTGTCACTCATCAGAGAATGTATGTGGTGCTATCTTGATAAGACTTTCCCACTCATTCATCAAGTCAAATTTCAACATATTGGAACTAAAAGATGCATCTATATATATATATCACAATAAAACAGTTACGTAGTTTCCCAAATTCTGCCCAGCATTTTCCTCAGCAATAAAGCAAGGTGCTAGTTTGCAGAATGCCAAATCCTCCCCCGCTAAGGACTCACTATTCTATTTTGAGTTTGCCATCCGCCACTGTTCTCAAAGTGCTCCGGCTGTTTCCACTGCAGCTACAGCTCCCAACTGGAGAACAGGGTAAACAGCAGGTTAATATATACATCTATCTATCTGTATATATTCATTTGCCATAAATGGCCAGCTAAGTCTGAATTGCTACCATGGGAGAACACCTGAACGTATTGTTATACATCCCTTTGAAATGAAAGCAAAACCACAACATCAGTGCAATAGCCCAACAACACTGGAGTCTATGTGTAGTCACAACATTAAGCCAAAACATGCACACAGACCTGGCTGAGTGATGAACTTTTATTTCAACCAAGAAACTGAAAATCAGGGAAAATATTCCGTTTGGTTCCAAAAATGTTCAGAATGTGTCAGTAAATTGAATGACTCCATTTTGGGCCAGCAGAGAACAAGATGTTTTATGTGTTTAGCCCAGTGGTTAGGGCACTTCACAGGCATGTGGGAAGGAGACCCATGTTTGAATCCTGACTCTGGAACAGAGACCTCCCCCCTTTGTGCTACAGGCTATTCTGGCATGGGTTGCTCTCAGTTTCTCTTAGTGGAGCTGTTCCACTTCATACCAGTGAGTATTTAAAACAAAGAGAGAAAGACCGAAAATGATTTACCTCCTCTCTGCCTGGTTTAGAGGGATATGAATCCACGTTCCTTAATTACCAAGCAGTAGAGTCATTCTCAGGCCAGGTCTACTCTAGCATAGAAAAATCGATGCAAGACATACAACTCCAGCTATGTGAATTGAGTAGCTGGAGTTGACATGCCTTGCATGGATTTTCCAGGGTGATCTCACAGAAGGAGGATGATGGCAGAAATGTTCCCGTCAACCTCCGCTATTCGTCATGACGAGTACCGTCTACTGAAGGGGACAACCTCAGTGCTTGATTTAGCGGGTCTTTACTAGACCTGCTAAATCAAACCCTGAAGGAAGTGGACACATAGCCTTACTCCCTCTCTTTGGCCCAATAATTACTGTAGTTACAAAGTGGAACAGCTCTAGCAGGAGATGCAGCCCAGGCCACAGTAGCCTAGAACCTGCTGGGCAGGGCACTCAACAGGGAGAAGAAAGAGCTTAGTAAAGTCCCTTTTCAGAATAGGGATTCACACCTTGATCTTTTACACCACAGGCAAGTGCCCAATCACTAGAGTACTGTTCATAAAAAGAGGTGCATACATGTGTGCTGGTTCTGAAAAGCTTTCCCCAAGCTGAAACAATTAGCTCAAATTCAAAACAGTTTCAGTCAACCCAAAACTACATATGTAGTGAATAAATTATTTGTCTAAAGTCTTCTCCCAACCCTGCTGTTGAGAACCCTCCAGTAAGTCGTCATATTGTATTTTACTCATGTTAAAAGATGTGCAGACCTACTTTGAAAGATTAAAAAGAAAAAAGACATTGAGTCATCAGTGAAACTTACCATTATACATTTTTTACCCTGTCCCATAGAAAAGCTATGCCTTCCCCTTTTGGCCTATGACCAAACCTTGAGTTTTCAATGAATGTGACCATTCTCAAAGAGGCAACGACAAGTGTTTTCTACAGGGCACTACTCAGCCACATTTTCAAAAGCTTCTTATGTATTTCCATAAGGTGATTTTAACTGGAGAATCTGAAAGCTATATTTCACATACAGGCAGTCCCTGGGTTATGTACAAGATAGGGACTGTAGGTTTGTTCTTAAGTTGAATTTGTATGTAAGTCGGAACTGGCATCCAGATTCAGCCGCTGCTGAAACTGACCAGCGGCTGACTACAGGAAGTCCGAGGCAGAGTTGCTCTGCCCCGGGCTTCCTGGAATCAGCCGCTGATGAGTTTCAACAGCGGCTGACTTGGGGACGCCTGGGGCAGAGCAGCTGGGGTGCTGCTGGGTTGGTCCAGTAGCGCCGAGGAGCGGCGCTGCGGGACCAACCCGGCAGCACCCCAGCTGCTCTACCCCAGGCGTCCTGATTCAGCCGCTGCTGAAACTGACCAGCAGCAGTTGAATCAGGACGCCTGGGACAGAGCAGCTGGGGCGCTGCCGCGTTGGTCCAGTAGCACCGAGGAGCGGCGCCGTGGGACCAACCCGGCAGTGCCCCAGCTGCTCTACCCCAGGCGTTGGCGAGAAAAGCCTGGTCTGCTGTGGGGGGGTGGCGCACTAGACTTTGCTCTGCGTCTCCCTGGTCTGCTGGGGGCCCCTCCCCCAGCAGACCAGGGAGACGCGGAGCGGCTTTTCTCGCCGCAGAGGAGGCGGGCGGTGGGACCGCGCGCATCTGGGCGGTCCCGCCGCCCGCGTCCTCCGCCGCATCTCCCTGGTCTGCTGGGGGATTCCCCCCAGCAGACCAGGGAGACGGGGAGCAAAGCCGCAGAGGACGCGGGCAGCGGGACCGCGGCATGTCTGGGCAGTCCCGCCTCCCACGTCCTCCGGGGCGAGAAAAGCCCTGTTCGTAAGTACGGATCCGATATAAGTCGAATCCGCGTAACTCGGGGACTGCCTGTATATCCAGTCCTAGAAGGATGCACCTAGTTTTTCAAGGAGGGGAGTGGTTCATTTTTGTATTACATATATATTTGTTGGATCATTAATTGAGCATATACTTGTGTTCAGACATTAAAATGACATCAAAATCATTTATCTTGGAAATTATTACAAGCTCTACTTGTTTTTTTCTTGAGTGCTGTTGTATTATTTTAAATATGATTTATTTTTATGCACAAAAAATATCTTTTTATTAGTAGGGTTTTTATTAGTTAGTCGATTAATCTCAGCAAACACATGTGATTAATTACTCGTGATTAATAATAATTTTCATTGCACTGTCAAGCAATACAATGCCAATTGAAATTTATTAACTATTTGGGGGGGATACATTTTCAAATACAACACAGAATATGAAGTGTACAATGCTCATTATGTTGTTATATATTATAAATTATGGATTTTTACAAATAGTTTAAAAAATCAGTACAAATATTTACAAACAACACATAGTCCTGTAGCACCTTAGACACTAACAAATATATATTTAGTATCATGAGCAAAGTGGATTTCACCCATAAAAGCTCAGGATACTATACACATTTTTGTTAGTTTCTAAGATGCTACAACAGGACTTCTTGTTTTTAAAACTACAGACTAACACAGCTACCCCTCTGAGACTATATTACAAATATTTGTACGAGTTTGTTTACATTTGCAATAAAGAATGGGGCCTGTGTCTTATTTACAATTTCATCTGAAAGTAAGAACAAGTGATCACGTGACATTACCTGCCAAATATGCTGAACATTTGTATGCCCCCCTTCATCCTTCCTTCTAGAGGACATGCTTCCATGTTTGTTAAAAAAAATAACGTGTTAATTAAATTTGTGACTGAATTCCTTGGGGGAGAATTGTATGTCTCCTGCTCTATTTTACACACCTTTTGCCATATAGTTCATGTTATTGACATCTTGGATGATGACCTATCTCACATGTGGTTCATTTTAAGAACCCTGTCACTGCAGATTTGACAAAATGCAAAGGAGACACCAATGTGAGATTTCTAAAAGTAGCTACAACACTTGCCTCAAAGTTCAAGAATATCAAGTGCCTTTCAAACTCCAAGAAGGACAAAGTGTGGAGCATGCTTTCAGAGGTCTTAAAAGAGCAACACTCTGATGTGTAAACTACAGAACCTGGACCACCAAAAAAAAAATCAACCTTTTGCTGGTGGCATCTGACTCAGATGAAAATTAATGTGTGTCAGTCCATACTGCTTTGGATTATTATCAAGCAGAACCTGTCACTAACATGTAAGCATGTCCTCTGGAATGGTGGTTGAAGCATGAAGGGACATATGAATCATTAGTTCCTCTGGCTCATACATCTTGCACTACAATCTACAGTAGTGCTTTGTGAACATCTATTTTCACTTTCAGATGACTCTGTAAACAAGAAGTGAGTGGCATTATCTCTTGCAAATGTAAACAAACTTGTATGTCCAAGTGATTGACAAAACAAGAAATAGGGTTCAGTTTATTTGTAAATGACAAATCTTTTACTTTTAAATGCAGTTTTTTGTACATAATTCTACATTTGCAAGTTCAATTTTTATGATATAGAGATTGCACCGCACTACAGCTTTTGTTTTAGGTGAATTGGAAAATACTATTTATTTTTTACAGTGCAAATATTTGTAATAAAAAAATAAAGCAAGCACTTTATTGTTATGACTGTTGAAACTGAAATCAATATATAGGAAAATACAGAAGACATCAAAAATATTTAAATAAATGGTACTTTGTTAATCTAACAGTATGTTTAATCAAGCCATTAATCGTGATTATTTTTAATCACATTATTAATTACAGTTACTTTTTAATCACTTAACAGCCCTATTGCTTAGTAAAATAAACTGCCCTAATTTGAAGAACATAAGAAGAAGATCTGTTGAATAAGAAGGTATCATTTTTACCAAGTCAGTTTTCCGGCCATATTCAGCCCACAAGGACATACCAAGGCAATGCTCAATATCCACTCTCTATATTTTCTTATTTCCCTGTTGGAAATATGGTTTGACCTTGAAAACTTGCAACATCTCTAAAACGGTAATCTTGTCTCTGTTCCCTAAAAATCTGTTTAACTTCTATAGACTTAGAAGTAAAAGTGGATGTTTTTGGAGTAGCTTTAGACTTTTTATGTAGAAAACTAATACAAAGTTCTTGATTGGAAAATGTAAGAGAATATGGATTTGCTTTTCTTGGATTCCAGCTATTTGTTCTTCTCCATGCTATTTCTGTCATGGTCACATTGATAGAGATATCTCAGTAATGTGCTGCCAACCCAAGTGTGCACTTAAGGTCCCAATCCTACATCACTGAAATCACCACCTTGGAATACCAAAAGAAACTACACTGTCTCCTTAAAAGCCTCCCCACAGCTACTCGGGAACAAATCCTCACAGAATCACCTTCTGACCCCCGACCAGGATTGTTCTATCTACTTCCCAAGATCCATAAACCTGGGCACCCCGGACGTCCCATCATCTCTGGTATTGGCACGCTCACTACTGGTCTATCCAACTATGTAGACTCTCTTCTCAAACCCTTCGCAACCAATACCCCCAGCTATCTCCGAGACACTACTGACTTCCTAAGGAAACTACAAAACATCGATAACCTCCCCAATAACACCATCCTTGCCACCATGGATGTAGAAGCTCTATATACCAACATCCCACATGAAGACGGATTACAAGCAATTAGAAACACTATCCCAGAGGACACTACTGCCAACCTGATAGAAGACCTATGTAACTTTGTTCTCACCCACAATTATTTCCAGTTTGAGAACAACTTATACCTCCAGATCAGCGGCACAGCCATGGGTACACGCATGGCCCCACAGTACGCTAACATCTTTATGGCTGACCTAGAACAACGTTTCCTCAACTCCCGTCCCCTTTCACCCCTTCTCTAGCTACGGTACATCAATGACATCTTTATGATCTGGACGCATGGCCAAGAAACATTGGAGATATTCCACAGAGATTTCAACAACCTACACCCCACCATCAACCTCAGCCTGGACCATTCTACACGAGAGATCCACTTCCTGGACACCACAGTACAAATCAACAATGGAAAATTAGACACCACTCTCTACAGAAAACCCACCGACTCATACAGTTACCTACATGCTTCCAGCTCCCATCCAGAACACACCACATGATCCATCATCTATAGCCAAGCCCTTCGATACAACCGCATCTGCTCTAATCCCACTGACAGAGACCAGAAGCTTCAGGATCTCTACCAAGCATTTATAAACCTCAACTACCCACCCGGAGAAATAAAAAAGCAAATTGAAAGAGCCAGACGAATACCTAGAAACCGTCTACTTCAAGACAGACCCAAGAAAACCAACAATAGAACACCACTTGTCATCACCTACAACCCCCAACTTAAACCTGTCCAACACATTATCAATAAACTACAGCCTATACTGGAACAGGATACCATACTCCAAGAGGCTCTGGGAGACAGACCCATGGTCTCCTATAGACAACAACCTAACCTCAAGATGATTCTTACCAACAACCACAGGACATACCACACTAATACCAACCCTGGTACCTTCCCTTGCAACAAACCCCGTTGCCAGCTTTGTCCACATATTCATTCTGCTGATACCATTATTGGACCTAACCAAGTGAGTTATAAGATCAAGAATACATATTCCTGCGCATCCAGAAATATAATCTATGGTATCATGTGCTGAAAGTGTCCGTCTGCTATGTACATTGGACAAACATCTCAGACACTTTGCCAAAGGATTAATGCCCACAAAACAGATATCAGACAAGATCACAAAGAAAAAACAGTTTCTTGCCATTTTAACCAGAAAGGACACTCTCTCAATGACTTAACCACCTGCATTCTGCTACAAAGACCTTTTACATCTGCACTTGAAAGGGAATCCTCTGAACTGTCATTCATGTTAAAATTTGACACTCTCCAAAAAAGAATGAACAAACACTCGAACTATCTTACCCATTACCAAGATAGCTTCCCCAATTATCACCTCTAATACCATTAACTCACAAACATCCCACTCTCCCCACCTCTAATATCATCAATTCACAGACACTTACCTTCCTTCCTCCCCCCCCGCCCCCGCATCCTCCTCCTGTTCTGCAATGTGATTTGTCCTTTTAATATGTGTTCATTTTTTTAAATTGTATCCTTTGGTATATATGGTTGTGACTATTTTCTTCCACTATTTGATCTGAGGAAGTGGGTCTGGCCCACGAAAGCTCATCATCTAATAAACCATCTTGTTAGTCTTTAAAGTGCTACATTGTCCTGCATTTTGCTTCAGCTACCCCAGACTAACACGGCTACATTTCTATCACTGAAATCAATCGGAATTTTGTCTTTGACTTTAGTGGGCACAGGTTTGACCCCTTTTTAGCACTGGATTCAATTTGTTGGCTTTCTCTTTATGATAATTAAGGAAGGACACAACATCACTTGAAAAATAAAACTTCACTGCAAATATTACACTCAAAACCAGACCAATGTAATGAGTAGACTGATATTACTATGCAATGGGGACAAGCAGGCAAGAAAACAGGATTTGGGGATCCCCAAGGTTTCTTTGTTCCTATTTCAAACCAAAGTAAATGACCAATTTTAAAGTGTTTCTTGGTTTCTCTAAGACCAGCAAGTAAATAGTATGTGGTAGGGAGGGATGGTTTCACAGTATCTAGCAGGATGGTGATTTAGATAGAGGCAGACAAATTATCACACAGTCAAATACAAAGTTCCTTGTGGGATGGTCAAGTATTTGTTCTATAACATATGACAAGCCCAGACAGCCACACATGCAGCAGCTGGCATATGAACAATTGTTTCAGGAAATAGGTTTCGTTTTGAAAAGCTATAGGATAGGAAGCAATTTGGGAGGGTTTTCTGAAGGGCTCAGCATTGAACCTAATTCTGCTCCCATTCAAGCCAATGGAAGTTTTGAATTCAGTGAGAGGAGAGTTCTGCCAGAGTTCGTCAAATGCAAAACAACTGAAAAATCCCACCTTTCGTATTTAAATTGCAACCTGGTCTGTTTCTTAAAGGATGGCAAAAGTATCATCACAGCCAAATAGTGATAGAAATGTAGCCATGTTAGTCTGGTGTAGCTGAAACAAAACCCCAGGACTATGTAGCACTTTAAAGACTAACAGGATGGTTGAATAGGTGATGAGCTTTCGTGGGCCAGACCCACTTCCTCAGATGAGGAAATTGTTCCTCTGACAGCACTGAAATTTTTTGCATTTGTTCATTTAAAAAAAAATCCAAATGTGCTGAGCATGATTATATTTCAATATATTGCTAACTGAAGGAAATACAGCTGCAAATATTTCAAACCATATTTACTTCAGCAATATTTCCATCTCCTCCAGATACAGAATTCTCTGAAACTGCGTAAAAGAGGATGTCAGTTAAAGGTTATCAGAAATGCTATAAGCTCAAATAACTACAGGCAGTCCCTGGGTTATGTACAAGATAGGGACTGTAGGTTTGTTCTTAAGTTGAATGTGTATGTAAGTCGGAACTGATCCGTTTCAACAGAGGCTGAATCTGGACGCCAGTTCTGACTTACATACAGATTCAACTTAAGAACCCCAGGCTCCGCGGCTTTGCTCTGCTTTGCTCCCCGTCCCACATAAGTCGGATCCACGTAACTCGGGGACTGCCTGTATCGGATTTGGGATCTGAAAGCTTATCATATAACCTATGACAGGATGGATAGGCCCTGAGCCTCACTCATGGGCTACATCTACGCTGCAGCGCTATTTCAAAATATAACGGGCTCGCTATTCTGACGTCCCTGTAAAGCTCATGCCATGTTCAGTAAGAGTCATTTCGGAATAGCAACTTATTTTGAAATAAGTGCTGTGTAGACAGTGCCAAATTTTGAAATAAGCTATTGACTCAAAATAAGCTATGCAATTTTCAAAGCTCAAATTACGTAGCTTATTTCGTACTCTGGGTGCATTGGTGACGTACCCATGGAGGCCTTGTTGCCTAGCCCCAACCCACCCCAGGGAATGGCAGAAGAGAGGTCCTCCAAGTTGCTTAGAGTGGCTATGGGGGAAACAACCAGTCAGGACCCAGCAGGCTAGTATAAGAAGTGCCACAGGGCCAGAGTGAATTCAGTTCAGTGTCACCACTTTATTTTGGAGTGGGGACAAAGAGAAACATTACTGAAGGCACGCAGAGAGGCCCTAATGGGACTTGTGCCATAACATTGGAATTTGGAGTTCCAAAGGAGTTTGCTTTGCGTCTATCACACACATGTATGTATGATTTGGCCAGAGTACTGAGTCAGTGAAGACCTACCACAAATGGGAGGTGGGGGGGGGGGGGGGGGGGGAGAGCGAGCATGTGTGCAGGCACACACACTCGGACAGGGGGCAGTTGGAAGAGGTAAGTGCAACCTCATCACACATACAATTAACACATAGATACCTCTTTTTCACAACTGCCACTTGTGTATTAAAAGATACACACGTGTTAACAAATACTTCTTTTTTGTTACAAAAATTTAGTAAAATTAGCGAACAGCAGCAAAGCTTGAAAGGCAGAGAAATAAGTTAATTAAGCCAAATTATCAAGTCTTTCCTTACTCAAAGAAGCTAGTATTAAAAAGGGAGTTTTGCATGATTAAAGACAACAAGATTTGAGTCTATACTTATCCAATTTTATTGTCTTCAAGATGTTTTAAAGCAAACTACAATTGGGTAAAAGTTAAGCTAATAACTGACATAACTGACTACAAATATACATGTACAAAAGGGCAGCCAAACAGCTGTTTTCTATTGTGTCTGAGTACTCCCTTGGGTAACTGGTTTATGTAGTTAAAGAAATATTGATCTGAAAGCCTTAAATATTTCTGTATTACTGAAATAGCTACAGTATCTCTAGAGACTATACACAAAGAGAAAAATAGAAATGTCTGCCTCTCGTGTGAGAAAATTAATGTGATTGTTCATTACTGCATGTTACTATAAAATTCCAACTTTAAAAATTACCTTAAATTCCCTGATTTTTAGATTTTTAGGTTTCAAATTCATAAGCATCTCGCCAATTAACTTTGCTACAATTAACTTTGTTTAGTATAATAAACTTTATAATAGTGTTTAACACTAACAGATAAGCCCAGGCCAGAGCCATAGGCCAATTCATTTGTAGGTGGGCATCAAAGAACTGTTAAGTGTATTGGTATGTATTCAAACTAACAAACGCATATGCTACAAGAGATGTTGATATTATTATATTTTCCTTATCTGTAACTAGCTGTCTGGTACTACATTACATTTACATTTCATATACCCCAGTAGTTACATTTGCATTATGTGTACCCTGGTAATTAGATGATCCTAAAGGGTATGCTTGCATGAGAATGTAGTCAGGTGTTCAATTCATGACAATTAGTAAAATGCTTTATTGTTTGCTATTACAAACATTTGCATTTGTGTATAGATGGGGCGAAAGCAATTTAAATTTTTTACCAGTACAAGGGTCTGGCCTCACGCAGACCAGGCTCCAGCTGCTGCAGTGGTAACAAGAGCAGAGGCTGGGAGCCTACTGGGCTATTTTTAAATGGCTGAGTCCAATAGCAGCTACCCATTTTGCCCCTCCGCTCCTGATGGCGATCTTGGGCAGGGGGGGGGGACAAGAGAGGCAGAAATGTTGCTGGACTCTACCAACAAGGCTGACGATGGGGGACAAAAGGAGCAGTAACACTGAAGTGCTGCCTCAGAAGCACTTTCGCATTGGCTGTGTATGGGCCATATCAATGACCACTTCTAACTGGTATGCTGTCCCAGCCCAGACGGCCTCACTTCCACCTCTGTGTATAACCCTGTACCTAAATGACTCATGAAAGAAATCTTGCACAGTGCTAATGAAGAACTTAAGGCCTGTAAAAGGAAATGATCATTACAAAGCAAGTGGCCAGTGCATGAGTAAAACACGTATCCGATTGTGGTTTGGAGAAGAAGCAGTAAGTACGGTTTCAAAGGAAGATCCTTTATTTCTGGACCATTTAGATTCTAACAGGGAAGAACAACTAACATGAAGATGGATCCCCCAAAATCTCTGAGTAGCCCTGAGAAACTTTTGGAAAATTGGCAGTGTTTGCATCCTGCCATCTTTGGAATTATAAACTGTGACTAAACTATGATTTTATCTAGATTATAATGATTTAAAACCACTTTCAGGAGACTATTTTACTGTATTTATTTATTTATTCCACTTATTCTTAGGGCAAATTTCAGACAGTCTCGCTGCTGAAACTGCTAGGTTACCATTTGGAGCCAGATGTGGTAGAGGTATGTTTTTCTTTTTATTCTATAAAGATGGATAAGTGAGCTGGACTCACACCACAAAGCAAGTCCTGCTAGCCTGGTACCCAGATGGACAGTCTTACTCTTTCCCTAGTACAAGTTTTTTAAACAACCATTTTCTCATTGGCCTGTTGTAGGAAAATCCAAGACTAGGTGCTCAGATGTACTAGATGAATTCATATTTCAGACACAAGGGTTTATTTTAATATTGGGTAGGCTACCCCAGAATTGGAACTACAACATATTGGGCACAGACAGGCATGGCCAAGCATCTGTCCGGTAATCAATCTGTATGAGAGAACTAAATCTCGGCCCACTTCTCAGCAGAGAATTGTAGCAATTCAGATTTGATTGCAGCCACTGAACCACTGTATGAGCTTGGTAAGACAATTCACCTCTCTGCACTTCTGTTTCTCCTCCAACCCCTTTGTTTGATTTGTCTATTTTGATTGTAAGCTCTTTAGGGAAGGAACTGTTTTCCACTGTTTGCATACTGCAAAGACTGGGGGGGGGGGGGCTCTAATCTTAGCTGGGGCCTCTTGGCATTATCATAATTCACTTTATACTGCAGATCCCTCAACAGAATATGTGGAAGTGTAGCTCCTTCTTCAGAAACATTTAGACCACCTCCCCGCTACCTGCCCCCACATCCAGGTTGATTAAAGTTTCTTAAAGTTATGCCAAATCTCTTCCCCCCCCTCCCCCCCCCCCCCCCCCCCCCCCACACACACACAATGTACTTAAATTGTTAGGGGATTCTTTTTTTGAAATCAAAGTTCCTAAATATACAAACCCTCAATGGGGCAATGCTGATCAGACTATGATTTTGATAAGATTTCAGAAGAAAAATATGCACAGCTTTGACATCTGAACTGAGTGCGGAGAGCAAGTTAAGAACAATTTACACCTAGCAATCTAGCTTCTCATATGCCCTTAGGAAATAACTTCTTTGAGTGGAAGAAATTCAATCACTAAATGGTTGCATCAAAAAGCTTCTCACCTTCATCATGCTAATATTTCAATGTTGAAAAATGGCCACTGACTACTAGCCATCACTGCTGCTGCTGCATCAAGTCAAAAGGGAGGGGAGAAATAAAAAGATTTCTGACTCATTACTAATAAAGCATCTGTTACTAGCTGTAAAGTAAATTTCAGAGCCTTTTAATTTAAACATGAACTGAGACAGGGGTGCAAGATTAGTTTGCATTATCAGCTGGTTGAATAACTCTCAGTGAATACCTTAGCTAACTTTCCAGCAGAGTACAAAAGAGCAGAAGGGAAATTGAAAGACAAAATGATAGAAAGAGGCTATGTCTACACTTAAAACGCTACAACTTCATCTGTACCTCTGTAGGGCTTCCGTGAAGACATTCAGAATAGGGACAGGAAGGTAGCTACGGTGATGGAAGAATTCTTCCATCAATGTAGTACTGTCTACACTAGGCTTAGGACAGCATGGCTATGTCACTCAGGAGTCTGTAAGCTTGAAAGCTGGTCTCTCTTCCCAGCAGAGGTTGGTCCAATGAAAGATACCACCTTTCCCACCTTTTCTCCCTAATATTCTTGGACTAACACAGCTATAGCAGCCCTGATACTCTCTTTTTCAGGGGACTCTGACAAAAAAAGGTGCAGTATTGTTTATCTGTTTAATGCAAGTGCCTTGAAGTTAGATATTAAGAAAAAACTTTCTAAGTACAAGGATGGTTAAGTACTGGAATTGGTTGCCAAGAGAAACTGGAATCCCCATCCTTGGAGGTTTCAGAATAGTTCAGACAAAAACCAGTCAGGGATGGTTGCGGTACACTTGTTCCTGCTTCGCTGTCTGAGAAAGCAGGAAAGGGGCTGCACTAGATGACCCTTGATGTCCTTTCCAGCCCTACATTTCTATCTATATATTGTAGAGATGTCTGTCTCTCTATGAATCCATCTCTCTGTGAGTCAGTTTGTTCAAGAACTCCTCCAACATAGTAAGAGCTGGGAGCCCCAAATTTGGTACGCAGCTTCCTCTTATCCTAACTTTAAGCAAGGTCAGAGTTTGGTTGTGCCAGGAAAACAGGATGTGCCTGGAATTTGATTGTTTTTCTATAACACGGAAAGGGGGCTGAATAGAGGGGTGCAATACTGCACAGTCACCACTGGGGGGCAGTGAGCATGTGGGACAGCTATACTGCACAGTGACCTCTGGAGGCATCTGCACCAGGAAAGTTGGGGACAGGGCTTGCCACCTTGCCAGCACGATACAAAATGTAGTGGGCAGGCCACATTTCTGGTGCGGTCTAGAAAATAAAACATATGTGGCCTTGCTCTTTTACTATGAGCAGCCTGCTCCATTAGTATTATAAAAAAAGGGGGGGAAGGGTTGTAGTTAATGCAAGCCTTAACTTGCACCCTTACCACTTTCCATAGGGGTTCATAGAAGATAGTGTCAGAGGAGAGTTGTTGGCTCAGGCGCATGTTGGAGAATATGAAATATTTCTCATGAACATTTTCATATAATTCCACCTCCCCCATTTTTCCTTGAACAAACGTAAATGGAAAAAATTCTAGATAGCATATGTCCTTAAAGGACCAAATAAAGCTATTTACTAGGACTACATCTATTGTTAGGCATGGATGTTATTGTGATGATGTCAATACATACAGTGAGAAACCTGGATGATGTTACTGTGACCTGACTAACTACAACTCTTAGGACCAAATTTCTGCTGCAAATGCTCATAGAAATGGTTCCACAAGCACTTGCTTTCCATACTACCCTGTTCTAGTAGAACTCAGCTGTCTGAATTCTCATAGGAAGAAAGCACAAAAGGGAGAGCCAACATGGTTGAAGAAAGTAAATAGATATTTGCTATAATGTTTTGTGCGTGAGACCTTTGGACACTGCATTTCCCCACCCATTATTTAAAAAATTGCTACAAAAGAAGCAAAAACTATGAACAATGCAGTTACTCCACAGGAAATCTGTATACTACAGGCAGTCATTTCTTTTATATATTTTTGGTAGTGGTTCTGTATATAGTGTATGATGACACAAAACAGTGAAAAGAGGTTCTTTTCAGTCCAAAATAAACACAACCTTCAGATTTCACTGCATTTTCTTTACTTTTCATTCCACTGTTTAAAGTTTTCTTGGGATAGGCACAGTGGGGAGGCAAGAAAGAAACTGACAGAAATGTTAACACTTTCTAGAATCCAATTGATCTTTTGGACAAGAAAGAATGTCAGTTTTTAAACCCAGCTCAGAATTCAACAATTAGGATCTCTCTCTCTCTCTCTCTCTAATAGGTTCAGAATAGAACAGAAGTGTCCAATACAAGTGTCAATGCTGAATAATGGACTCAAATTCCAGATTTAAATTTTGTAAGCAATGGCTATTCCTAATGCATTTACAAACTAAGAGGTTCAGTTCAGAGACAAGTCCCAACTCTACAGTCCCTATGCAAGTAAAATTTCTATTAATTTCAATAGAAGTTAAAGTATTTATATCTGTCAAACAAAACCACCACATTTTCTTTTTAGCTTTTCCTCTCATTACAGATTCAAATACATAGTAAAATCCACTAAAAACTACAAGGCGGTGTTGCTTCTTTAGGGTGCAAAATACTTATTCGGCTTTATAGCAAATGGCTTCTATTTACTGCTTTTATTATTCAGTGAGTGAAAAAAAATCAAGTTTTGAACTGCAACAGAATCAGGGTATAAACTCAGTGGATCCATGTAACTAATTGTTTTGCTTTGGGATATGCATTTGCATTAATTGACTGCTAATGTCATGCTCTGATACCACTGAAGCTATGGTACCTTGTACAAGTAGTGTGATAATTGTGTATTCTACCTCCTTTTTACCCTGAAAACAATTCTTATATTTCTGTTTCAAGAGGTCTAAAATCATCGCCATCTTAGCTTTTCTTTTTATGACGCTCAAAACAATTTTACATTTGTTTCTTACAATGCATGCTGATTTTGTATTTACTAGCTTAATTCTTTTTCATCACATGACCCATTCTACTACATATTTGTTACTAGCTTTGGGATATAGGTTTATTTGGTGGTTCCCCTCCTCTCAAATAACCTCTGATTGACAGATGGCAGTACACATCTAGTGGAACTTCAAGAAAATTGCAACCCTCTTCTCTGCAGAGGGGTAGATAAACTGCAGAATGCCAGTGACTGCAAGTGCTTAGCATAGACTAAAAATTCAAACTGGGATTCTGAATGTCACTGGAAACAGGAAGTGCTGCTTCCACTTCAGTCAGCACTAAAGATTGTCTGTGATAAAGATATGGCAAACTATGCTGGACATCCTGAGAGGGATAGAAAACTATACAGCCTTGGCTGCTGTCTGAATAATTTGGAGAAACTGATAAAGCAAAATATGGGGGACACAAACTGTCTGATGACTATCAAGGCTAGCTAACTGTTACTGGATCCCACAACTAAATTAAGCTCAAAGGTAAAGTTAGGAAGGGGTATATAGTGAGGCAAAGTGGGCACCCCTGGATCCCTTCACTGAGCCCTGGTGAGCAGAGCCAGGTCATACTCACCCCTCCTGCCGGAAGTCGGAGGGGCAGGAAGTACACGTAAGGTCTTCAGGTACATATTCAATGACGAGGTTAGCACAAAATATTTCCTCTGCATATATAAGGTGTAGATTCACCATGCCATAAACATAGGCACGTCAAAACCAATTTCCTAGAGAACTAATCTGCGCACTGCCTTACAGTGAGGGCTCTCTCATTGCCAAATCGCTGTTTTATTACAAACATGTTTAAAATGTTCCCTGCTCACCTTCTCTCTCTTTCCCCTCAATAGCCAAACTTGTCGATATATAAAATGTATCCATGTCTGGGCAGAGGCTCAGCACAGACAATTTTGCCCCGAGAGGTACAAGTTTCCAGAAAGTTCTGAGTAAATGAATGCAGAGGCTAAGAAAAGAAGCTATTAAGTAGCTTTAAGTAGAAAGTGCTCTGCTACAGACCCTGAAGTTCTATGAACAGCCAGAGTTAACGCTCGTCAAGTTACAATCCTTGTTTTCAGTTGCTTCCGTAGCAGTTTTAGGCAATACTTGATAGTTTGCACAGCTAAAATTGCCACATGTTAAAAGTATGTTGGGGGTGCTATTGGGTGGGTGGTTTTGTTTTTTTTGAAGGTAGGAGGGTGAGTAGCTTTGGGAAGGCAAAGAGCGGGGAAGGCCCAATTTAATACACTCTGATTGACATCAGGCATAAAACAAACGTGCTTCATTGCATTATAAATCACAACGGTTTGACTGCAAATTACCTTTAAAGGGTTATAATTATAGATGCTATTAATACAGCCTAGGGCTTTACTGCTGCTAATGATATTCACATTGTTCATATTGCATTAAACGGTGAAATATATGGTGTTGTGAACCTAGCCAAAAAGTTCTCAACAGGCAGATAGTCAAACTATGCTCAATACATCAATTAAATTACTGGACTGTATCTGATAGCCTATTATATATAAAAAATGAAGCATGGTATTCCTATACAGTTTGTGCTTCCCTTGCTCTCAAATCAGTGGAACCCTGAAGTTCCAATTGCAAAAGAAGTACCATCCACCACCCCCGCAAAGTGGTGGCACCCTACCATCACCAGTAACTGAGTCAGTCACTATGGAAAGGCGCCCCCTTTGCTCCTTAGACCTGGTGCAACTGCCTGGGTTGCAGGTGCTTAGCACGGCTCTGGGCCCTCAGCCTCCCTGAGGACTCACACCCCTCTGCTCTGCGGTGCATTTGCAAAATCCGACAGCATTGAGCATACTGGAGTTTAAACATGCTGGTAGCAATGTATGTTTCCATAGATATTTCTTGCTGTGGGACACGGAGAACTGTGTGTCTGCTTGCTCCATCCTCTCCCCAGACCCACAGAATTCTTCTCAACTGGCCCCACTCAAGTTCTGCTGGCCTCTGCTAGACTGTGCATAGAAAAATCAACTTTCTTTTCTAGGATTTCTTCTAATAAGCAGCACAAAAGTACACTTTATTTAGGGCTGCCTTTCCAGCTTTTTTCCTTACAAACTACCTTTTTTCATATCTATTTTACAGAATGAAAAAATGCACTTCTTGAATATGTGTATGTCAGGTAGCTTAGTAGAGCTTGAACCTCTCTAGTCCAGTACCCTTGGGACCTGACTGGTTCTGAACCAGAGAATTTTCTGGACCATGGGAGGTCAAATTATCTAGCAGCATTACTAACACTTCCACTGCTTACTGGGCGGTTAGAGAACATTTAGGGGTAAATTAGAGCTAAATAACAGCACAGAACACCGAGAGCCAGGACTGGTGGCTGTAAACAATTTTTATGGGACCACAGGAAACCTGGCCTCAACCATGAAAAGTGGACATCCAGTTAACTAAAAGAATTCTGGATGATGGATGTTTCCAGACCAGAGAATTCTGGATTAGAGAGGTTCATCAACCTGTACATCTTTCAGATTATGCCTACTGTCACATTTAATAGCTGCAGAGGGGTAGCCGAGTTAGTCTTTAAAGTGCTACTAGACTATTTGTTGTTTTTCAAGTTTTTCCTGTTACAGACTAACAAAACATATAGATGGTATCATGAGTTTTTGTGGGCACAACCCACTTCTTCGGATGACAGGAGTATTAGAAGTCCGGATCCAAGAATAAATAAGAGAAGGGGGAAAGGGCATGGGAGGAAAAAAAGAGAAAAAAGTAGGGGAAGGGAATAAAAGAGAGACCATGAGTAGATGGTTCAAATAGCTACAAGAGGCTGATAAGAACAATTAGCACCTCCATTGTTTGTTTGGTTGGTTAAGTCATTAGGATGTAGAAGGTAGTGTGTGAGCCAGCCCATGTCCCTACTCATACCATTTGCATAAGAATTAAACTTGTGAATGAAGTTAAGTTCCAACCCTTCTCTATGTATTTGGCTTGTGGAATTGGCCTGAAACAAAATGATGACTTAGAGATCCATTAATGAGTGTCCAGGCAGATTAAAGTGTTCTCCAACATGTTTTTGTGTATTACCTTTTTGGATATCTGATTTGTGTCGATTAATTCTTTCCTGTAGAGACTGTCGATTGTCCATTTTGGCCCATATACATTGAAGTGGGGCACTGCTGGCATTTGATGGCATAGATCACATTAGTAGCTGTTTAGGGATACAGAAACTTAAACATCAATGTAGTTAACAGTATTGGAAGAGTATGCTAAAGCCAATGTCTATCCGTGGGAGAAGCAAACATGTGTGACCATATGTGACAACACTAGAGTTTGCAAAGGTTCATAGTTTCCCAATGAATGTTTTGATAAAGGAGCACCTGCAAATTAGGGTTGTGATAGTGTACACACAGTGTAAACAGTTACACACAACGCTCACGTCCCCACCCACCCCCGCCGGGCTGCTACGTCTGTATGGAATAGGAAGCCTAGTCCGAACTATCTAGTTCGTGCCGTGGGCATGGAGTCCGCACTAGCGGACATTTAAAAATGGTGGCGCCCGGCAACATGCAAATGAAGCTCGGGAAATTCAAATCCCGAGCTTCATTTGCAAGTTTGTATGACTACATTAACCACCCTAGTTCGAACTAGGGTGGTAGTGTAGACATACCCATACAGAGGCAGCAGTGCTGGGGGTGGGCAGCAGGTAGGAGTCACCTGCCCCCTCTCCCACACTGCTGCCTCTGAAACAGAGTTTATACAACTGGCAGCTAGACAGAAGCAGTGGTTTCCACTTCAAAGAACAACTTATCTCCATCTGCTAGCTGTGTGACCATCCCTGGTTCCTCTGGAGTCCTCTGGCCAGCCCTTATATTGCTTGCAACCTCTTGTCCCTTTTACCTGCTCCCCTGAGGTTGCAGGTGACCTTTTGTTTGGATGTTCATAAATTGGATGTTTGTAACTTGGACAGGCCTGTACTAAAAATATTTCTTGACTCAGTCAAAATTGTAGCTCATTTGTCTCCCCTGCCACGGCCACTATGAAGTGCTGGAGAGCAACAATTGTGATATTTGCATGAGCATCAATAAAGTACTTGCAAGACATAGTACAGCTATTGCGTAGCACAGTGGTTCACAACCTGTGGTCCATGCACCTCTGGTGCAATACTGTGACAGTATTGCAGGTGGTCCGGGGAAAGTTTAAAAATAAGGAATGGGCCAATCATTACTTTTCTTTTCCCTGACTTTTTTTTTCTCTGCCAGGGGGACGGGTCTGTGAAATTTTAATCGATTGAAAAGGGGTCCGTAAACTCGAAAAAGTTGGGAACCAATGGCCTAGCATATGAACAGCACCAAGAAAATCAAATATCTGAGCAAGATCATTCTTGATGAACTTATTTTTTTATAAGCATCACAAACTGGGAAGTACATACTTAATAGTTGCCAAGAAGCTTTTTTTTTATTGACATTACAGATCTAACTATGGATAGTAGCCATGCTGATCAAATGGCCAATTTGTTTTTCTTTATTAATACTGATCATATTGAAGGAAAAGGAGATATATAAATCAATTTGTAAGGTTTGTGGCAGTAAGTGAGGAAGATGTTGATTCCTTGTGACCCCACATAACTCATGTTTTATTCTGCAAGTACAAAATTGGACCCCAAATATATGTCCAGACAGTGATATACTGGAACCAGTGTTAAAACCTCCCTGTACACAATCTAGGGAAATGCAACCTAGAGCTACTATACAGAGGTTACATAACAAATTGGAAAATTCTTCCCAGAGTGTAGTTATCAGTGGTTCACAGTTAAGCAGGAAGGATATATTGGGGAATGGGGCCATAAGGATCAGTTCTGTATCTGTTCAATGTCTTATTTAGATAATAATGCAGAAAGTACGCATAAAGTTTGTGGACGATACCTAGCAGGGACGTAAAATCCCATTTCATGCCTGTGGCTGGAGCAACCCCCTTCCCGCAGTGGGTGGGGAGCTGTTCCTCCCCTACTGGTTAACCTTTCACAACCCTAATTCCTAGTTGGGAGGGGCTGCAAGTGCTTTGGAGGACAAGAATAAAACTCAAAATAATCTGGATAAACTGGAGAAATGGTCTGAAGTAAATATGATGAAATTCAATAAGAACAAGTGCAAACTATGCCCCTTGGGAAGAAACAATCTCAATGCCTACGAAGGGATACTTCAGAAAGAGATCCAGGATTCATAGTGAACCACAAGCTAAATAGGAGTCAACATGTGACACTGTTGCAAAAAAACCCAAACCTCATTCGGTGATGTGTTAGTAGAGTGATGTAACCGAGACACGAGAAATAATTCTTCTGCTCTACTCCACAGAGATTATCCAGAGAAGAGCAACAAAAATTAAATGCCCACAAAACATGACCTATGAGGGAAGATTGAAAATATTTGGTTTGTTTAGTCTGGAGAAAAGACCGAAGGGCAATATAACAACAGTTTTCAAGTACGTGAAAGGAGGAGGATGAAAAATTATTTTCATTGACTTCTGAGGACAGAACAAGAAACAATGTGCTTAAATTGCAATAAGGGAGGGTTAGGTTAAATATTAGGAGAAACTTCCTGTCAGGATAGTTAAGCACTGGAAAAAACTGCATAGGGAGGCTGTGGAAGCAACACCATTGGAAATTTTTAAGAGCAAGTTAGATAACCACTTATCAGGAATGGTCAAGATCAGGGCTACTCAACACACAGGCCACATGCAGCTCATGGCCTGTTTGTTTGCAGCCCGCGGTGCGGTTTGGGTTCACGCGGGACTCAACAGGCAGCCCGCAGGTGGGAACCTTTGAACATGGCCTCCACTGGGCACATGTTCCACAATGGCGAGCCAATATAATAGTCTTCTATTGATATGTGCTTTAGTAGTTAAATTCTGGGACTGTCATTGCTCATTAAAAGTGCTGTCATATGGGTGGAAATCGGGTAAATAATTGCATTTTATTAATATCATCAGAACTGACTTAAATAGGGCCTGCATGTTGTGTAGTCTTGCCTTAATCTTTGTATTCATGCCCATCATTGTGAAAGAAGCTATCTGCATATATTTGCATATATATTTGCATGTATATGCAACCACACTTAAGTTGCCCTCAGCATGCCCTGTGAGTATTATTGTGGCCCCCAGGGCTTCCAAAGTTGACTAGCCCTGGTCTAGATAATATTTAGTCCTGCCTGCAAGGCAGAGGACTGGACTAGCCTTGAAGTTATCTTAAGGTCTCTTCCCGTGCTACAATTTTACAGCTGGAACTCATGGGGATCTGCAAGCAAAAATGAAAGAATACTTTTCAGGCAAGGGAGACAAAAAGTCTAGCGCATCAAATTAATCTCACATTGGTGCATGCTGCTGAAAGTAAGGCCAATCCAATCACAAAGGTTTTCTTCGCTAGAAGTAAAACAATTTTTACTGACTCTGTCAATGGAAAAAAACTAACCGCTAAGTCTAAAAAGTATCTGCATCTTGAAACTCTTGTGGGAGGGAGTTTTGCAAAAGGAAGAGAAACTTGATGCACTTCAGGCCCTTGAAAAAGTTGACAGGATTGATGCAGCGGATGAAATTGATCGAACATTTGAAGAATGAAGGAGACCTTTACATCTAAAGGTATTCTAAAGCTAAGTGGGCAGCTCGAATGAAAGCCAGAGGCAATGATAGTAAATTTTCAGAGTATAATTGAATGCTTAGAAGATGAAACTATTGCTCAAAGCAGGAATAGCAAAGACATATGTCAAGCAAAAAGCAATGTGTCTTTGATGGCTTGCATGTTCTATCTCGATCAGTTATGGTGGCATAGGACATTAGTTATGGCTGCAGCCTCTGGAATTCTTCAAAGAAAATTGACACATTCCGAGTCCTCTAGACATCTAAGAACACAGAAAATGAGGTCAGCAAACTCAGATCTGAAGAAAAGTATGAGGAAATTGTAAAAAGACTCCCAGAACAGGTAGGAAACAATGGGTTTTGAAAATGCAAACTATCCAAGCCACAGTAGGATGCTGACATCTCATGGATGATAAATTTAGTTATTATGCCTTTGAAGAAAAAGATAACCATCAAAGGAAATGTTTCATGGCCTTCGACAATATGATTAGGGAACTAAAATCACAATATGAGATATTTCCAGAGTTAGCTACTTTATTTGGTTTCCTCCAACTCATGCAATTTCAAAATATAACTTTAGAAAAGCTAAAGGAGGAAGTTCTTAAACTCTTGGGACAATACCAATACTTTTCTTTAGACTTGGTTCACAAGATTAATTCTGTCGAGTTATATTATTTTAACAAACAAGACAGTGGTATGCATTTTGTCACTTGGCGTCAAGAACTATTTGAATTTCTCTGGAAATCAAGTTCTCTTGATGATGTTTTATTAAAAATGGAAATGCTGTGTCAACTTTTTCTCTCCATGCTAACTGGAATGCCTAGTGCTGATCACACCATCGTACCCAAAGGACTGAAAGTGAACAATCCATTAAGATCAACATACTGTACTGACTACAGTGAAAGACTCTGCCTCACACTATCCAAGATCTGAAATTTGATTTGTCCTTTTCATATGTGTTCATTTTTTTTAAATTGTATCCTTTGGTATATATGGTTGTGACAATTTTCTTTCACTATTTGATCTGAGGAAGTGGGTCTGGCCCACGAAAGCTCATCATCTATTACACCATCTTGTTAGTCTTTAAAGTGCTACATAGTCCTGTATTTTACCATGCATAAAGTGAGACATGCCAAAAACTACATGCATTCAGCATGGGTGACCTTGCTTTCCTTGCAATTAAGAAAAACGAGATAGTTAGATCAAAGCTGGACACCATCACAGAACAATTTGCCAAAGAAACATGTTGCTATAGTGTGACCTTCTAATCATTAGGCATATGCAAGTCAACACATTTGGGGTGATTTTTGTGTAGGCCTGTGATTTTTGTTGTTTTATTTTTAACTTTTTATATTTAAAAAAGCCTAAGATGGAGAGCTCACTGGACCACATAGTTCATGTTACAGTCCATGTTTACTGTCTAGTAAATCCGCCACAAAATCTTCTGTCTTGGCTTCTCACTCTTTCCAGTCTCACTGCTTCATGAACAGTCTCTTCTTCCTGTTTCCAGGCCCTGAAACTTACACAGGGGAAACCCCTAGTCCAAAGTTGCTTATGTCGACTATAAGACCTGGAAAGGGAAACTTAGGCATCTTACCTCCCACTGTGCAGCTGTTCCACAACATAAAGGAATCTTGAACCAATTGCTACCCTATTATAATGAACATATACAAGAATTAGAGTTATGGGTAAAGTTACTGTAAGAACCTTAATGCTGAATGTTTGAAATTACCATCTCAAATTTAATGTGATGAAATGTTAGGGATTTTTGCACATACGTTTATTCTGCCTTAAGATATTTGAAAAATATTGTCAAGGGGAAGTACAAGTTCAGAAAAGATTTGCACAGAAGTTGGAGTGACAGGTAGAGAAGCAACTTGGTTTTGTGGAGCTTAAGGATTCAGGAGACCTCTGGACAGGTCTACACTAACCCCCACCATCGATCTAACCTACGTGACTTCAGCTATGCAAATAACATGGCTGAAGTCGATGTACTTACTGCGGTGTCTTATGTGCAGTAAGGTTGGCAGGTCCTGCTCTCCCATTGACACCACCTACTCTTCTCATCCTGGTTGAGTATCAGTGTGGATGGGAGAGCACTTAGATTGATTCATCACATCTAAGCAGATGCAATAAATTGATGGTCGATGGAACGATTGCTGCAGCACTGATCCCGAGCATTGTGGAGACAAGGCCTAAGTGCTATTCCCAGTTCTGCCACAGACTGACTATGCCACCTTGGACAATTCACTTAATCTCTCTGTCTCTATTTTTCCATTTCCACCCTTTTCTCATTCTTGTCTATTTTGATTGTAAGTTCTGTCTTCTACTAAGCGTCTGTACAGTGCCTGCCACAACTAGCCTCTGATCTTGGCTGGGGCCTCTATGGGCTACTGTATTATAAATAAATAATATAGCTACAGTCTAGAACATAAAACATTTTGTGTAGACAAACAGCAGTAAATATTACATGCTGCAGTATTGCATGGCAGACATGAAGTTCACTAAAAGGCAGGAATGTGAATTACTTACCCTGGCAATCGATAAAAGGGCAGGAAAATTCATATTAACACAGACTAAAATTTCCTTCACAATAGCTAAACGAATGTGACTTAAAGAAACAGGTAGTAATATTCTGATGTTTGCCTGATGCTGAAACCTACTTGTGCCTACAAGAGACTAGACTGGATACATTTTTGGAAGACAAGTTGCCAAGGCCAGAGTGAACTCTTGCAAGAGTTGGTCGTGCATATTAAAACAGGTTGGGGAATCTTGGTGATAGTCTAACAATGCATTGTACCTCTACAACAGCGCTTTACATCTCAGGATCTTTACACCTTTACAAACATTCACAAATTAATCCTGCCACGTCCTTTGGGAGATTAAATATTGTCCGTCTCATTTTATAGATAACGAAACTAAAGCAGAGGAAGGTTCTATTGCTTGCTCTATCTGAACCTTGTATTGAGTCAACTCCCCTCCCCCACTCTCACCCCAAAAAGCTGGATTTAAAAATCATTCAATTCTTAAAACAATACATGTGATGGGGTTTTATGTGCTTCCTTATTTTTTTTTTCTGAGCCTTGGGGATTCATATTTTTAAGCTTCACAACTTCAAAAATGACTAGAGACTGCGTTTTATTTAAAAGTAAGGCTGAGAGCCTCCTGGAATCACAAGAAAATATTGCGAGACTTGTGATAAGAGCTGGCAAAACTGAATCTTAGAGAATGACAATACTGCATAATTGTGAATGAGAGATTCTTGTTGCATCATTTAATTTTTGAATTATTTAAATATACAGAGAGCAAATCAAAGCAAAATAGAACCATTGGATAGTAGCTTTAAAAAAAAGAAATAGAAGCAAGAAATGATCAGCCTACAGAAGTCTGGGTATAATTGCAATTTATGATGTCTGAATCATGAAGCTTTGAATGTTTGGGAATGCCAGTGTTTCAAAATAGAAGGAGAAAGCCATTAAAATGGCACATATGGAGAGATATTATACATACTCTGTTCCAAATCCAAGCTGGATTTAAAGTGATATTAAAATATACCTTCATATACATAATCAAGGTAGATTTTTATACCTGCAACTTTTAATATTTAAAACAGTGATAGCTAATGGATGCCTCGTGGAGAGCTCAAAGCATTTTTTAAACAAAACTGTCCACTAGAGAATAATGGAGAAAGAGCAGCCACAGGATGATGGAAGAATGAACCCATCTTTATTTCCTTAATTGTCACTTCAGTAACTGATTCTTGATGTTCAAAAAATTACCTTTGTGGTCAACAATTTTCCACATACCACTGCTCTCCTATTAGCTGTTAGAACAAACACCAAATAGCAGAATTTGTTGCAAAACTGGTTAAGTTGTTCTGTCTGTGATCTCAACAGGTTCTTGTCAAAGCCTTTCATCACTCTAATGACAAGAAGCCAGCTTTGTTTATTTATTTTTGTTTAAACTCAGACAGTTGCCCAGGATAGTTAATAATCCAGGGCCTGCTTTTTTTCTCTGCCCAGCATTTTGTGAAAACTGGGTGTAAAATGAGACCACCAGTGGCAGTGAGCAGAATTCTCAGATTTGATCAGGTTTTTACACTCTTTGCACAGATATAAAAAGACTATAGGAGATGCAAGGCAATAAACAAGTAGGCCCATAGGACATAATTTAAAATATGAGACAGTCCGAGCCAACATGGGATAGCTGGCAAGCATATCTCTCCCACATACTCTTGCTGCACATTTTTTCTTTCGAAGCATCAAGGAAACTTTGTTTCATCCTTAAGAAAGTTTCAGTCAGGGATCAATTTGAGATTTTCAGAGGCTACACAGGAAAGCACTTTTAAAAAAAAGTATTTTTCCCTTTTCCTACTTTTATCTAGTAGTGCACATGCCTAGACTCATAGGAATATAAGATTAGAAGATACCTCGAGACATCATCAAGTCCGGCCCTCTGTTTACGACCAAGTAAACTTAGACAACCCCTGACAGGTGTTTGTCCAGCTAGATTGGAACAGCTTCCAACAATGGGGACTCCCGTGGTAGTCTATTCCATAGTTCCCTCATTAGTTTTTCAGTGGAAAAGAACAACAATTAATCACTATCCTCTTTATAGCAGCCCTTAGCATAGTAGAAGGCTGCTGTTATCTGGTCTCCCCTCAGTCTTCATTTCTCAAGACTAAACATGCCTAGTTCTTTTACCTTTTCCTCAGAGGTCATAGATAAATATTTTATCATCTTTGTTGCTCTCCGCTAGACTCTCTCCAATGGGACCACATCTGCCCTGAATTTTGGTGTCCAGAACTGGACACAGTATTCCAGCTGAGGCCTCACCAGGGCCTAGTACAGCAAGACAGTGACCTACTGTGTCTTACATAACTCACTCCTGCTGTTAATACAACACAAAATTAGGGGGTTTTTTTGCATCTGCATCACATTGATGACTCATTCAGTTTGTAGCCCACTATAACCCTAGATTCTTTTCAGCAGTATTTCTACCTACATAGTTAATTCCTCCTTTGTTGTGGTGCATTTTATTTTAATTTTATTTTGCTAAGTGAAGTACTTTGCATTTGCCTTTATTGAATTTAATCTTGTTGAATTCAGAAAAATTCTCCAGTTTGTCAAGGTCATGTTGAATTGTAAGCCTCTCCTCCACAGTACTTATAAATCATTTTCAGCTTGATGCCATCCACAAGTTTTATAAGTATGATCTCTTGTCCATTATCCAAGTCATTCACGAAAATTTTGAATAGTGCCAGACCCAAGACTGGTCTCTGTAGGAACTCACTAGATAAGCCCTCCTAGACAGAAAACCACTGATAACTACTCTGAGTACAGTCTTCAACCAGTTCTCCAACCACTTTATAGTAATTTCATCTATACCACATATCCCTATTTTGATTATGAGAATGTTATGCAGAACTGTGTCAAAGGTGTTACTAAAAGCAAGCTATATTATATCTATTCCTTCCTCCATCCATTAAGTTGGTAATCCTATAAAAAAGAAGGAAATTAAGTGGGGTTGGCATGATTTGCTCTTGACAAATCCATGCTGATAATTTTTTAGGGATGTTAAGGACTAGTCGACTATCCGATAAGCAAATGCTTATCTGATAGTCCATCGACTAGTCGACTAGTCGACTACTCGATTCCTCCCCCCCCCCCTTGCTGTCTCTATCAGTTGGAGGCAGCAAAGGGGGGGGGACGAGGGAGTACTTGAAAGCAGCAGCGCCGCACAGCTGAGTCCGGGATCAGCTGTGCAGCGCTCCATGCATGGAGCCCGGGGTCAGCTGGAGACTCCCCAGCTGATTCTGGTCTCTAGTGTGGCATTTCCGCAGAACCCGGGATCAGCTGGGGAATCCCCAGCTGACCAGGGTTCTGGGGAAATGCTGTGCGGAACCAGCAGTCAGCTAGGGAGTCCCCAGCTGATCCCAGGTTCCGCTAAAATGCCAATGAAATTCCGCTGACCCCAGCTCCTCATGGCATTTCAAATCGGCAGTGCAGAATGGAGCCCAGGTCAGCAGGGGACTCTGAGTTTCCTGCTGACCCCAGGCTCCATGCTGCACTGCCGCATTGAACTACACAAGAGCCCCTATCTACTACTCGACTAGTCAGTTAACTGCTAGTTAACATCCTTAGATTCTTTACAACTCAATTACTCTCTACATGCTCAAACTAATTGTGTAATCATTTTCCAATATTTTTCCAGTTATTAGAGGTAGGTTTACTGGTCTATAATTTTCAGGACCCTCTGTTCTTCTTTTTATAGACAGGTACTATGTTTTCCCCTGTCCAGTCTTCTGTGACGTCCCTCGTCCTCCAGGAGTTCTCAAAGATAATTGCTAATGGTTCTGGGATTGCTTCAGCTAGATCCTTATGTATGATAGGATGAAATTCATCTGGCCCTGCTGACTTAAAATATTTCACCTATCTAAATACAGTAATATTAATAGTATCTAAATATTGATTTACCTCTTATTACCCTAATTTGGCTTGCTTCCCAGTAGTTGTTAATATTGTGTTAAGTAACTGTCCATAGTTAAAAAGGCTATGAGGAGTAGCCAGGGGAGTCTGTAACTTTAACAACAAGGAGTTCTGTGGCACCTTAGGGTATGTCTACACTACAGCGTTATTTCAAAATATCTTATTTCAAAATAGTTATTTTGAAATATTTATTTCTAAATAGCTTATTTCAAAATAACGCGTCTACACACAAAATGCATTTCAAAATAGCATTTTGCTATTTCAAAATAGCGCATGCATACTGAGTGG
Organism: Pelodiscus sinensis; assembly: GCF_049634645.1. Classification (NCBI taxonomy): domain Eukaryota; kingdom Metazoa; phylum Chordata; order Testudines; family Trionychidae; genus Pelodiscus; species Pelodiscus sinensis. The sequence goes on from NC_134718.1 coordinate 10,284,728, forward strand.
ACACTGAATCTCATTTAAGGCCGGTCGGAACCTGGTCCGGCAGGGCATCAGGTCAGGAGTTACTTGGTGTGGCTGGTGCCTGAGGCTATCTGAGGCCTGTGCTTAAAGGGACCTGCCCCTGGACAGCCGGTTCTCAGCTTTCCCTGCTTGCTTGCCTACCTCGATGAGGGACAGCAAAGCATTTTGTCTCTGCGTGTTCTGGTTGCCCTCACTCAGGACACCACAGCACTCTGCAACATGGACCCAGAGCTGCCCCTGGGCACTCTGGTGCTTCTCGTGGACACGTTGCTGAGAGCCTGGCTGCACTTTCTGGTTTCACGAGTAATAAGGGATCGGTTGGCAAAGGCTTCCCCAGCCAACAGATCTGTGTCTAGACTGCCGCGCTATGCCAGCCATGTTTTCAGTGCAGCGGCCATGTTTTATTTTAATGAAGCGGGGATTTTTTAAATCCCCGCTTCTTTGCCTATGCTGGGTAAACTAGTTTACATGGCTCCATTGACGGAGCCATGTAGACTAGACATACCCTTAAGCTATGTCTATACTGGCGGGTTATTGTGCAAATATGGCAGTTCTTGGGCAAGAATCCACAGAGCGTCTACACTGCCTGCCCGCTCTTGCGCAAGGAAATGTACAGTATGGCGTGATAAGAGATGGCTCCTTGTACAAGAGCTACGCTCTTTTTTAACAGGTGTAAGCCCTCTTGCACAGGAGCTCTTGCTCAAGAGGGCAGTGTGGACGCTCAGCAGGGATTTCTTGCACAAGAAAGCACTATGGCTAAAATGGCCATCAGTGCTTTCTTGCGCAAGATAGCGTCCACACTGTTATGGGCACTCTTGCACAAAAGCACATCTCACACATGGTGGTGTGGACGTTTTCTTGCACAAGAACCCTTGTGCAAGATGTTCTTGCGCAATAAGCCGACGGTGTAGACATAGCCTATGAGACTACCAAAAAATATATATATAGTATCATGAGCTTTTGTGGGCAAAACCCACTTCTTCAGATGAGTTTGAGCCACGATTAACATCTTTAGTGAGGATGAATGCAAAATAGTTATTAAGCATCTCAGCTTTCTTCATGTCATCATTTATTAACACTCCTTTGTGGTTAAGCAGAGGACCTACACTTTCCTTCATTGTTCTCTTGCTCCTTATGTATTTAAAGAACCTCTTTGCATTGCCTTTATGTGCCCCATTTTGTGTCATAGCTTTTCCACATGCGCTGTCCTTTTGTACTCCTCCTTATCAATTTGACCATTTTGCCACTTTTTGCAAGTTTCCTTTTTGATTTTCAGGTCATTAAAGCATTGCTAATGGAGTCATATTGGCCTCCTTCTGGTCTTTCTACCTTTTCTTTGCATTAGAATAGTTTCCACTTATCCTGTTAATATTTTCCGTGAAGAACTGCCAGCTCTGCTGACGAATTTTCTCTTAGATTTTCTTCCCAGGAGACCTTAGCTACCAGTTTTCTGAATTTGTTAACATCTGCTTTTTTGAAGTCCTTTCTTGTTCTTCTGTACCTCTCATTCTTTCCTTTTCTTAGAATCATAAAATCTACCATTTCATGATAGCTGCTACCCAAGTTTCCTTTCTTCTTCAGAATTTTTACCAATTCCTCCTTATTGGTGAGAATCAAGTCTAAAATGGCTGTCCATTTGGTTACTACTTCCACTTTCTGGAACAAAAAGTTGTCCCTAATACATTCCAAGAATTTATTGGAAACTGTGTGTTTTTCAAATGCTGTGGTAGGCACTATCATGCTTTCTACTATACCTTCAGGACAGCATCATTTCACAATATTAAGTGAAGACTAGGGGGCATGTTCATTTAGTCTTTTGCAAATCTGGAGTAACTCCACTGAGAGTCAGACACTGGAACAAAACTGATATAAGTCAGAGGAGAAACCAGTGTTCATTTCAGGGGGTTGCCACTGCCAGGAGCAATTCATATACTGCAATGGAACTTGTGTCCGAGTGGAAGAAACCCCTCAGGTTTATTAGGATGCACTATGGTATAGTGGATTATCATGGTTAACATGGAGTGTGTTACTTTGCGGGGACCACATTTGTTAAATTGCCAAAGTAAAAGATAATTACACTTGCAGCAAAAAATCCATATGCTAGTTTAGCCTGTAGCGTGCTAAGTTCCCTGGGGGGACACTAGACTCAACAGAGAAAAATCTTCTTTTTAGAATGTCTGCATCAGCTAATACTGCTAAAAAGCAAATAATGGTGGGGAAAGGGGGGAATACTGTTAAAGGTTATATTGGCATATTGCTATATAACAAATCTTACATTTATATTTTGCTTTTTGTCACTAAAGTGGCTCTGGGCTCTGCTTTCATTAGAGGAACTCAAAGCATTTGTGAAATATCAATTATTCCTCACAACAATGCTACTAGGTAAGTAAGGGATTACTTCTCCCAATACAGCTATACCATCACCTTTGAGCAGAGATGGGCAAAAGGGTCTCCGCGGGCCGGATTGGGCCGGCTAAGCAGGTGAATCCAGCCTGCAGAGGCTCTGCCATTCCCCTGCTCCCGGGCCAATTAGGACCTGGCGGGGGTGGAAGCGCATGAAGTTTTCTTTGCCTTACTAGGAGCGCGTGGCTCCTCGCAGGGCGGGAGAAGACTTTGCGCACTTTCCCGCCCCCAAGTCCTAATTGGCCTGGGGGTGGGGGCAGTACACAAAGTTTCCTCTACCCAATCCCTGCCCTGCAAGGAGTGTAAAGCACTTAGAAGTGCCATGCGCTCCTGGCAGGGCCTGGGGGGGGAGGGGAAGTGCGCAACGTTTCCTCTGCCCTGCCCTTGCACTGTGAGGAGCGCACAGCGCTTAGCCATGCACTCCTGGCAGGGTGGGAGGAGACTTCGCGCACTCCCCCCCACCCCTAGGCCCTGCCAGGGGCGCGTGGCACTTCTAAGGGCTCCAGCAAAGGGGAGCATCCCAAGCCTTTCCTGGCTGCCTTTCCTCACTGGGGAAACAACACTGGTAGAACAAGCAGTGTAAATGGGGAGGTCTGGCTTCAGCAAGCAGAGAACACCTTGGGTATGCACTTGCATACACCCTCCAGGCTTGCATTTACTCATCTAAGCTGTGCTTCACCTGCTAGACTGTTATTTAAGCTGTGGTAGGCAGCCTGTGCATCTATGGACACACCACTAAAAGAAGCATGCGGCGTAGATGCACCTCAGGGGTATGTCTACATGGCAGCGTTATTTTGGAATAACTGCCATTATTCCAAAATAACAAAGAGCATGTCTACACTACAAGGCTTTATTTCAAAATAATGTTGAGCTGGAGGACTTCTTAGTCTGACTCCTGTAACCCTCATTCTTCTTTCGACTTCCTGCTGTGCAAATGGCACCAAAAGCTGAGTTAAGCTATATCGACTTCAGCTGCACAGTTGACATAGCTGAAGTTGCATAGCTTAATTTAGCTTTAATCCTGCTGTGTAGCTGTACCCTAAGTGACATGCCCACGGTCAAACAGCAAATTAGTGGCAGAGCTAGGAGCATAAACTAGGTCTCTTGACTTCTAATCCTCTGCCCAGTTCATTAGGCCATGTTGTTTTCTCTGTTGTTTGGATTTCTACACTGCTTATCCGACAGAGCTATGGTAGGATGGTGGAACAAAATGTAGTACTCCTGCATTCTCTTTGGACAGCAGAGCCTTTATATTTCCTAAGCAACCCTGTAGACAGCTGGACTGAACATTTAAGTGTGTAATGGTTAAAACATGCCCTGCTGCAACGTAGAGGTAACGTGTCTTACAATTAGTCAGGGCTTCCTAGGTTCTGTTCCTGGCTCTGACACTGACTGTTTACATGTTAATTTGCATACATTACTTTGATACTCCCAGATGAAAAGCACCACCAATACTCTGAATATTAATAGAACTGCAAAGTATTTTCATCTCACATGCCAATTCTCTCCTAAGGCTGCAATGCTCTGTTTAAAAAGTTAACCACTTAAATGTTAAGTTTAACCAGGATCCAACAGGCAGGGAGCCCAGCTGGCCTAGAGTGGCCCCCCCTTCCTGTGGTATGGCCTGGTGGGCCTAGCTGGGCCCTAGCAGACCCCCTGCACCAGTGGACCTGGCTGGGCTAGAGCAGTCCCCTTCTCCCCCCCCCCACCCCCACGGCTGTGCCACTGGTGGGGGGGGGGGGTGCTTCAGCCTGGCCAGGCCTGCCACACTGCAGGCTGCTCAAGCCTGATAACCCTTTACATCCATGTTCTCTCTCTCCTGCCCCCATCAATGAAAGATGTATTGGGCCCCAAATGCCAAATTATCCACCAAAACCGTGCTCTAATTTCCATTCCTCCAATTGCAGTTTTTATAATTTGATAAAATGTCTAGAAGCACCAGTCTCATGGGGGGGAAATGATGGGGAAAAAAGAAAGTATAAAAATAAAATATAAAAACTATGAAATAGCAGCACCAACATCCAGTGTGTTGGAAGGGTAAGTAGCTAACATTGATTTCTAACAGGCCTACCCAACTTATTTGGCCTCAGCTATACTTATCCCATTCATTCATTCATTCATTCATTCATTCTTTAAAAAACCTCACTATTTCAATAACAAGACATAATTGCATAACACACACAGTAATTGATTTTTTTCTCTCTCCCATTCTCCCAAATGGGATTCTTTCTATTCCAATGCAGCCAAGTAATCAAATGATCATTTCATTCTCCCCCATTTCAACTGAATATGACAGCTTACTGAAAAAATTAACAATGATTTCAGGGAATGTAATTGCTTTGCAATTCTAGCCACAGTGCAAAAATAAAATAAGACAACAGGAGGGAGATGGTTTCTTAACACCAGGTCTATATTGAAGCACACATGGGAGTATTTCTGGGATATTGAAAGGAATGACTTCTACATATAAAGAGGTCACCAGTAAACAAATGCACTAAATACAAGACTGGTTGTCAAATGATTTTTGAGATCTTTAAATTAAAGAATTCAATGTAAGCTACACATCAGATGAGATTTCTTTTTAATACAATTACCTCAGCCATTCACATCTCTGCAGTCTATGAAAACTAGGTCAGGTCATGTAATTCCATTCATATAATTCCATTTTTCTCTCTCCATTCAGCTTTTATTCTTTAGTAGATTCAGCCAAAAGGAAACATTACTGCAGAAAATAAATTAAGACTATGTTGTTTGATATTTCAGACTTTACATGATTGGTTTAAGAATGAGTCAACTTAAACCCTACAGAACCAAAAATGGATCCGAGATCAGTATAGGTTTGTAAATCAAAAACAAGCCAGAAAAAAAATTTTAGTTATTGGAATTCTTACACAAAATTAATAGAAGTAGCTAGAAAAACATAATCATGCTATCTTACATTTAAATGGGACACTTTAGCTGAAGATTCAGGCCTTTGGTTCCTATGCTTGTGGAATTAAATACTGCAGCAAATTATTCAAATTCTGAAGTCAAAATGCTCACTAAAATAATTGTGAGTTTGCAATGAATAAGGACTGAGTTTAACACAAATTAAACAGCACTATGTGGTAATCAAAGTGAATAGGTATTGCGGAATCAGTCCCCAAGTACATGCTACAGGATTTGGACTTATATTTGATAAAAATAAAGGTTCAGGTAACTACTGGATGGCATAATCCATTATAGCTTATTTTCTGACCATAAGAAAGAATTCAGGGTAATAGCACAAGTCTGGAAAAGGAAAGTCTCAGAAGAAATTAATGGAGTGAACTTAAGGTATCATATCACCAGCACTACATAAGAGAAACTGAGCCCAACTTATTTACAGTGCACTTCAAAGCAAGGGCACCATTTCAAGAGAGCAGGGGAGGCAGCAGCTATGTGGACCGGGACGCGGTTTGCTTTTCCTCCGATGTCCCAACTATCAGAGAGTGAGAGGAAAGTACTTGATTCTGTGTGTTCCTCTTATTCCTGGATGGTGAAAGGAGGGGACAGAGGAGTAATTCACAAAATACATGTACTTTCCCCTTGCTCCCTGATAGTTGGGGGAATGGGAAGAAAAGCAAGCTGCGTCCTGGTACACATGGCTCCCACACTCCACCCCGCTCTCCCAAAATGGCACCCTTGCTTCAGAGGTGTTGATTTGTAATAAAGCTAATTCATTCTTCAGTCCAATTCAAAAATACTATTCCTTTACAAACATAGGGCATTAATCATCCTTATTTCACATGCAATGTCTAATCAAAATATTTGCCGCTTCTTTAATCACTGGAAAAATAAATGCTACATTTAATGGAAAATCATTAATTAACATTACCAGCTCTTGATGGATCAGAAAATGGAGGCTACATTCAGCTGTTACTTAACAAGACTCGTGTGTAAGTCTTGCGATACTTAGTGAAATTGTTTTCTGAAAAAATCCTTCCCAACGAATTAATATGCTGACAATCTTTTCCTTCAGCAAGAAAGAATTCAAGGTGCACTTCATCAGGGATCCACGGACATTAGGACACGTTTGGTTTTGGCACTAATTCGCCTCACAAGGATCAATGTAGTGAGCTTAATCCTCTGCAAAAAAAGTCAGCACAGAGCATGTTCTGATGATCTGATGTTCTGATCTGACAAACTTTATCAGAAGGAAGATGAAATTGCAGACCTTCCTCCCCCTGAAAAAGCATAAAAGCACTGCAATGTGGAAACACACTTTTCCAGGCCTGCTTGTTGATCAGATATCTCCAAGCCCAGACTTCACTAGGACAAAAGATGTGATTTTATCCCATGGCAGCTAACATATAACTAATATGAAATAAAAAACATAGTGCACACAAGGCATATGTAGTTTTAACATGAGATCACATGTCGAGATGAACCCTACGCTTGACCTGCTAATGCATTAAAAACTACACTAAGATTGTACCTGGTGTTAGTTACCATGTTGGCAAACAAACCTAAAAATAGACATTCTCCCTAGTGAAGGTTGCTCAGAGTTTTCAGGGTAAGCTTTGTTTATTCCGTAACAAGAATTTTGACCACACAGTATTCAGAAGTGACAAGAAATTGTGTGTGCCTTCATTTTTTGAATGCTCACCTTGGATATTTTCAAGAGGCCTGATTTTCAGGAGGTGCTAAATCTTTGCCCTATGTTAACAATGGATGTAGTTCACAGAAGAACAGTAAAAATGATCAGTGAGTTGAAGGTTTTTGTTTAAAATTCAATATTAAAGCAACAAAATGTGTACAGCTTTGCTGATGACTAAGGAGTCAGGATACTCTTTGAATTGCTGATGGGGTAAACACTAAGAGACAGATTATGTAAATTAATGTGGGAAAGAAAGAAAGAAAGAAAGAAAGAAAGAAAGAAAGAAAGAAAGAAAGAAAGAAAGAAAGAAAGAAAGAAAGAAAGAAAGAAAGAAAGAAAGAAAGAAAGAAAGAAAGAAAGAAAGAAAGAAAGAAAGAAAGAAAGAAAGAAAGAAAGAAAGAAAGAAAGAAAGGTAAGGTAAGGTAAGGTAAGGTAAGGTAAGGTAAGGTAAGGTAAGGTAAGGTAAGGTAAGGTAAGGTAAGGTTATCAAGACAAACTTCCTGGCAAAGAAATATTTTAGTTGTTGTGGATCAGCAAAGTTTGGAAACCCAATTTCTTGGGATGTTTAAAACCTGACCAGACAGAAAGCAATATACCTGAAGAGCAATTCCTACATTTTTTCAGGATGACAAGTGATAGAAAAGACCTGTTAGATCACCCCTCCCCCCCCATCCAACTCTAGGACAATATGATTTTATCTGGCATTTAAGACTTTCTTTGTACAACAAATAATGCAAGATAAAATAGGTCATCATGTTTTAGCAAATTCCCCACTTGCCTTTCCCTATGCCTTTCATCAAGTTGCCCTCAAGGCACTTACCCTGAATTGATAGAGACGATGGATAGAAAGAGAATTACAAAACATGACAAGAAATTTAGCTTGGGCGAGCCAAATCCAGCAAGCTAGATTGCAATCTCCAACATGATTTCCTTGGAGGGTTGTCCTTTCTTCATATGCAGCTAAGCAGTTCACGTACTATCCAAAAGACACACAAAAAATAAAAAAGACAGAGAAATGCAGGAGTCTGCAAACATCCAGACTGGTGAATCCAGTGACATAAGAGATTGATAGTACTGCATTTCTGTTGGCCAGGAAAAAATTCTCTGCTAAACACTTGTGATACAGGACAAAGAGATGGTAGAAACCTTTTATATTGTAAACATCACCGATATATGGATATCCTCCTTAATTCAGATGAAAGTGTTACTGTGGCTCAGTGGTAAGATTAAACACCAGAGTCAGAGACACCTTCTGAATGTATTGTGGACTACAACACAGAAAACTGTATTCTTTGACAATTGGTACACAGTCTGACTGTACCTCACAAACATTCCTCTACGGCAGTTTAGATAAATGTATACAAAGCACAGTTAAAATGCCTACATTCTAAACATGGTTATTTATATAGAGTTATAGAGTCAAAATATGCTATGAGTATAAATTGCTGTCAGCATTAGTGGATGTGTTGAGCAGTGTATTCACAAAACAGTGTTCTATTTCATGCGCTGGTCCATCTTGTGTCCAATAATGTGAATGCAAAACAAATTAATGTATGCTGCGCAATAAATAAAATAACAGTGCTTATTCACCAAACACCATGTGTCTAACTTGTCCACATAAACAAGGCCAAATGGCAAACAGGAAAGCAGCTCAAGAGAGGTATAATTGGCAACCCACTGAGATCTTGGTTTCTGTGATTCACAACCTCTTAAAAAAAGGTTTTCCTTTCACATAAATATTTTAAGGGAGGCATGATCAAAGCCCTTTCCCTCTTACAGGTATCTCAGAGCCTTCCTCCTAATTAAACATAGAAAGGAAAAAAAGGTTGGAAACTGATGTGCTGAAATGGCGGCTGGCATAACCCTTACCCAGAAAAGAACCGAAACTGGAAATGGTCTAATCCTAATAGGTGGTCTCAGATATCTAACATTTGTGCACTGGACTGGTATCACATCCAGCCCTCTAAATGCCTTAATCTACAAGATAAATCAGACCACAAGCCAAGGAGGCGCGAATCTCAAGAGGCTCCGAGGTTGGGATAAGCACCCATAAGGAAGGCACATCCAAATCTTACATTAATTGCCTCCATCTTCAGAATGGGGCCACCAGTCTCATGAGAGTAGGTTCTCTTGCAAGGCTCTTGTGCTTCTTGCATGTGCATGGGAATGGATGTGGGACACTGCTTCACTCCCCAGAACACCACATAGATGAATACCCTGAATCAGGCCAATAAGCAACTACACATCTCCAGCTCCTTGATTCATCCATAGCTCACGTGTCCCACATATGGGCCATGTTCAGGGAGTTCCACTGGACACAGGTGGACAGCTGCTCTGCAGTCAAAGCTATATCACATTGGAACTCTCCTTACAGTCTCAGCAGAAAGGCAGCTGGCTGATCTGACAGAGACTGAATGCCCCTCTAGCACCAGTGAGGTGGAATGATACACAGCCAGATTCGTGCTGAACAACTTGCACTACCATCTGCCTGAGCTGTACTCTGTACGTCTGTTCTATTCGAGTTTCTGACTGTGTTAATCGGGCACTTCCTAAATGTACCTTTAAAAGCATGCCTGCCACGATCTAAGAGCATGGAATCGCACTCCCTTCCTTTCTTTGTGTGTGTGTGTGTGTGTGTGTTTTATTCTTTACAGAAGAAGCCAGAAACCCACACATAAGCCAATTCTGTCAAACTCATACCAACAACTAAGAACTGCAGTTTTTTTGATGTTCAAATAATAGTGTGGGGGGGTGGGTTCAGATTGTTCTGATTGTCAATTGTCGTTTCGGTGGGGTCTGTTTTTGTTTCTTGCTGAGCAGTAGCATTTGCCTCAGGAAAAACAGCTCTTTACAGTAAAACCCCCAAAAAGCTGATCTTAAGTAACTGATTGCACATGCCCTTAGAACAGGATTAACGGTAGGGATGCTGTATTACTACAAGAGGAGTAGGTATCAAAATCCCAGTGGAACTGTAAGTTGATTGACAAGTTTTCATATTTCACTCATGTCAGTGCTAGAGTAATATATGGTATTTACTTGCTTAGTTATATGAAATATTATAGATTGATTTGGAAAATCACCTTTCCTGGCAACAAAAAAAAAGCTGTTATACAAGAGCAGAGACCGTATGGGATGAAAAGAAAGTAACACAGAATTAAAAGCCAGCAGGAAAATACATAACTAAAGTAAGGGATGAGCCTCTGTGAATAGCATGGCATTTTACATTAGCTATGCAGTAAGAAAGCACTGTGTATTGCTGTAAAAGCAGCGAGGAGTCCTGTGGCACCTTACAGACTGACCGAAGTGTTGGAACATAAGCTTTCATGGGCATCTGACGAAGTGGGTCTTTGCCCTCAAAAGCTTATGCTCTAATACTTCGGTCAGTCTATAAGGTGCCACAGGACTCCTCGCCACTTTTACAGATTTAGACTAACACTCTGATACTCTGTGTATTGCTATATAACTGTTGTTCTGTTAAATATAGCACGGGGATTGAAGAGTTGTATAGCTTTTTATCTGATGTTTTTAAAACATTTAAAACATCCTTCCCACCATTGAAATGCACCCACCATTATTTTAGGAAAAGTAGTGATGGGTAAATTCTCTAAATAAAGCTACAGGGAGAATTTCTGGCTGGGAGAAAGTACATCCCCAAAATGGTCTGTGGCAATTGCCCTAACAGTAGTCACTCTGCAGTCACTTTAAGAAACCAAAATGAATGTGAAATACAACTAAGCCATGGAGTTTCACTACAGGATTGTGTCTGAGGGCTGTGATACCTGAGACAGAGTAGGATATGTTTATAGCAAATTATGAACTCGATTTTGTTTTGTGGGTTGAATACATATCTCAGAGCGCTTGAGGCTAGCCCATGGAATTGCATTACAGAAAGTGGCCCTGTTTTGGAAAGATGATTGACAACTTACTGAAGGACTATCATGGAGAAGTCCTGGCACAGTTGGGCACCGATAGGATTGGGAAAGAAGGTTAGCATTTTCCAGTTGAGCACATGGCAAGGAGACTAATTTCAGAGGGTTAGCTGTGTTCGTCTGGTTCAGCAAAAACAACAAGGAGTCCTGTGGCACCTTAAAGACTAACACATTTATTTGGGCACAAGCTTTTGTGGGTCTGGAAGGTGCATTAGAGCTGCCCAGGTTTCTCCCTCTGATCACGTGCCTGATTTTCATATTATTTTTCTCAAAAACATAAACTCTCATATTGTCATTGCCCAAGATGCTTAGTGCTTTGGTAAATCCCTCTAGGTGCCTATCTGCATTTTCTCACGCCTTGGTAAATCTGGCGCGCCATGCTGAAAATAAAGGTGTCAGACAATTGGCTTTCTACATCTCAAATGTTGCTAGCGCCTGGAGAATTGAATTGATTTTAACTGTTGGAAAGTTCTCTAAGCATAGAAAGGGTCTTTGATGAGGGACTTTCATCCAGTGCCTGCCCAAGGTAATTGGAAATCTTTTTTTTTTTAATAAGATTGAGATAGGGTGTCAAATAGTTTACCTAAAATGCAAATATACAACATTTGCTCTGTTCCCTTCATCCAGTAATCCTGTAACACTATCCAAAATGAAAGAACAGTTGCTTTAATACAGATGCAAGGGGAACCGAGTCAGTACCATTTCCTGGGTTCTCTTTGGAAATGTGCTGGATCTTGTTTAATTTAGGAGATCTGACAAAAGCTTAGTCTGAAATGGGATGGCTGCTGGAAGAACTTTGCTCTACAGTAACCTCCCTAAAGATAGCACTCGCAGGTCTTATGAGATCATTCTTGATGATGATATAGAAAGAAAAGAGAAAGTGGGGAGAGATCAAGAAAATAGGAGATGCCCACTAGAATAGTCTACAGATAGGGTTATAGTTTGACAGCAGCTGGAAATCCCTTCACCTCCTCTGGCAGGTACCCAATTACTGACAATGCACTTGACTGTGGCCAAAATTGAAGTTCCTGCCTATGATCATGCATCATACAATTGCTCCTTGCTTGAGCAAATGGTAAGGAAACAAATTTCAGAGGGGAATGATGCATTAAACTTTGAAGGGCCACAGTTTGCTTTTAAGTGACTTCATGAAACTATCCAATTACTGGGTCACCTCAGTAGCTGCTTTGCTACAACTTTAAATATATTAATTATGCATTATAGTAATAAAAAAGCCTCTATTCAAAATCATTTATCACAACCACACCTCAAATGAAGAGCAGCAGAATTTTTACTAAGTTCACATTACAATACATAGCTTTGATTACATAGCAATCAGAGATGCAGATGCCAATATTAAAATATGAAAGCAATTTACCATCTTACAAATTTGGTTTAGAACATTTTTTCTTGCTTTCGAATATTGGGAATGGTCGTGCTATGGAAGGTGGTTGGACTCAATGACCTCCTGAGGTGTCTTCCAAACCTATGATTCTATGAACCTAAAATACTCTCAAGTAAGTGGTAATATGACAAAATAAAATGCTGGGTCAGTGTTTATCACCTGCTGGAAAGGATCTGGCCCTGGAAGTTTAAGACAAATTCAAATTTGCAGAAGGGGTAGGTTAGCCAAATAAATGCACTGTTTAGAGTGCTTCTGCTGATGATAGGTTAATTAGAAATATAGTGCTTTCTAAAGATAAAAGTTTAGCTTATGCCAAGTTTCAGAAAACACAGAGCACATTTAACAAAACCTGGCACTCTTTTCTCAAAATCTAGTTTATGACAAATCCTACCAATCATACTGATTGACCTTCATTTAGAATTTGATCTTCTTCACCAATCTTATCTTCAGCTGCCTGTTAGGTAGAGAAGCAGAGGGTGGAGGGGGTTAGGAAAGTGCCACTTTGTAGAAATCCAGATAATTCTTATCAGTAGCTTCAATTAAAAGAAAAAACTTCCCTGAGAGATTCAGCTGTATCAGCAAGTCTTTCTATGGGGAGGCTAACATCTTATTTTAAAATACTCCAGCATTCCTCTAAAGAGATTTCTGGTTGGAAATCTGGTGAGACAGTATGCAAGAGGCTTTGGTCAGGTTTCCACTTACATGAGAACTATAAATCCCATCTTCCTATACATGCTGTTCATCTAGTCTTGTAGCTACAATATGTGCAAATCCGTCCATCTCAAAAAACTTGTCAAGTCACAGATTGCGAAAGGAATCAACATAAGGTAAAGTCTTTCTTCCAGTTCACCTCTCAAACCTCTGTTAAATTCTATTAATAATTTCTGTCTATCTTACTTAGCAGCCTGCCATTACTGTAGTTAAGTCATGAGGCTTTTCCCTTAAAAAACATGCAAATACTTTCAGATTTTCCTTTGCTAGAACTGGGTCACCTTAAGTTTTTATTATATCCCGTTAATTATCTCTATTTAAAATAAATTAGAATAGACCAGGAAGAGCAGGAGGAAAAGAAAGATCCCAGCACCATAAGAACCGTTGCTGAAAACACAGGGGCCAGAATCAGGGATGAGACACAAACGAAACCAACCCTCTTAAAAATGAACATTATGCTTCACTAGCTTTTGGAACACAAGACACACTCTGTATTAGTGTCCTCACTCAGCCCATTCCTGCAGTAACTTCAACTAAACATAAACCTCAGCATAAGAACTTAACAGCTGTACTGGGTCAGACCACAGGTCCATCTAGTCCAGACTCCTTTCTTCCAACAGTGGCCAATGCCAGGTGCCCCAGAGGGAATCAACAGAACAGGTAACCATGATGTGATGCACCCCTTGTTGCTCATTCCCAGCTTCTGAAAACAGAGGCTAGGGATGCCATTCCCGCCTATCCTAGGTAATAGCCACTGATGGAACCTAACATTCATGAATTTATCATTTTTTGAACCCTGTTAAAGTCCTGGTCTTCTCAACATCCTCTGTCAAGGAGTTCCACAGGTTGACTGTGTGAAGAAATACTTCCTTTTGTTTCTTGTAAACTTACTACCTGTTAATTTCATATGGTGACCCATAGTTCCTGTGTTACGGGAACAAATAAATAACTTTTCCTTATTTAGTTTCTCTATACCAGTCATGATCTTGTAGACTACTACCATATTCCTACTTGATTTCCTCTTTTCTAAGCTGAAAAGTCCCCGTTTTATTAATCTCTCCTTGTTTGGCAACCATTCCAAACCCCTAACCATTTCTGTTGCCCCTTTCTGAACTTTTTCCAATGCAAAGATATCTCTTTAGAGATGAGGAGACATCTGTACACAGTATTCAAGATGTGGGCATAACATGGATTTATATAGAGGAAATAAGATATTCTCTGTCTTACTCTCTATCTTTTATTGTAATGATTCCTGATATTCTGCTTGCTTTCTTGACTGCTGCTGCACACTCACTGGAACCATCCACAGTGATGCCAAGATCTCTCTCTTGAGTGCTAACAACTAATTTAGTCCCCATCATTTTATACATATAACTATAATTAAGATTATGTTTCCAATATGCATTACTTACAAAGTTAAAATTCATCTGCCATTTTGTTGCCCAGTCACCTAATACTGTGACATCATTTTGAAGCTCTTTGCAGTCTGCTATGGACTTCACTATCTTGATCAGTTGTTATCTACAAATGTTGATGCCTCGCTGTTTACCCCTCTCTCCAGATCGTTTATGAGTATGTTGAATAGGATTGGTTCCAGTACAGACCCTGTGGGACACCACTAGTTACCTATCATCATTCTAAAAATTGACCATTTATTCCTACCCTTTGTTTGCTATCTTTAACTATTTATCAGTGCATGACAAGATATTCCCTCTTATCTCTTGACAGCTTACTTTGCTTAAGAACTTTTGGCAAAGGTTTTCTGGAAATCTAAGTACACTACAGCCACTGGATCCCACTTGTCCACATGCTGGTTAACCAACTCACTGAATTATAGTAGATTAGTGAGGCATGATTTTCCTTCACAGAAACCATGCTGACTGTTCCCCCAACAAATTAGGCTCATCTATGTGTATGACAATTCTGCTCTTTACTACAGGTTCAACTCATTCGCCCAGTACTGAAGTTAGACTTGCCAGTCTGTAATTACCAGGATCACCTTTAGAGCCCTTTTTTAAAAATTGGCATCACATTAGCTATCCTCTAGTCATGTGGTACAGAAGATGATTTAAAGGATAGGATACAAGCCACAATTAGTAGTACCCCAATTTCACATCTGAGTTCTTTCAGAACTCTTGAGTGAATGTTATCTGGTCTTAGTGATTTGTTACTGTTTAGTTTATCAATTTGCTCCAAAATCTCCTCTAATAACATTTCAGTCTGGGACAATTCCTCAGATTTGTCACCTAAACTTAACAGCATAAACGTTCTGTGCTCCCAACGTGGTGCAAGTTCCACTGCCTTCTAATCCACTCTGCCCTCAATTTCCCTCCAAAAGATGATGCTTAATGCACACAAACACACACAATAAAATTTTGACAGCATGAGCTATCAAGTCTTCCAAAATCTGCATCATATTTCTGTGCTTTGCGAGCTCTGCCCTAATTTTGTTATAGATTATTTTAATCACAGTAGCAACTACAAATCCTGGTTCCCACTGTGTTAGGCTCTGTACTCATACCGAGGTGGAGAGAGTTTACAATTCTAACAGGCATGTGAAACTAATATGCAAGTGACAGTATACAAAGTATTAGCAAAACTACGCCTCCACAGTTTGCTGTATCTACTGTCTTGTTTCCAACTCCAAGAGATTGATGGGGTTCCTGTTTGAAGACCACTCCCTCGGGTGTCATCTCTTGTTCACAGAGCTCCCCTGTCAAGCACAGATGGCCAACAGGACGCAACAAACCCATTAGAAATATTGTAAAGATAAGCATTTATTTTTAGATATGGTCACAGTTGGGATGAAGCCATCTGTTTCCACTGGTTCCAGAGCCTGCCAAGAGTTATAAGGGGCAGGGGCAAGAGACAGACCCTGCACGAAAAAGAAATTGTGAGAATGTTTTGTACCAAAAAAGGGAAGAGCAGGGTAAAAATTACAACAGAGTAAAATGGGCAACCAACGAACTAGCAACCTGAAGCAACCCCCGCTGTAACCTCAGCCTCCATTTATAGAGTCTATGCAGCCCATGTAGCAAAGAAATGTAGCTATTTTCATCTGTCTCAAAACTGCATTGTGTAACATCTGCCAAAAACACTAGTAATGCTCAGGTCTAAGAGGAGGCAGAGTCAGCTCTGCTAGCACTGAGCGATTAACGGCACATGGGACTGCAATCATCCTATAGCCTGAGATTTGAGTTCAAAGAGCCTAGGCACATTTAAACTAGTCATTTCTGTGTCAGCAGCATCTTTCTGCCACTGCTTATAATGCTAAGCTATTTCTGAGATGCTGGAGGAAGTGATCAAAGAGACGAACAGAATAAAATAAATAATCAGCCTCATAAATGAAGTGACTGCTCCTTCAGTTTGTGTGTGTTACAAAACATGACATCTTCAAGAAATGATGTATTTACTAGTTGTGTCACTGAGTTCTAGTAGGTATGCCTTGATTTTCACCTACGTGACCTATTTTTAATAAGGGTGACTACAGATGTGCTTATTTCTTTTTAACGGTGGAAGGAAAGTCGTTACAAATAGCTCCTGAAACCGCATCAGATTCATGTCCAGTTCAATTTTAGCAAATACAGAGCTATTTCAAAGCGCAGCATAACAAGAAAGTGGGCCAATATGTCCCCACCACAAAAACTAATGCACATTTTTTCCCCAAACTATTTCTCTTCAAGTTACATTGCTTTTGGATTCAGAATAGTCATGAAACCAACCATACGTCTGTCCAGACAACTGTTAGAATAACATCATAAATACTTAGAAAGCAAGTTAAAAACAATCCACCCATTTAATTCAAATTATTGAAGAACATTTGGAAAGAAATATGTCTGTGTTACAGATTTAATATTCCTTGCATTCAAGTAAAAGCCACAGGCATCAACATTTTCATATCCTATACCTAACCGAGGATATTCACAAATCTAAAGAACACAAAATTTAGACATAAAAATGGAAAATAAAAACGTGGCGGTCAGGCCTTTTAAAGTATAGCATTAAAAACAAACAAAAAAGTGCAAATTCTTTTCTCTCTCTTGTTGCAGATCACTTTTAATATTTCTTTATTATCAGGCTGCATAGGCCTCCATCTTTCAGGCCAGCCAACTGTGTTAACTTGTGAGTGCTCCTGAACACCTCTGACTGAGAAATCTAGGAAACCTTTCCCACTTCAATCAAGCAGTCAGACACATACTACTTGAGAGGAAAAGGGTAGAAACCTCATGATGGATTCCTTAAAAGGCAAGGAGCTGGAATAAGAAATAATCACAGGGAGAAAAGGGAAGGTTGTGGAGAGAGACTTGGACAGAAAAGCAGAAAAATGACGTTCTCCCCCTTTTGAAGGAAAGTGCTTGGGTTAAGGTAGGAATGGATGCCAAGGTCAGACAGTGGTCGTCTCAATGTCAGACTATACAAATCACTGAAACAGCATCATCTACTTGGTGTTTTGATCTGGCTCTTTCAAAATATAAATCTTCCTTTTATGCAAAACATTAGGATTCCACAGCCATGGAGACTTCTTGGTATGTTAGTCTTAAAGCACATACTCTCTTGGCTGTGTCCAGAAACATCACAGCAGAACTAACCAATGTCTTGAAGGTCCATTCATAGCTACATTCTGTGACATTCAAAAGAAAAGCCATTGTGTCAAACACACCTCCTCACAAGGACTGCTGGGAGCCTGCTATTCTATATTCTAACCACTAGAAATCCCTGATACATGTAAGGGATATTAATCTAAAACATGTCAAAAAGGGCAGCTACAAAAGGAATACAGATCACAAATTGAAAACCAAAACAACTCAACTGATATTTTTAAACTCAGCTGTTGTCAGCATTTCTCACACAGCAAACATTTTTCTCATTAGACTTCCCTTGCCTGTCTCCTCCATAATCCTCTTCAGACCTTTGCCTCAGGATAACTCCAGGCTCTTTGATTCTTCGATATGACCCATGTCATTCCCCAGCAATGCCACTTCCCAGGAGTGGGCATTTCCTCTCTAGCCCTGTTCGTTTATTCACTCCCAGGCTCTGATGCTTATCTGTCATATACCCGTTTTGTGGCTAGCCATGGCGATGTATTGATTAAATCCATTTTTGTCCCCCAAGCACAGTAGCATATTAATAATCCTGAGATTACTTCAGCAAGTCACAGCTCCCTGAAGCAACCTGGCAAACTCATTTACTACTTTGGACAACAGAATAAAGCTGTTCAGATAATAGAGCTAAAAAGGGTAACTCACGACACTAAACTAGTTAGCATCAATTGATTCACACTGCAGTGTTCAGTAAATGGAGATTTAATAGCTAGTCTCTGCCTAGGGAGGCCAACTCACTAAGCCAAAAAATAATTCAATAATCTCATCAGGTGTGTGAAGCTCTAGCAAGAATGATTTGTCTTGCTTTTCTTTTGTCCAGACACTAACGGTGGCTGCAAACTCCTTAGCAACCATTATTTACATGACAAAATAAGGAGAAGATGAGGTTGGTAATGGTCTTGGGACGCCTTGGACCACATTTATTTTCCTCCTTCTTTCTTGGAAACTTTAACAAAAGACAAAGAAGAATGCACAATTGCAGTTAATAGCTAAGTTCCCCTCTACCCGCCCCCCACATGAGGATAATCAAATGTCATGATCAGGCAATGGGAAGAGTTGTAATTGTAATTAATGCTGGGTTCATATACCTGCCACTTTAATGGCCTATATTAGCTGCCCTTAAAGGGTCATCATCTTAGGACCTTCTTTAAAGATAATTTTTATGGGACTGTCTTGAGCTACTTTGGAATTATTTTTGCTCACTTTACTATGCAAGTGAATTTTAATGCTGGTGAAATATGACAGACAGACATCAAGACCCCCACCCTGCTTCCCTGTAAGTCAATAGCAAAAGTCCCACTGAGTTCAGTGGTGTAGTATTATAGTTACCCTCAGAACAGTTACCCCATAGCCCGGGAGATACATGCAGGCTTACCCATCGCCAGTTCTCCAATAAGCCTTTACTTAGAGGAGGGGAAATCACATCGTGGAGCAAGAAGATATTTCAGTTTAATTCAGTTTAATCCTTATTCTTTCTGCTAAGACTGCCAACAGAACAGCCAGGTGGCAAGGTGGCTTTGTGACATGGAATCTCATCCAGTAGTAAATGGACCGATGGCACCATATTAGAACTACAAGCCCCTGGAAACGTCTATGGTTAACAGTTTGATTTCATGACATGGTCTATTATCTTTTCAATGCATGAGTGTAATTCATCAGCTTTAAGCTCTATCAAAACATACTTATGTTAACCCTTAAGGGCCTCACCGCACGTCCCATAGAAGTGTTGGTGAGCACATTGTGAATCAAGTATTGCCATTTAACTCAATGGAACTGCTCACACGAGGAAGCACAGCCTCCCCAATATCCAACTCATCGGAGGAAGTGGGTTTTACTCGTGATCCTATATATTTGTTAGTTTCTAAGGTGCCACAGGACTCCTCCTTGTCCCCTATGTAAGTAAAGGCTACACAACTGGGGTCTTTATGTCCCACACTGCATGTTGGAATAGGAAATAAAACAACAGTGTATTCTCCAAAACTAAAATGTCTCTAAATCGTGTCTCGTTTATTACAAAGCAACAGGATTTAAATGCTGTATTTCTCATAGACTACATTATTCCATGGTAAATAACAAACTCAAGACTATGTTAGCAATAATAACTTCCATGAACAGATCAGCAGGTTAGCTCTAATTCAAATAATTCTGGTCTGAGGTGCATGGATAAAATGTCCTTCACCAGCAGACGTAGGCCAAAACCATGGTGTGCTCTGAGGTTTATGATGACAATCCAAAAACAATTTATTTCAGAGTGCAGAAATGAAAACTTAAGTCCCTCCATTTTATTTAATCAAAGCAAAGAATTCATTATAGATTTTATACAGTCTATTCATCAGACTGAATTAAATATTTGATGACCCATGGTTTAATTTTTTATAATATAATGAACTGCAATAGATCTTCCTGTGTCTTCCCCATTTCCACACAATCTGCTGGAATCAAAGGTCAAGCCCAAATAATAAGAGAAAGTTCAGCTTCCACATGCTGAATACCTGGACTGTAGGAAGCAGCATGAGAATAAAACTGCAAACCAAGCTACAATATTTGCACAACCCCAAATGCGCAATAGGAGGGCTGCTTTTCTAAGACTTACAATGGCTATCTGCACAACAATTCTGTAACACCTTTTCACCAAGCATCTTAACAACTGCTTTACAAAAACATTAGACAAGCTTCATAATGCCTCATGAAGCATTTTTGTGCCATTATGCAGACAAAGAAACTGATGGACAGACCAGTTAATTGACTTGCCCTAAGTCGGTGGCACAACCAAGATTAATATCCAGGACTTCTGTCTCTTGGTCTCCTGCATAACATACGGAGAATCACTAAGGGCAGAGGGGGGAAATGTCCCCCTCAAGTTTTTAGTCTCTTATTACAACTTACAGCAGCTACGGGTGTTACATATTCTCTTACCTGTTCCCCCAGACAAACATCCAATACCTGCACTAATTACACAAGTGGAGCCCTTGCATCTACTACAAATATGTCATTCCACCATGTTATTAGCACAAATGAAACCCTAATGATGAAGTGAATGTAATTACCAAAATTAAAGCAATTCCTGACTTAGCCTTATTTCTGGTCTCTGAAGGTGGCATTCATTTCAGTCCCAGAATAGATTCATTTGGCAGCAGGAAGAGGTAGGTGTCTGTGAAGTTCTCAGATGGGTGAACTTCACTGGTACCCCTTTCAGCACATATCTAATTAATTTGCTCAAGTGCTTAGAGAGGCCAGAAGAGGAACCTTTTTTTAATGCAGGCAGTCACCAGAGATTTACACTTTAATTTCTTTATAATTGGATGCGCTGATAACAATGCATCGAAAATGTCTTTTAAACCACTCCCTCCCTCCCATTCTTTTCTTTCTCAATCACTCTTTTAGTAGCAACACACATTAGTTGCTGAGTGACTAGTTGGAAAATCAACTAAATATTTTTTCATTCTGACTCAATTCAATAATGAGGGGCATTAGCTGGACTTCATAAGCTTGTGGACCCATTTCAACAATTAACTGATAGTAAAATGATAGCTGCTCACTTCATAGGCCTTGTGGCGATTAACGGTAAAAATCTATTTAAACTGCAGGTATTTCACAGTAGCCTCATTAGGCTAAGGGTCTGTTTCCCTCTTTTGCGCTGATCCCCAGTGAAGGTACAGGACCAGAATCAATGAGTTCTGACAGCTACAAACAGAAAAGAGAATAGGCCCAAATTCTGTGGAGGTAATCACACCTGAGATTATTCCAATCTGGATGCTTAGTAGACGACACTAGAGATGTATTTGTACATCTCCTCATATTTTTTAAAATATAGTATAACTATGATATGCTGTTTGCTGCATGAATAAAATATACCTCCTCAGCAGCCATTTGATATAACATAGTCCACTCTGTGTCTTTCAGTGCTACCAGAAGTCTCAAATATATGGTTTCAGCCATCCCTCTAATCCATCTCCCATTGATGCAAACATTCCTTTTTACATACATATATTTGTGTCCACAAACTTGGGCATGTCCTTTAATTATTCACATGCATATGACAGAATTCATGCCTGAAAAACACAGTGGCACCTAATCTGTTTTGCAAATACAGAGTCTAACACTTCCCTACATACTTGCCCAGTGGTTTGTATCTGCAAAGTACAGGCACATACAATTCTATGTGCAAACTGAAAATTTTGCCCATGACATCACATATATTTCCACAATTAGTGCATTTGAAACTGGAGCATTGGCATGTAGACAAGCAATAAGCCTCAGTCATGATGCATGGGTCTGGATTGAAACATTTTGAAAGTTTGGAGTGCTTGGATCAGATTTCCTGGTATACAGCCACTTCAAACTTAAAGAGAATTTACTTATAATCCAAATTCATTATAGACCTGTTCCATTGTATAACCACCTTGGCACAGTTTCTTAATTGAGACACCATAGTGGATGGCCTAGTAGCCCAATTAAGCAGCTGCCCTACTTAAGTCAAGGTACCTTTAAAAAAACTGAAGAAAAAAGTTAAATGAAATAAGGAATTGTTCTGACTCAGATGCAAGAAGAAATGCATTCAACTTTATGTTTTGTTCCTTGAAATGTTTTCAGCCAGCTTCTCTATGAAAAGACAGAGTTCAGAATTTCACATTGAGAGAGATGTGGAGCTTCTCTGTCATATTTTATAAATACTGTAGGTTGGGGGATTCTATATGACTTCTGGTTTAACACAATAGGTGTCTGGGAAAACAGCCAGAGGAAAAGCCGTTGTTATTCAGGAGAAACAGAGGGAACACAGGGAACTGCAGGAGGTAGCTGAAGAAAATGGTGCTGGCTAGGTTATCATCAGGGTCTGGGGAGCTTCTAGGTGAAACAGAAGAGTACAGGCTACTCGTGGTATTAAAAATCCTTTTTCTCCCTGGAAGCATAGATCCTTCTGCTAAACCAGCAATACTTTGGTTCCGAGAGGGCTGCCCAAACACTGTAGCCTAGCGATCATAGATTCCTGAAGGGGAGCTGCTTGAACTCAGTTACACCTCCAGGGCAAATATGATTGATACTGAAGCCCAGAACCTGGTCTAGGGGCAGGAGGATTGAAAATCCTCCCCCCACCCCCACACCCTAATATGTAAAGGCATAAGGCCTCACACCTGGGGGGGGTCACTCAGACTAAAAAGGAAAGTAAGGTGCAGCTAGTCCTGTAAACATGACACACATCAAATACCCATGCAATATTTAGCATCTTGTTGAATGCCAATTAACCCCTTGGCATTAGCTAAACCCCATTCAGATTAAAACTTTACCAATAATTTAGCATTTATTGGTTTCTTAGGAGTTAGGGCAATCATTCAGCCATATGAATTAAGGACATTCCAATTAAATGATATGTCTAGAACTTAATGCCTATGAGGAATCAGTATTTCTTCATCAGAATCCAAACAAGTTGTGGGGACATTTTCACAAAAAATATTTCCCCCTTTTTTTTTTCATTTAAAAAATGGCTTTTTTGTTCTGAATTTTCCTTGAATGGTTAGAAATGTCAAAACAAAACATAATTTGTCATTTTTGGCTCGCCAGAAAATTCAAAATGTGTTTATGTTGTTTAACCAGAAGCAAATCTTACCCCTTTCCTCTCCCCCACCAATCCAGCCACTGAACCGATAACTCAATTATCCACACAGTTCTACTGTTGGAGACTGAGGTCTTGGCAGGTGCATACAAACCTTTTTCAGTTTTGAACTCACTTTAAATGCAGCTTCTACAAAGCTTACATTTACCTGAAATTGTGCTTCACAGTCTGTCTGCCACCAGGAACCTGCAACCCAGAGGAATCCATTGGATGACTCCAGCCCATAAACTTGAATTTTCTCACTTGATCTAGTGATACCTAGTAACAATAAGAATTGCTAATCTGTGTCACATGTTGCCTGAGTGCCTGCTCCTTCTATGTGCCTAAATAAAGAACTCCATCCTTTACATTCAATAACACTAATAAAGAAGTTACTAAGTAGACCTAAAGAAGAGGAAAATTAATAAAAGGCCTCTAGGACCGTCTGTAGAAAGAAATTATCTGATCTGTCCAATGTAGAACTATCTAGCATTAATGTTAAAGATTAAACAAGAGTAAGTGTGGTCTATGTATATTAATAGCTGAGATGCATTTTTAAAGGAAATTAATTGTGAGAAAATTATGAATTCATTTTTTTTAAAAAAAGATCAAAGAAAGCACTGGCTTGAGCTGAAAAATGGGCAAGCAAATACCAAAAACTCACCCTTTCTAATTCATGGAAAATTCTGACCTTTCGAAAGTTTTTTTGCACAGAAACACTGCAGCAAGACTATGGCTACAGTTTTTACTAAATAAGTTAAACACCACCTTAAGGTGTTGAGAAGTTATCAGTCAAATGACAATATATTAAAACATTTTATGGTTTTGCCTGGGCACATTTTTTTTTCCAGAAGTGAGGATGCTATCAACTGCAAATACTAACATGAATGTTTTCACATGGCGTACTTTTAACTGACAAAGAAACTCAAAGGTTATTATAATATTTTTCTATTTCCATTGAAATTTGCTGATGCGGATGTTTTGGTCCTTGCAGTTCACTACTTTCAAAAAATGAAACAGTATGTGGATTGAAATAGACACCACACAACTGATAAATATCGCTTCATGCCTGTGCATGCACTTTATGATGCACTCACTCCAGTAACACGCATCTAGCTGTCATCCCTATTACCTATTTGATACTGAGAAAACATCGGTGTTTAATGTTGTAAAAAAAATGTTGTTTGCTGCTTCAGATATCTTGCCATATTGGGAGAGTGATGGAAAAGCCACAATTCCTGCAGCAAGTTGGTAGCAGGGCTGTATGACCAGACAGTGAGAAAAGGAGACTCGCAGAGACCTGAATTGTTTGAGCTCCCATCTAGCAGTCAAAAATGACAAGTCACAGGCCAAACTACCACCACATGAGGATGATTTTGAAGAGCTTGTCACAACTGCATCTTGTCAAACAAAAATATAGATGTCTTTGCACATTGGTAAACCAGATATTGAATTACCATTGCAATGTGAATGGAAAAATATGGATGATAAAACCATTTGTTGTATTCTTCATACATAGGACTGTACCAGTAGGGGTCACTGCACAATCAACTGTGCCTCCAGTCAGAATAATCTTCCCTGCACTGAACTGCCTACATACCAAGTCAACAAGACCATGGTAACCCTCATACGCCCAACAAAAATCATAATGATGACTGAGATGATGGTAATGATGTTGTTTAGAAATCTCACTGATGCTATTCCATTACAATGATACTTGTACACGGTTATTATTAGGTTTTGTTTTATCCTTTAAGATTGCTGGTGTGATGCTTTCATGTCACAAAAGATCCAATTTCATGTGTTCAAATAATACGTACAGTTATTAAACTAACAGAAACAAATGCAACTATTTCAGAGTGGTCATTTCAATATGTTGATGATGTCATTATCATCTCAGTTTCTATGGTAATGGCACCACTTGACATCATACATCATCTTGAGGAAGACACCATAAATTTTCAAATGACAGGATGGTCAGCGGGTGTAGAAAGTGGTGGTTGCTGCTTGCTTATTTGATATCTGGCTTCACCTGAATGCCAAAAACTTCCAAACTCCTAGATCCTCGACAGTTCATGTAGCAGGGATGCCCAGAGCTGCAGCTGCTGAAATCTCAGGTCTACAATCTGCCAGGCAAGGAACCAAGTTCTATGAATGAGAAGTCATCAAACCAAGACTGTTTCAATTAAACAATTCTGTTTTGATAAACCGGCATTTTCATTTTCTGACAAAACTGTGTTTCACTGGAAAATTTCTCTACATGCAAGTTTCCCCTCTGCCCTTCATGTAGAATCTGCAATACACCCTATTATGACACCCACAGACTGTTTGAGCAGAACTGCACTGATCTGGTCTACATTAAGATACCAACTCATTTTTACTTATGACCAGGAAGAGACAAGAAGCCAATCCATGAATTTGAGCTTCCCCAAACTTTCGGGGTTTTCAGACCCAGATGTGAACTTCAGACCTCATAATGAGCTGAACCAAAACCCCACATCGAAATACTTCCAAACTTTGGGGAAGCCCAAATCTGCAGCTGAAGTTTGTGAGTTGAATCTCCAGATGCATCTTCATGCGGGAAAATAGGGTATTCAACTGAAGATGGCTAACTCAAGACAACTAACATGAGATAAAATCCTACTGAAAACAAGCCAGTGTGTAGTTTTCACGTGAGTTAGCAGGTCAAGTAAGACGATAGATGATTCTGGGATTTACTCAGACCTGCTAACTCTTATGAAAATTACAAACTACCAGGTCATCACTAGGATTTTACCTAGTGTTTCTTAATTTCAGTTAAGAACACACTTTTTTGTGAACAAAAGGCCTAAAACTGATGAACGTTTATTTATTTTAAGTCAAATTTACCAGAGGTGAGAAGAAAATGCAAACGCCACATCAGCATATGTATATACCAAACCCATATATAAATGTCATTGACCAATCCTATAATCAATCTTTTATCTCATGACGTTAACACACAAAAGAGTCATTAGGCTTCTCATGATGAATAATTTCTATCGCAGATTAGAGGCATTAGAAAGCAAGGTGTGAAAAATGTCCTGCCTACAGCAACTTTCCTAGTTTATTGAACCACTCCCATGAGACTTGTTATAATGAAAATGAACATGTGCCATCCACATAGACAGTTAAGCACCATCTGTATTGGTTAAAACCTGATTTAGTGAGGTTACAAGCTAATTTACATTAAAAGTGATTTCCATTCATCATTCAGTCCTCTCCAGGCAGTAATAAGTCAAACAGACACACTACCAATTGGATATCTAATTAAAGAAGCCCTTCTAGGGGACAATTCAAATGTTGCTTATCCAACTTTAAAACCCACAGTGTTTTGCAACCATTATGAATTCATTTCAGCTTTCTGTTTTGATGCACTTCTTGCTGATGAGAGGGTCGAGTCTTTGGGGTGGGCAGAGGAAGGGGAGTTTCTCCTCCACAACTTCTCCAAGATGAGGACACTAATCAGGATGCTTCAAGACGACAAAGCAGTTATGGTCCCCATTTATTGAGTTTTCTACCAATATATACAAAAAAAAGATGCCTATCCTTTGCTCTTAGAGGCTCTGACACAAATTAAAAATACAAGAGGCAAGGATTGCTCCTAAATATGTTTGTACGGTGCCTAGCGCAATGGGGCCCTGATCTCAGTTGGGGTTGTGCAACTGTTATACAGATTTAAAAAAAAAAAAAAAAAAAAACAAGAGCTAATCTGCTCCTAAAAAAACTCCTTTCCACACCAAACTTCTGCCCTTTCCCTTCCAGCATAAGCAGACAGGCCTTACCGTACAAGCTCACAAAGCTAAGGAGAGCCTCAAAAGGCCTGTCTACATTGGGAAAACTTGCTACCCGGTTCAGCACTACTGGGCTCAGGCTGCCATAAACTACCAAAAAGTGAGTGTATGTTAAAGGTCAGAGGCTCAAAACTTTTTACAATGGGAACTGGTTTTAAAAATTAAAGTAGCACCTCAGGTAGCCTGCTACAAAAATTAGGCCTACAAATTTACCCTAATTGTGTGGTCAATTGTGACAACCAAGTGAGAGTTCATAAAATGTCATGTTAACTTATCAGAACAAATTCTGAAGGGAAAAGCAGCAAAAGGGAATCAAGAGTGCATTATTCTGAACCAAAAGGCCAACTGATACAACTCCAGGACTGTAAACCTCGTTCGAGGTAGATCCTGGCTTGACTTAAATTGGAAAAGTGATCTTGCGCTTAAAAAGGTTGGAGACCGCTGATATACATACTGTAGTTCAATTGGCTTGTGACAGTTTCCAGATATGTGGAATGAGAGGTGACATATTTCCGACCTGTGATTTTTGCAGAGTTTCAGCAAATCACTGCAATGAAAAGGCACTGGTGTACCATACACACCCAGACATTTAATAAAACTCCAATTGGAGAAAAAGCTTGGGGCAATAACATTAAGTATCTATATCACAATTTTGCTTGGAGTAGTCTAAGATAAAATATCCATAGTTTTCATTTGTTAAGCTAAGATGATATAACTCCTGTTTGGGATTAAAGCTATTTAAATCAGGCCATGACTTACAGGCATTGTAACTTCTACATCTGCATTATTTAATGCTTTTGTAAAGATGATTTTCAAGGCAGGAGGTAAGTTATCTTATCTCCACGTATGCACTCTCCTAATTAAAATCAAGGGCACTGATAGCTTTATTAATTTAAGGGGGCACACAGCCAACACAGGAAGTAAACAAAGGTAATGCTGGTATGTTGTATATTTACAAAGAGCTTCTTTCTTTCCTCCACTATTCCTTTGATTCCTTCATAGTGTCAAAACAGTTCCAGGAATTGCATAATCCCCATGTAATTATTTGGTATTTATCAATGACATGTTTCATGCCATAGATGGTGCAGCTACAACAAACAGAATGGTCGCACTCCCTGAGCTAACATGAAAAAAATCCAGATCCAGGAAACCTTACCTTAGGGTGAAACTTCCTAAAGTCTAAATGGCCTATAACCCTGTGCTTGAAGCAGATGGAATGCAGTCCATTTCAAACAGGAAGCAATGGTTTCATATGGGTTGGTGAGTGTGCTTATGGAGAGTGGGGGTAAAAGAATCATTTGGTTGGAAAGACAATTTATGAGCCTCATACCACTTGAAAACGAGAGAAAAAAGTTCATCTGGCTAACGGAAAATTAGGTGAGCAAATATATCTTCTAAAATTTTCTGCTAGGGGATTTGAAAAGTTAGAAGCTGAAACAACGCAGGCCATATGCCATTTGAATCTCATTTTTAAAAAATAGGAGTTTGGGGCGCAGTTAGTATTATGAATGAAAAGAAGTGGGATATATTAACTCCCATATTAGAGATGTTTTTCAATTTTAGCATAGAATTCCCCACTCTTTTCCTAGAGCTTTACAACAGGAATAGCATGTTGAAGGACCATTTGGAAAACTGGATAATTTAGGAAATTGGTTTTGTGCAATGGAGCTTTTCAACGCTCAGTCGCTAGTTTCAATCCAGCTCAGATCAGCGTTCATCTAGAGTTGCTATCCACTGTCAGCTCTGGTGGCTTATTAATATGTGCAATGGAGCCTTTCAACGCTCAGTCGCTAGTTTCAATCCAGCTCAGATCAGCGTTCATCTAAAGTTGCTATCCACTGTCAGCTCTGGTGGCTTATTAATATATTTCATAAACCTCAGTTTGATTCCTAGCAGACATGTCCACACCACAGAAAAGAAACACCCACAACACATCCAGCACCTCTTTTGTAAGTCTCAGCCAAAGAGCCAAGTACTGAATGGGTGCAGAATCTGAATGAACCTTGGCCTTCCAGATGAAGTGTCAGCAGAAGGTAGCTTGAGACACATTGGCAATATACCATGGGTGAAACTTGTCCCCGCCCTTGCTGGTGCTCAAAAGATTTTTGTGGCTACTCAGGAGCCATGAACTTGCAGTCAGGTACCTTTCACCAAGAATAGTTTCACCTGTGCAGGAAAAGAACATGGTGACTAACAAAATGTGCATCCCTGTGGCTAAGTCCTTGCTGGGCATGTTGCCTGCTCCTTAACTGACCAGTTATGCCTTCATGGGAGCAGCAATTTCACACATCATGTATTCAACTACCATTAACCTCTACAGAAAAGAAAGTAGCTCGTGAGCTGTGACATGATCCCCATAACCCCTGAAAAATACAGCAACCAAGCCAGCTCTTCTCCTGCCCTCTTGTTCTAAGTGCCTTCAAATTGCAGAGGTATCCCTGCGTCCTTTGGAAAGCTATCTGCCAGCACACATTCCTTTGATCATGTTGCCAAACAAACAGCAACCCAACAGGCATAAGTGGTATTTGATGACATTATGTTGTTTAATTTGCTAGGCATAAGTATTACATGGACAGAGCTTGGTAGACTGGGCCGGCTTGCACTTATCAAGTAATGGATACCATCAATCAATAGCAGCTACATCTGTCTCGTTAATCAATATGAGTGGCTGGGCTGTCTGACAGGAAGCAGAGTAGAAGAGTTACATGGGAGGAGAGGGATCACGTTATCACTCAAAAGCGCTGACAGGACCACTTCCAGATTTCTTCTCAACAAAAGTTTTGGTGTCTGAATTCTTCACAATGGATAAGATTACGCGAGGGAACTGTCAGCAGAGGTTATGGTGCTAGCAACGGTCAGCCACTACCTGGCCCAGAACTCCACTCCAAATTTCAATTGCTGACAGAAGTATTTAGGCTGCACTTCTACACATACACACACACCCTCCACATGCACACTTCCTTTACTGTGTTGGTTTTATGTTTCTCTAAAATAAAATACAAAAATACCAGCTAATTGCCAGGTCTGCATAATTGTGCCATGTGAGTCATGAAGAAAATCAGAGGGTAACAGGTGGAACTGAAAGTCATCAAAGTTTTGCACTGAGTAAAAATATGACCTCGTTTTCAGAGGTGTGAGCATCCTCTGTTCCAACTGACTTCAAAGTTCAGTGCCACTGAAAAATCAAGTCACTAGAAGTTGCTGAAAACTTCTAATCATTCATCATCCTTTGCCGTCCTCTCTCTCCTCCTTTTCCTCAAAAGATGTGAAACATCTACGTTAGGTCCATTTAAATGATGTACTCCAGAGATTAAATATATCTACCACATCTGCTTGTTAATAAGATCAAGCTCTCACTAAATTTCAGACAGTTCATAAAGGTCATATGATGACAATGAGAAAATGAAGACACAGTGGTGTCTCTAGGGGAGACAGAGAGATGCGATATAACAGACAGATGACTTAATTTCTAATTCTGGTTACGATTTTGATTTGCTGGGGAAGCCATAGGTTAATCTCTCCAATTTCCGTGTACTGGGTTTTTTGTAAAGCATCCTGCTCTTTTGTAAAGCATCCTGAACTGTACAGCTACCAACAAGCAGCCATCTATAGCTGTTACTAAATGCTACAGGTTGAACCTCCCTGATCTGGTACCTGCAGCACCTGAACGGTCCTGGGTGAGGGATTTTGCCAGGCCAGAGGAGGCCATATCTGGCCCCCCTAATACTGTGCTCCCAACTCCTGGCCACTCCCTCCCTGCCACCGCTGCTCTGCCAGTCCCCCGACCCCCACTTCCCTGCTAAACTGGGCAGCCCAGTTCTAGCCCAGCTCCAAGCGCACCAGGCTCCTGCCCTAATGGGCAGCTCTGCTAGGGGTGCACTGGGCTCCCTGTCCCGCTGAACACCCCAGCTGGGGCACAACTAGAAGCCCAGCTGCAGGGAGCCCAGTTCCCAACCTTCCACTAGGGCACAGATGTTGCCGGACCAGAGTGTCCCGGTTTACAGAGGTTCAACCTTAAGTAAAGTAAGTTGTCATGGGATAAGAGGGAAGGCCCTTACGTGGATTGATAACTTGTTAAGAGATAGGAAACAAAGGATAGGAATAAATGGTACATTTTCAGAGTGGAGGGAGATAACTAGTGGGGTTCCCCCAGGGTCTGTCCTGAGACCGATCCTATTCACATTATTTATAAATGAACTGGAGAAAGGGGTAAACAGTGAGGAGGCAAAAAGGTGCAGGTGACACTAAACTGCTCAAGATAGTTAAGACCAAAGCAGACCGTGAAGAGCTTCAAAAAGATCTCACAAAGCTAAGTGATTGGGCAGCAAAATGGCAAATGAAATTTAATGTTGATAAATGTAAAGTAATGCACATTGGAAAAAATAATCTCAACTATACATACAATATGGCAGGGACTAACTTGGCTACAACTACTTGAGAGAGAGATCTTGGAGTCATTGTGGATAGTATTCTGAAAAAAATCCACTCGATGTGCAGCAGCAGTCAAAAAAGCAAATAGAAAGTTAGGAGTCATTAAAAAAGGGATAGAGAATAAAACAGAAAATATGTTATTGCCTCTATATAAAACCATGATACGCCCACATCTTGAATACTGTATACAGACGTGGTCGCCTCATCTGAAAAAAAGATATATTTTTGGCATTGTAAAAGGTTCAGAAAAGGGCAACAAAATGATTAGGGGTTTGGAATGGGTCCCAAATGAATAGAGATTAAAAAGACTTGGACTTTTCAGCGTAGAAAAGAGGAGACTAACGGGATATAATAGAGGTCTATAAAATCATGACTGGCATGGAAAAAATGATTATGGAAAAGTTATATACTTATTCCCACACTATAAGAACTAGGGGTCACCAAATGAAATTAATAGTCAGCAGGTTTAAAACAAACAAAAAGAAGTTTTTCTTCACTCAGCGCACAGTCAACCTGTAGAAATCCTTGCCAGATGATGTGGTGAAGACTAGAACTTTAACAGGGTTCAAAAAAGAGCTAGATAGATTCATGGAGGTTAGTTC
This sequence comes from Pelodiscus sinensis, assembly GCF_049634645.1. Classification (NCBI taxonomy): domain Eukaryota; kingdom Metazoa; phylum Chordata; order Testudines; family Trionychidae; genus Pelodiscus; species Pelodiscus sinensis. Next base: position 10,316,848 of record NC_134718.1, read on the forward strand.
CATCAATGGCTATTAGCCAGGTTGGCTAGGAATGGTGTCTTTAGCCTCTGTTTTTTTGGAGGTGGGTGACAGGAGAGGGATCACGTGATGATTACCTGTTGTGATCCCTCCCTCTAGGGCATCTGATATTGGCCACTGTCAGCAGACAGAATACTGGGCTAGATGGACCTTTGGTCTGACCCAGTATGGCCGTTCTTATGTTCTTAACCTGTATTATATTTGCATAGGTAGCAGAGTTTAATTCTATCCCATGATGAACTGAAAGTCATCGTTTTCACTCAGCTACTGCAGTTTTAAGATGAAGTCAGTCTTTTTCTGGACAAAGTTCTTGAGGCAGAAACAAAAAGTCATTTGCATGATAGAGCCAAACATGTTTTTGCGGTTTCCTTGGTTTGCGGTACTAGACCCATTTTCTCCTTGTCCTTATCCTTTTGCAGTAGGAGCCTCATGGCCATGCTCAGAAAGCTTCTTTGCCATCAGAGAACAGCACCTGTACCTGGAGAATCAGAGACAGTCTGAAAAGAAGTGTGCTATTCAAAATTTGTCTGAGCTCGTATAGAAACCAGAAATGCAGAACCAGGTAGAAGAGTATTTGCTCTTATCTTCTGTTATTATCAAAGTTAACTCTGTGCTTAACCATCCATTTCAGAGGCAGCTGCCATTGTAAATTGGCCTGTTGGTCCACTACTGTGAATGGTCTTTCTACATGGCGAATGGTGGGTGTATAAATTGCTCACATGTCCATTGTTACAGTCACTCTGAAATTATGTGAAAGTGAGAAACAGGGAAATAAGAAAGCTCCATTTCCCTTCCAGGGTATCTTGATTCCATCCAAGGGCTCCGTAACATTTGGGCACCTTCTGTGGTTCCTGGAAGATGCATTACAGCTTGGTTATTGTCCACCACATGGGAAAGAAAAAGATTTTAAGTCAATACTGTTTCCTCATTCTGACTCCTCTATTCCCCTTGTGTTCACAATACATGCACAATGGAGGTCTCATCTCTTGAACAGAATATTTTCTGATGTTATAGGGTTTAGCTTTTTCCAGAGCCATGTTTAAAGCTAATTCCACTAAGTAGCCAGGTAAATAATTATTCCTTTGAAATGTTTATTCTTTTCCCACCCATTGGCCTGGCTGTGACCGGGGAGGGTGGGGGGAAGCTGTGGAGGGCGGGGCTGGCTATGACCGGGGGGGGCAGTGAAGAGGCCTGGGGCAGAGTTGCAATCAGGGTGGGGTGACGGGGAGGCTGGCTGTGACTGGGGAGGAGGGTGGAGAAGCTGGGGGGGGCAGAGCCGAGAGTCCAGGGCTGGCTGTAGCCTGAGGAGCTGAGAGGCTGGGTCTGGCGCAGTGAGAGGCTAGGTCTGGTGTAGCCCCAGCCCTCCTGAGCGAGCAGGGGGATATGAAAGGCCTGGTTTGGTGTGGCCCCAGCCCTCCCCAAGTATTGCAAGCAGGGGACACCACCCCCTAGTATTAAATTAACAGCATTTGAATCAGTTTGCTCCATTTTCATAGCAGATTTCCATTTTATAAAACATCAGTTTTGCAGTGACATTGAATAAAACTGGATCATATCAAAAGCTCAAGATGCTTACCATGAAAACACAATCATGAAATAAGATACTCTCAAACTACCACAAGAACTGAAGGCTGTATCCAAAATATATGGGATGTTCTGAAAATCTGGCCAAGGTACTTTACAACATGATAAACATGATGCAGAGGTTCAGTATTGCTTTGCATATAGCAAGAAATAACACTATGAAAAATATAGGTTCCACCTGATAAATCCTACATTTGGGTAAAATAGCCATAACATACTTTAACGTACATGGATGACTAACCATAATGCAGAAAACATTCCTGGGGGTAAAGGAAAGCTGTATTAAATGAGTAAGTCCAGAAATCTAATTTTAGTTACCATTTCATCTTTTCTAAGTACTTTCCTAGTAGTTATTTTGAAGTTGTTATTAACCGCTCGGTTATTTTTAATGCCCTGCATGTGACAGATGTCTATGAAATAAAAAGGTGGCTGAAGTAAAATCAGTTGTCTCCAGGATATTTTCCATGTAATGTTACAATGAAATCAGTCCCAAAATGGGTCTCTAAAGACCTATGGAGGGGCACACTGGTAATCTTCATTCACATCAATGACAATTTTATAAGACCACTTTTGCTTTTTTTGCTTGAAGACCTGATATTCTCAGCACCTTAATAGCAAAAAGCAACATGCTGAAAACGCACCAAGAGGAGTAGGATCTTGGTTGAATCTGAGCCAGGGAGTCAAGAAGCCAGCATAGAAGTATGTATCACAGATACAAATCTCAGAGTAGCTATCTTAATCTGTAACTGAAAAAAACAACAAATGGTTCTGCAGCACCTTAGAGACTAACAAAAATGTAGATGGTATCCTGAGCTTTCGTGGGCACAACCCACTTCTTTGGATGAATGGAGCAAGGGGTCCAGAGTTGCAAATAAATAGCAGAAAAAGAGGGGATGGGGAGGGAAAGAGAAGGGGAAAAAATTGTGAATTAGAGAATCAGTGCTAGATGAGGCTAATAGAATGGGCTGTAAATGCCCAATACTTAACTTGCAGTGTCATTAGGGTGTTGAATGTAGCTGCCTATCCAAGTAAGGTCTATTTCACATCTTGATTACAGGTGTCAGATTTGGGGACGCAAATCTGTAATTGCTTTTGCTGCAAGTGTCATTGGCAGGCATAGAAGGGCCACCATGTGGTGTTTCCCCATTTAGAACAGAGCCCTAACCACGCTGTCAGGTACAGACCAATTGCTACAGAAAATGAGACAGTGCAGTGGGGAAAAAAATGTTCGTGTCTCTTAGAAATCTGATAAATGGGTTGTCAGCACATGAAAACATTAAAACTTGTGCCAGGAGCTTGCTTTCAAAACCTCCAGAATACAGTACCAACCTGTGTTTATGAGATGTATCCGTCTCACCCAGAATCCCAAATGTGCCAGAGAAACTAACTTCTAAAATGGTGCTCTGTGTGGCCCATCTCGCTGACAAAATTAAACAAACCCACCTCAAAACCACTTTACACAACAGCCAAGTTCTTCCTACAACACCGAAGTGTTTAAAAGAGACATAATTGCGTGTGCCAGGACTGGATTGATGTCTAATTGCTTAGTATCATGCCCACCTGTTTGTGTGCCCACTCAGACAATATTTGGGCTCTCACCCTTGGGTGACAGAGAGAGTTTGCACAATGGTGTACACTCCATCTGTTCGGTGAATGGTCCCTTCTCTGGGTCTCTTCTTTGGTGGTCCCCTATCCATTTTTGGGTGGGAATAGAAGGATAGCTGCACTGTGAGGAATACACAGTCCATTGGTCATTTTTCCAAGTAGGTTTTATTGGCTCTTTTTGATGGTGCCAAGACTGATTGTATGCTATCAAGTGCCAGAAAAATCCATCTGTATTCCTTGGACCACCAGAGTACACATAACAGGGAAATGCTGGCTGGTCACGTAAGCAAGTCAGAAAAGGCCTGAAGGAGACAAGGTAAACCACTGACCAGGGAGTCCAGTTGTATTTATGGCAGTGGTTCTTGCTATGATCAGCAGCAACCAGGCAGGTGATGCTCTTATGAGCTCCACAAAGACAGAATATAGACCTCATACCAGGTTGTTCTGCTTGCAGATCTATTCTGATCCATTGTTTGTAGTTGTTGCAGAGAACACACGGGGTAGATCAAGTGATTCAAACCCTACATGGACTGAGATATATTAAGAGATACAATGGTCTGCTACGAACATGAAAACAAGTCTATAAATACTAGTTTAGAAGCATTCAGGCAGACATAAGCTATAATCAAATGTCCTTCTTAAAGTGGGGTTATGGTCAGAAAAAAAATGACTGAGGCAAAGGAAAACTAACAACATCACTTTCCTGAGTACCTACAAGCCAGTTCCATTTATTTGAGAGGTAAAAACATTTTTTTCTGTTTAACTTTTGTTAGCTCTAGAGCATCAATGCTGTAATAGGACAACAACCTGGATTCTATTCTGACTCATATTACGAGCATATTGTCAGATGAGTCTTAATGGCAGTGTCTTTATTAGCAGCAATGGTGTGATAGACAGGAGGAATCTCATCTGACTTCTAGAATGCAGGAAAAACTTTAAAAACAACATATAGTCTAGAAGCACCTTAAAGACAAACAAAACCTGTAGATGGTATCATGAGCTTTTGTGGGCACAACCCACTTCTTCAGATGACTGGAGTATTGGAAGTCCAGATTCAAGATTAAATAAGGGAAGAGGTGCAGGGAGGAAAAAAATGGAGGGGAGGAAGAAAAATAGAGACAGTGAATAGATAAGCTTCAGAGGGGTACCCGAATTAGTCTGTAACAGGAAAAACTTTTAAAACAACAAATAGTCTAGTAGCACCATCAATGACACCTTCATCATACGGACCCATGGGAAAGAGATGCTTGAAGAGTTTCACAGGGATTTCAACAACTTCCACCCCACCATCAACCTTAGTCTGGATCAGTCCACACGAGAAATCCACTTCCTTGACACTATAGTACAATTAAATGATGGACAAATTTCCACCACCCTTTATTGGAAACCTACCGACCACTACACTTACCTTCATGCCTCTAGCTTCTATCCCAGACACATTTCTCAATCTATTTTATATAGCCAAGCCCTAAGATACAACCGAATTTGCTCCAATCCCACAGACAGACACGAACACCTACAGAAGCTATATAGAGCATTCTTAAAACTGATATACCCACCGGGAGAAGTGCAAAAACAGATTGACAGAGCCAAAAAAGTACCCAGATATGAACTACTTCAGGGCAGGCCCAAGAGAGAAAACAACAGAATTCTACTTATCACCTACGATCCATAACATAAACCCTTCCAATGCATTATCAACAATCTAAAATCTGTCCTTCACTCTCAGAGGCCTTGGGGGAAAGGCCAGTTCTCACTTACAGACAACCCCCTAGCCTCAAACAAATTATTTCCAAGAACCACACAATACACCTCCATCATAATAATCCAGGAACCCACCCCTGCAATCAGCCCTGGTGCCAACTCTGCCCACACATCTACACCAGCAATTTCATCACTGGACTCAACCACATCAGCCACCAAATCAGAGGCTCATTTAACTGCACATCCACTAATGTGATCTATGCCATCAAATGCCAGCAATGCCCCACTGCAATGTATATTGGCCAAACTGGAAAGTCTCTATGGGAAAGAATTAATGGACATAAATCAGATATCCAAAAAGGCAATACACAAAAACCTGTTGGAGAACACTTTAATCTTCCTGAACACTCATTAATGGATCTCCAAGTCACTGTTTTGTTTCAGACCAATACCACAAACCAAATACACAGAGAAGAGTTGGAACTTAACTTCATTCACAAGTTTAATTCTTATGCAAATAGTACGAACCAGGATATCGGATGGCTCACATATTATATTCCACATCTTAATGACTAAACTAAACAAACAAACAATGAAGGTGCTAATGGTTCTTGATGTCTGTGCAGAATCTGGTGTTGGTCATCTTCCTTTCCAATGCTAACTAATGGTTTTTATCAGTCTCTTGTCACTATTTAGTCTTTAAGGTGCCACTAGACTATTTGTTGTTTTTTTAAGTTTTTTCTGTTACAGACTAACTGGGCTACCCCTCTGAAGCTTATCTACTCGCTGTCTCTTTTTTTCTTCCTCCCTTCCATTTTTTTCTCCCCCACCTCTTATTTATTCTTGGATCTGGACTTCCAACACTCCTGTCATCTGAAGAAGTGGATTGTACCCACGAAAGCTCATGATGCCATCATGTTACAGACTAACTTGGATACCTCTCTGAAGTTCTAGAATGCAGATGGAGTTGGCAGAGATGGTGTGGGTCTTCAAATCTGACCAGTGAATTAACATGGGGAATAACGAACACCACAGACTCTCTTCTTTTTACACAGATCTCCTCTGCCTGCACTTGCATCGTCAATTCTTTACATGGGGAGAAAAGAGGAGTCATTGGTCTGTTTCAGGAAGCTCTTATGTATGTGGAGGTCATGTTCTTCTCTCTTACCATGCTCAACAGCTTCACGGATCTCATTAGGTCAGGGCACCAAAAACTGGCTTTACACTCTGAACCCTGATCCACACAAGGGCTTTATTTCAAAATAACCCCCCACCCTTAGGTTGAATTTATAAGGGGAGCCCATACTTTGAAATAATAGGCTACTTATTTTGAAATCTGTATACCTGCTTTTCTCAAGGAATAACAATAATTTTAAAACAGTTATTTTGAAATAACAGTAGTATGGATGCTCCAGTGCTGCTATTTCAAAGTAATGACTCCCCAGAATAATTTGAACTAATTACTCCCCAGTGCTTCCTGCGGCTCTGAGTCGAGGTAGTGCATCCATATTAATGGAGCCTGCCTTGGACTACTTTTGAGGCTTCCTCATAGTGTGGGCATGCTAGCTCAATTTTGTTAAATTGGGAGTTAAGTCAAAATTATTCATTTCAAAATAATTTCCTAGTGTAGACATGGCCTGATAGTCCTATGTCTTTAGGGAGAAAGATCAGGCCTGAATCGCTGCTGCCTCCAGTCAGGCTGTTAGAGGAAAGCAATCTGAAAGGGATTTGTTTTTCTTCTCCTCTGTTCCCATTGCTGGACAAAGATTTCATAACATGAAGGATTCTGAACACAGCAGCAGGTAATAAAAGTCACTTGTTCAGTCTGCATCTAAGATCAACCCTTAAGCCATCATCCATATACATATGGCAAAAGATGGAGAAGTAACTTCATGTTCCATTGCAGTAAAAGGAAGAGGCTGCCAAACCTTTATATATATATGACTTTGTTACTAGAAGATTCCAAAAAACACATGGATTTCAGATCACAAGTCTACATGACACATCTGGGTTTTCACAGCCAATGTAGATTTTTTTTTAACTTATTTGAATCTTTAGTTTTCACTTGCTACTAAACTGCAAGAGCTAGTAACCAGAATTTGAAGTAATTTTCTAAGAGTTCAGTGACTAAATTTCAGCATTCACACATGTGGCTAGAAGTCCTGGATTCTTATAGGCAATACATTGTAGGCTGCCTTAATTAATATGCTGAAGCCGTTATCTGTGTCTCATTGTCTTTCATTCGTTTATTATAAAAAACCAAACTGCAGGTGTTAAACTGTAGCAAATCAGCGCATTTTTGATTTTGCACAAAGAATACTGCCGATACACTGTAGTATCCCCTTAACTTTCAAACTACCTCATGGAAAAAAAGACATGCTAATGAAGGCGTGATTTCAGCTATCTGAGACTCACAGGCAGAAGGGACTCCAGTTATGCATGGAGATAGTCATGTTTGCTTTATACATTCTTTACAACAACCAACAAACAATAAAACGGCAATATTTAGATAGCACCATTCAGACAAGGATCTAACATCTTTCAAACATTTCAAGCTGTATATAGCACCACCGAGAAATCCTTTTATCCATCACTGAAGTGCACACATTTCCAATGCTGGAAGGTGGCAGCCTTTATCCAAAACACAGCAGCACTCTATAGCTATACACAGAGAACAACATCTCATGTCATTTCCCGGTTAGAATTTAGCAGAACCCTAGCGTTTAATACCCAGATATTTGTAAGGGTAAACAGACTGTGCCTTCTAGAGTACAGTATAATAAGAGGGGGGAGGATCTGATTCTCACTGAAAGAGAATAGTGTCGCCTACAGAATTAACTACCCCCTCTTGCTTTGTGTTCTCTCTAATGATCACTATATCCAAAAGCCCATAAGCAATTTATCCTGAGGCTTTAAAAATTCTAGAATTCCAATAGTTATATAGGTAGAAGAGGGCTGTTGGAATACCATCTCCACCTTAGATACCGATCCGCTCTATGTTAAGAGAGCAGAATCAGAGACATTTTTATGTAAAGTATGACATCAGGGTTTTCCCCCATATTCCGATTTTGTTCCTGCTTTTTCTGAGAAGCACTGTGGTCTGGAGGAATGAGCATGAAACTGTAAGTCAAAAATTCTGGAATTCTAATCCAATCTCAGTCAACAATTGACTATTTGTCCTTAAGCAAATCTCTGCCCCTAGGTTTTCTAAGTATAAACTAGGGCTTAACACAGCTTGTTTGTTCTGTTTTTGTGAAAACTCGCTTTAATTTCTATGAAGAAAACAGTCTGTGGGGGCAGACAGCACATGTTTGCATGTGTAGGACTTCAGTAACATCAGCACTGAAGAAAGTGGCTGCTAAGGCTGCACAGGCTGACCATTAAAAAGTGCAGAAGACAAAATGTAATAGTTCCATGAATCACACCTATGGCACAGAGGCAGTAAGCATAGTTAACAAGTCTGATCTGCTCCTGTTGACCTCAAGCACCAGAAGATTCATTGTAAGCAGGCTCGGCACAATGGTCAGGTGAGGCTTTGGAGATATAAATGGACAAGAAGATTCACCTAGCATTGCCCACATCTTTTACTCAAAAGCCTTTTGTTTTTCTTCATTTAAATCATTGCTCAGGGGGGTTGGGGATGAAGGGTTCATGATGCAGGCGCCCGGAGAAGAGCGGTCCCTTTCTCCACCCCTGCCTGTCCAATGGGGTTATAACTGTTCCTGTCCCCATCTGTGCCCCACCCCCATGATCATTCTGCAGTATAGCTCCTGCAAACCCTCCCCTTTCCATTTTATGAGAAACAATCAAATTCCAGGCACATCCCATTGTCCTGGCACAACCAAGCCTTGGCCTTGCTCTGGGTTATGATAAGGGGAAGCTGCTTACCAAATGTGCAGGTCCTAGCTCTCACGGTTTAGGAGGAGCTCTTGAATGAACAGACTCACCGATGGACAGACATTTCTACAATACAGAGTTAGAAGATATGCACTGCTGAGTATGCTTTCATTTGTGCATTGGTGAAAACAAAGCCATGTGGGAACCAGCATTTTTCCTAAGGATACTTGTTATATGATCAGAAAATAAATGCTAGCTCTGCCTTCTTACTCCTTATCTCATCCCATCCCCCGATTGTTCTTGCAAGGAGCAACAGAGTTGCTTATCCCCCACATCTTTCTCCACCCCACACACACACAGACTCTGCTTTCCATCTGATTCAGGAACCTATGGCTAATTGCTGTTATGACCTATATGCAAAAGGATTTGTCTCTTGGGTAGAACAGAATCTAAATATCATCCCCACAGCTCACAAAGCCACTACTGCTCCCTGCCTGTTTCTGCTTAACTCCTGTGCAACAGCTTAGCACCATTAATGCAATGGGCTCTCTGGAGCTTTACACAGAGATTTACATTTTCTACAGAACTCATATTCCATTATAATGATTTGACATTAAGAAACTTAAGAGATCCTCGTTAAGTAATAGCTTTGAATTTGAAGAGCGGAATACTCAAACAGCAGGAGCCCTAACGTAGCGGACATGTCAAAACAATGCTGGGCCTATGTTTTTGCTGCAAGGAAGAATACCAAGTGATTGTCATTTTAGTACATTCTTGGCCCCTTCTCTCTTTACCCAGATGGCATGCAAAGATGTCTGTGGTCATTATCACCAATCTCCCAGTCAAGATTGCCCGAAAAAGTTTGAGTATCTTTGTTCAGTTTGATGGAGGGTGGGGGGACAATTTCATTTTTAAAAAGGAGAATTTGCAAATTATATACGAAGCAAACACAGAATCTTTTTTTTCAATGTATGCATTTACTGGTTTCTTTATAAAGTATTGCACTTATTTTTTAAAAAGTTGAAAATGACAGAATACCACTTTGATATGGACAAAGCACATACTAAAAATTGATGGAAAAAAACATCTTATAGCCAACATGATTCAACTCAGTACATTTTTATTCAGCTTGGAAAATGTGCAGTTAAAGATAGATGCGCACACTTCTTAGAAGGAATATGTTTAAACAGCATCCGGAGTCTGGTTTTATTTGTTCCTTAAACTTCTAGTAAGCTAATCTTGTGGTCCTCCCCAAAATTGTGCTATTTGTTGGGAGGGAGTTCATTATGAAGCACAACAAAAAGTAATCTACAGCATTAAAACAGCTGAAACAGTTTAAACCTATCCTAATCCAAAACCTGCTTTTAAAGCTTTAGATCTGTTTAAATAAGAGAGTTGGAGAGGAGAAAAACAAAACAAAAACAAGAAAAAAGAACACAATTTAAGGGCATAACAGGAAGGCAGAAGGTGGATCGGAGAGGCATTGAGAGGTATATATCTTTCTTATCTATTTCTTATGTGAGCCCACGTATAAAGATACAAAGTAGGCCTGCAATACCAATGAGACACACTGTGACCTAAAGCCTGTTAAATATACCTGTTTGTCATGATCAATAGTAAACTACAGGCACAGACTAATTTTGGCCAGTGAGTACATTCTTTCTGATTACACAACTGGGACCTTTCTTTATTCCTAGTGATGTAGACAATAAAATACAAAAATGTGTGTGATGGGTGCCTAGCCAAGCATTCAAAATTTTGGAACTGCAATAGCTAAGGTTGAACGTGCAACCTTACATTTACTAAAATAGTTTAAAAAAAATGGCCCTGCAGGTTATGCAAATGCAATACCGAGTACAGACAGAGATAAAAGCTAGAATATGTAAGCATTATATTATTATGAATTAGATGCATCAAACTGAACATTTTTTCATACAACTGACTTGCTCTTTTGAGCAACTTAGAATACATTATTAGCAGCCCTTGCTTTTTCTTATGTAGATACCAAACTTCATTAATAAACCTTGGCTAGAATGTTGAACAATACTAATTGTTGCAGAAATCTAAAGAAAAAAAATGTGTCCCTTGCAACTAAAGATTAAGAAAAAAGTTCTTCTTGTGGAACTCATTTTCTAGACAATGAAAGAGAGGCAGGGTGTGTTAAAGAAAGCCCATATCACTAATAGAACTGGGTGAGGAAAAAAATGTGAACATTTTAATGAAAAAAATTTCCTACCCCCACCATTTGAAATTTTTCAAAATTTGTATTTATTTGACCATCTCTATTAGTGATATTAACCTTCCAGTGACAGAAGATACTACAAACGAGTGTGAATGGGACATCATCAAGGTTCAAGATGCAGACGTCAGGGTTTTTACAATAGCAATTTAGGGAGAGATTTTCAAAGGCTCATATGGGAGCTGGGCTCCATCCACCATTCGCACCTTTAAAAATCTCTCCCGAAACAAGCATTAAGGTCCAAACAACCCAGCCTCGTCCTTCAGGTAAACAGAAAGCACCACTTTGGGCTTCTCTCTTCCTACTGAGAGATCAACATTGTAGATATTGATTTCCTGGTGTTTGATTTAATGGGGCTAGTAAGGACCCGCTAAATTGACCATTGATGGTGCCCCCTTGACTCCACTTACTCCTCACGACTCGGTGGGGTACTGAAGTCAACAAGAGAGTTTCTCCTGTCAACCTCCCACAGTGGGGATACCACAGAAACTCGACCTAAGGTACCTTGACTCCAGCCAAGCTATTCACTTAGCTGGAGTTGTGTATCTTAGATTGACTATTTCTTTTAATGTTGACTTGGCCTATAATGAACCATTTAAGGCCCTCATGCAGGAAAACAGCCTTATTCAGGATAGCATTTCAACATGTGCTCATTATTATTGAGGTCAGTGAGGCTAAAAGCATGTGCTTAAGAGCTTTCCTGAAGCAGGGTCAAGGAGTTTAGTCTCCATTAGACTTCGGTCAAATCTCCATTGGGAAGTTTCCATTAATCAACAATACACAGGAGAGCAGCAAGGTCCCTCAGCCTATCATCCTGTCAGTAGCCTGAAAGGATGGTTCTGTTCAGGTGAAATTCTCATCAGGAGAAAAAACAATGTAACTAATTCAGCTCGGAGATTTTAACTTAATTCAGTCCTGTAATGCTAATTACCCTTTCCTTTTTAAAGCATTGACACTCCATTAAAAGAGCCTAAAGCGGTTTCCTAGCCAAGTAACATCAATAATTTGGTCCATAATTCATCTTGTTTTTCCCATTACTGCTGAAATGATTGTGGGTCACTCACTGGCTATGGAATCAGAGATCCCTTTTGTTTGTAGCCGTATTCCAAGCTTCATTGGCCTATTTCTTGCACCAAAAGTACTTCCAGAATATTTCAAAGTCACCCAAAGAAACAAAGTTATTTTTGTGCCAGTATTCAAGTGTTCATTATCTGTCTTACATCCTGAGAATAATTAAGGACACACTGTCAAGGTAATTTTTCATAATTAAAAAATATCTGTGCTGTTTATGAATTCTTACAAGCTTGAAACTCAAACCAGTTTCCTCTCTGAAATGCTATTTTCTCTGTATCTCAAACAAACACACAAAGACACCAGTTTGTTACAGAGAATTAGGCTAGTGGAATTTAATTTATTTATACTGATAAACAACAGCACTGAAGCATTTATAATGAAGGAAGAAAAGCAGCACATAAATGGATTACAAAGACTTAGCAAACACATGCAAGGGGTGAGGAAAGGGTAATGGTAGATTTAATTTGGGACCCACAAACCTTGACCATCTCTCTTTAAATTCTTCTGACACCAGCATTTATGTGCCCCACTAGGCATAAGGGAAATGAAACAACTGTTCACTCTAATTAGCTTTTTGTGCTATGAAAGCCTGTTCTTCAGGGAACTAATTCCACTTCGAACATCTGAAGAAGTGGGTTTTACCCACTAAAGCTCATGATCCTATATATTTGTTAGACTCTAAGGTGCCACAGGACTACTTGCTGTTTTTAAATTTTATAATTCAGTTCTAAATAACTAACCAAGTACAGCTACCCATCCTCAGAGATCTGACAAACATGGTCCGGAAATGCCCTTAAAATATTATAGGCATAATATTTCCAACTTTCTTCTCAACTTCTTCTCAGTTGGAAAGAGAGAAGTGGATGTGATCCACCTCCCAATTCAAGCATTACCATGAATGCCTATCAGTTCCCTATCTTAGGTTTGTTTGTTTGTTTTCTTTCAGCACTCCTTGTCTTCCACTGACAGGTACTCTGATCCCAGCATTGTACTTATTCACTAGGGGCCTGATCCAAATCCCTCTGAAGTAAGTAGGAGTCGGATCAGTATGGGTTAACATGTTCCACATAAAGCAAGAACTAACCTCAACCTTCTCACAAATCTTGAATTAAAACATTTCCTGGGGTTCATTAAAAGAATCTGGATAACTTGCTTTTCATTTTTGCATGTCTGAGCAGTTCCTGGTCCTGGCTGGAAGCAGAAGGAGAAATGTAAAAATACCAGGAGGAAAATTACTTTTTCTGAAAATTAGGGCCCAATCAGAACCTGTCTATGGGACCTGTCTATGGCATATTTCAGACTTCTGTGTGCTTAGCCTAGCCTAGCTTCTGAACACTTTCTCCTCATGCTCAGATATTTTATATTTTTACAATCCTAGATACAAAGCTAAACATGGAAGGCCTCATTCAAACCTCTGCTGAAGACTCTGGATCCCAGGAATTTCACTGGGAGTTTTGGGATTTCGTCTCCTCACAAGTTCAGGATGAGGATACTATAGTATGTGCCATCCCCCCAACCTTTTGATGCCACTTTTTGAAAAGACCTGCTTGGATGGAGAAAAGAAACACATACAAGAAAAGAGCCTCATGTACAGTATATATTTATAACAACAAACTTGCATTGACAGAAAAGAACTATGCAGGGTTATTTGGTACCAGGTCATTCCCCATTCTGTGCTGCTCAAAAATTTCACATATTCATCTCTGCTGGATTGTGCTATCAAAATCCACACAGAAGCAGAGATGAACTCCTTCACACGGCAGATACGCGTGAATATCTCTTAGCAACAACCAGTCATGAGCCAGCAAGGAAATCTTACAATCCCACTTAAAACATCCCACGTCTGAATACACTCTGATAATGTCATCAGTAAAAACCCAAACTGCTCACTAAAGCCCTTCGCTCCTGAATTAACAGCCTTTCCAAAGAAGCCAGACACCTGAAGGAGATGTGGTCTAAATATGCTTTGTCCCACTGGCTATTGCAAGATCAGTTGTGATGAAATTATTAGTATGCCTCCTCCCACAACTCTTTCATTTTCAAAACCTTAATATTCAAGGCAGCCCTATCATTCACAACACTTGAACCTCCATATTCTGAGTGGCCCTAATCCAGGGACACCTGTGGTATGGAGGAGGAAGCAACTCTTCCCAGCTGAGGGAACACAGCGACAGACGTGCTTCCCCTGCAGCTTTTCCCTACTGCTCTCATAGTGGCAGGGGTTGGTGCCTGGGAGCAACAGGGAGTGCGGAGCCATGTGTGTTCCCAGGTGCAGGGTGCCAGGTAAGCACGCTGCCCCCATTCTCCTCATGCCCAGACCCCACAGCACCCTCCATGGCTCAACAAAATCTGTTCATCTGGCATACCCTGCTTCCCAGGGCTGCCGGATTAAAGAGGTTCCTGTGTATTTATAGAATGTGCCTGTTTTATCACCAATATATAAAGAAATGAAGGGGGAGAAGAGAAGAGGAAAAAGAGAGGCAAATCATTCATAATCACCACAGTGTTATCCAAACAGGGAAATTAATGTAGTCAAACTAGATTACTTGTACCTGCAGCCTCAAAGTCAGATTGGCCCTTGTGGTCCTAGGTAAAAGAGCCTCCTTACCTTCCACACCACACACAAAGACCAAAAACAACTAAAGTCTGCAGCTTCCCCGATACCAGGAAGGAAGCAGGACCATGAGCTGCGTGCTAGGCAGCAGCAAAAGCTTCCACCTAGGGAACAAGTCTGTATATTCCTCCCAGGGACTGAACTGCATCAGGAATGGTGTGGGAAGAGGGTCTACAAGAATAGTCCTTGTTCTCTCCTTGTTCCTTTTTTAGTATGTCAGCCTCTACAGAGGCCCTTGGCTTGATTAGAGCAATAGTTATTGCAAAGCCGATCCTGCAATCCTGGAGAATTCTTGCTGACCTCAGGGAAGTGCAGAGTGACCACTTCCATTGAAAATTATACAACATATTTAGGTGCCTGAATATAAGATCATGAGACTGATGTTAGGACCTACTTTGTTCTTTCAGTCTTGGCCAGAAGCTTAAACTGCCTGGCTGTGTCTTGACTGGCATGATTTTGAAGAAATACTTTTAACGGAAAAGTTTTTCCGTTAAAAGTATTTCTGCAAAAGCGCATCTAGATTGGCAAGGATGCTTTTGCGCAAAAAGTGCTTTTGCGCAAAAGCATCCATGGCCAGTCTAGACGCGATTTTGCACAAGAAAGCCCCGATCGCCATTTTAGCCATTGGGGCTTTTTTGTGCAAAACAGTTCTTCCCTGTCTACACTGGTCCTCTTGCACAAGTATTCTTGCGCAAGAGGGCTTTTTCCCAAGCGGGAGCGTGAAAGTATTTGTGCAAGAAGCACTGATTTTGTACATTACAAAGTCAGTGCTCTTGCGCAAATTCAAGCTGCCAGTGTAGACAGCTGGCAAGTTTTTGCGCAAAAGCAGCTGCTTTTGCACAAAATCTTGCCAGTCTAGACACATCCCCTGTGCTTAAGAGGCAGCAGCCCTGCAAGTTCTGTCATTGCAATGCTGAACGACTAATCTAACCACTCATGTAACATGGTATCCCTGGCTAGATAGTTTTCTCTCCCTCCACCCCAAATATCAACATCCTAGAGGTGGCTTTTCAACCTTCCACGTTCAACATTGCCAGGTTTAATTGATGGAATGGTTATTAAACGGAATAAGCCACTAAAGCAAACAAATGGCATTTTAAATATATTTCTAACTTTTTTCTCTATAAACCTTGTTCACATCTTTCTTTTTATGTTTGCTCCAGATTAAAGACCCTATACTTTATAGCACATTTCTCAAAGGGCTGCTGTTCATTAGACCAATATAATTGCATACTCCCATGTCTACTTGGGCAGAGACGGGGGAGGAATGTTCTTTCTTTAAGAACAAATTGACAAGGTATGAGTGAACTAGTTTAGAGTTGGATTGGATAAGGACTGACCTGAATTTTCACCGTGTTTGGACCATACAAAAGAGGAAAGAATTATAAGAATCAATATTGTGCGGGGTGGGGGGGGACAATCTTTAACAAGATAATGTCTCTAAATCTTCATCTATACAATAAAAGGATTGGCTTTAACTCATTTATCCCAATATTACAAAGTCATTTTCCCTTAATTTTCCCATACTTCTGCATTACCTAGTTTCACCTGGAAGGAAAAGTTAAATTTAAGAAGAAAGGCTGCTCCCATGGTATGTGTGGTCTAAATGGAAGCAGGAAATACCAAAAATATTGGGAGGAAATTTGTTCATGGAAGCACTGCCGTCAGGATTTTCACATCCATTTTGGACATCTGAAAAGTTTGTATAAACACTTGAATTGTGGATGTTTATTATCCAAAATAGTTATATTTCAGTCATCGCTGTAAGAGACACTGATCACACAGAGTAGCAGAAGTACTGGCCAGAGTAAACTAGCCCCTACACTATTTCACAGAAACACCTTCCTTTAAAAAGTAAGAAAAAAAACAGCCTATGGGACACCTCATAACTCTAATGCCTACATGGCATTCTTCCACCATGATGGACTCGACCGCAAAATATTAATGTCCTTTACAGTATAATACAAAACACTAATTACAAGCTCAGCAATATTTAGGACCAGCATATTTACCCAGCATTGCTCACATCTTTAACTCAATTTAGTTTTTTTAAATAAAAGGAAAATGTACATGTTATCTTGAAATGATTGTATTTTTTTAAAAAAAATGTTCTTTTTATGAAGTTAATTTTATGTTGGATTTCTTTTTAAAAAGGGCTTGTTAAAATGTGTCCATTTAGTTTTTGTTAGTACATTTTTTAAATAAGAATTCCAACAAGTATATGATTTGTCTTCGTCCCTCTAATCATTCACTATGTTTAACAAAAAAGAGCTAGTCAATTTGGTTTTCAATAACATTGTCTTCTAGTTGTGAAACTTTAAGCACTAATTTAGCTGTGCTAAAACAGAGCACTACACCAAAATCTCCATTTTATCTCTTTTTTCAAAGGTTTATTGAGAAGCAATCCTATTTCACATTCATCCGATTTCTCCGGCTCATCTTGCTTCAGTCTCTTTCAACATTTGCTCAGTTATGCCAGTTTTGAAGACTGTTCTTGATTTGGTGATTCTGTCTCTTCTCTGTTTGGTTTTATGACAAGCAATCCCATTCTGGGCACATCCCATTTCCCTGACACAATCAAACCCTTACCTTGCTTTAGATTATGGTAAGAGGAAGCTGTATACCGAATTTGGTGCTCCTAGTTCTTACCATTTAAGAGCTAAAATATACAGTAGATTGTTTATGAAGTGAAACATGAGTTTATAATGAGAGACTTGTGTTATAACTTTAGGCATAGTGTCTTCCCTTAACTGTAGAGCAAAGAAGGAAAGCCGATCAATGATAGTGAAGTCATGAGTAGTTTCAATCACATTGTAAATTATGGGAAATGGGAGTAATTTAAAATATGAAAAAATGTGAATATAGCTTTACCGAGATCATGTGTGGCCTCAAACCTATTGAGTAGCTTCAGTCTCACTGACAGACATTTTCAGTGAGGGAAGATCATGAATGTCATTTGAAAGACAGAAAAATAATGGTTAATAGCTCATTTTTTAAAATATACATTTGAAGATTGAGGACAATAAGTTTTCACAATAGGGAAAGTGTGAATGATAAACAAGCCATTTGTTAGCAACAAGGGCACAAGAATGGATAAGACACTAACAATATCTTAATGTTAATATTTTAAAAATAATTTTTAATTCAAAGAGATTTATTTGAAACTCCTCGGAAAAAGAAGTCTTCACGCCAAAATTGTGTACTACACATTTGGGAGAGATATGCGCTATTTTCCATATAACATAGTCTTTCATTTAAGTGAAAATCAGCCCAACCTTAATACAGAAGCACAAATTCATCTCTAACTCTCTATAATAGAGATGAAATTTCTGCACCATCTAACATCTTGCACATTTTTCCACATTTTTTCTCCGCTACCTTAATTAACTTTTGGGTCATCTTTTATTTTCTTCTGTGTGAAAAATAGATAATTTTTCCACTGGATTACTTCAGTATATTTCAGAACTTCTCTCAATTATAGTAGTTTTATTGAAAAATATTCCTCTAACTGTGACAGAAATAGCTCTCTGGTTTACTATGTAAGTTAAGTGTCCCCTTCACTGCAGTTCACCCCCATAGCTGCTGCCAGACAATTTATTCAGAATAACCTGGTTTAACCATTGGCTGTGCAGTTTCACTGCTCTTTGGACAGTGCTTGAATACTCTCTTGTGGATAATGGGCAAATTGCTCCTAAATATCCAAAATGCAGAAGTACAAAAAAAATAGTGATGGGTCATAGATTCAATACGTCTATATGTAGTTTAAAACAAACACAACTGAGAAAATTCTAAGCATTCACATAGTATTTCTAAATATATTACTAAGCCGATAATGTGATCCACTTATTAGTAGGCAAGAATAAAACTCATTTTAATAAGATCTTTTACTGAAAAACATTGTTAAATCCTGATTTCAAAGTTACCAGCTGAGTGCTGTTCTATAGCCCAAGTGATGTGTAATACTCGCTGGCTAATCAGACTAAGACAATGAACAGTGAACTGGTGTCCACAACTCAAAATTACCCACTATTGCAACTAGTAGAGAGGCCAACCATTGCACAAACACAGAGAATGAATTGCCCTCACACACCAAGAGGAGAGCTCAAGAATATGGCTGAAAAACACTGATGGGACCATCTTGGGAAGTTTGCGCTGGCATGACTTCTTTTTGGCGTGCATGGAAGACCTTTCATCTCTAGAGCTGTCCAGCTCTGAGACACTGCATCTTCAGTAAAATTCACTACACACAAATCACATCATAAAACTTTAAATCCTTTCTTGTTCTGAACTATGATGTCTCTCTTCTCGACTTCAAGGGTCAAAACTCTCTTTTCTATCTTGCAGAAAGACAAATTTATTTATCACATCTACATAGGATTTATTGAGAATAAAAATCCAGGCATATTCTGATTCGAAGTTTTGAGAATTACGGATATTTGGATGTGCCACAATGCATCTCCCACAGAACTGATCGAGTCAGTACTATTAAAGCCTCCTAACAGCCTTGAAAGAACATCAGACCCAGAAGTGCTATGCTATGAGCACTGTTCCAAACTAAGCACTGAAAAATGCAAGCACTGAAGGCCAGCAAAATGGACAGCAGAAATCAAGCTAAATCTGGGGGGATGTTTTAAGATAAAAATCCCTTAACAACCACCTAGCATATCTAAGACTTAAACGGAGACTATAAACTGCATTTGCAATTAATTTATTCTGGTCTCAATTAGACAAGTAACATACAAGCTGCATACTCTGGTAAAATATAGTCATTAGAAAATGAGTCTGGCCTCTTTTCTGACACAACCAGCAACTGTATGCCATTTATTGTTATGTAGCTGAACTGACTCACATTTATTGCATTAGCCCTCATAGCACAGCCACTTTTACATGCACAATTGCCAACTTGAGTATACTCCCACGTTTGTAACAAGCATGCCATGAAATGGCTGTGAATCACAGATGGTGCCAATGAAGTTCTATCCATTCCTATCTTTAGTCATTCTGCAGGCAGGAAAATCAATTAGCTACACAGTACCCACCTCCTGGAGCTTCACTGCTTCAGCAACTCTGTTTTGCCATAGACATTAGGTTATCTGCATATGCCTGACTCTCTCTTCTGAAATGTTTTCTGCCTCCTCTCCCTCAAAAACCCTCTCCTCTTCCCCAGACGCACCGCCTAGCATTACAGGACTTTCCTTAAACCACGCAAATTCAGAGTCATTTATGCCCTTCAGCTACAAGCCAATTCCTATAGATACAAAGGGGATTTTTAGGTATGGATAATGGGACACTATGAAGACACTATTGCTCCCAAGTCCATATGTGCTCCAGAATTCCCACCATGTAACCATTTCAGCAAGGGGCACCCAAGGCTTTCCCTGGAGGTAACGTGCGAGCGGGAGAATGAGGAGGTGTGAGAAATAATGGATATTATGTGAGCCTGTGTGATAGATAAGTTCAGACAGGATAGACAACAGCTTTTGCTAACGAATGGGGAACTCTGTCCAGAGCTGAAAGTCAGGCCAGAGGGAACTGCAAATTAATTGTTCATGTGCCAATTATAGCTTAGAGGTAATAAAATATTGTAGGTATTGAAATTCAAGAAGTGTTTTACATCATTCTGAAGTAACACCATTCATTGCTAACATCTCTGTCTGTTTGGTGACCCTGTTAAATGTAACACTGCATAATTCCACTACCCACACTTTTCTTGATGTACAGTAGGTTTCTAAAGGAATCCACTGAAAATAATTCCTCCTCAATGTAGCCCTTAGAGAAAGCTAAAAAAAGTTCCCATTTCCTTCCAATCTTGTTGAAAGTTATTATCCTATCCTGGTAAACATTTTTGGTCTCTTAATCAGTGTGGATAACTCTGATGTACAGTACTGATTAGCAGTAGGAATTAGGTTACTGTAATATTTCAGACTGCACAAAGCAAGACATATGCCAGCACAAAGTGCTTTATCCAGCTAAGTTCTGGCATGTGTAAGTGTGGCCTGGAACAAGAGAATCAGACTAGCAAATATAGATCATGAGCAGGTTTTTTTTTCCGCAGACAAAATACAAACAAAATTAGGGAACTACCAGCTATCCAGTGGTCTTGCAACAAAGTCAGTTTCAGCTAAACCACTTTCTTCCTCTATGTTATTATGTGTGTTGTCTGCTTTACTACAGCAAAGTAACTATGTCCCTAATCCAAAATTATCAAGTACAGACACAAATCCAAGAACACAATTACCAAAATCAAAGAAAGGAGAAAACAAAAGAGGCTCTTAGCAAGGTCATCAGATTTTTATGAGCTGGCACAGAAAAATAGCACATAACTATCCGGGGAGTAAAACTAGCAATCTGTTTGCTTTAAAAGACTCCTTTCCATTCTTCAAACTGGGCCAGTGCACTTGCAGACACCACTTGGGTTACATCAGCCAGCTGATACATTATGATATCTGTAGCAGCGTTTTACTGCCTTGTTTTTCATCACCAAAAGCTAACCTCAGCTCTTTGAACTCATGCACAGTGGGCCAAAGTTCTCCTTGCTGGAGTTAAAGACTCCAGAATCTGAACCTCAATTAGTGAGCATCATATGTGATACTGAACACAAAGAAGAAATTGGACTGTTTCTGAACAGCAGATATCCTTGAGCAATGAAAATGATTAAGGGAGGAAAATTATTTGAATGGGTTGCATCACAGCTTAGAAAGAAGGCACGATGACCAAGTGTATGGCCTACACCTTCACAAAATGTAGCTCCGTAGTATGTTAACTCCTAAACTTTCACCCTCTGTTCATCTGCTGAGATTAAGTCTGGTAAGAGAAAAGCAGGACTGGGGGTTTCTTCAGCAACCCATGTAGATGGTAGACTGCACACACCCTCACCTCACTTGTACCCCCAAAATCTCTATGTCCTGGTCTACATTTAAAAATTTAGATCAACCTAGCCCAGGGTTTCCCAAAGTGTGCTCCACACAATGGGTGCAAGAGCTTGACAAGAAAATATTAATGACAGTTGTATGATCTTGTTATTTTCTGATAGTTTTCTTGGGGGAAAAGAATGTATAAGAAATGTGTAAGCAATAAAAATAGAATTACAAGACTTGGTTTATTTGGGTACCTACTGAAGTAAAAAGCATGATATTTTAGGGATCTGACAAGTTTTCAGGATCCCAAAGGGGCTCCATGGCTGAAAGAGTTTGGGAAATCAGCAGTATTAAAAACGCGCACCCCGTAGCGCCATTTTTAAGCCAAACTAACTCCAGTGTAGACACAACTGGGAAAAATCCCATCAATGTAGGAAGTATCTATACTACAGTGCCTACAGCAGCACCCTTGGAATGTGACAGCTCTACTAATACAGTAGAACCCATTGAGCAGACAGGCCATTAGTAAGTTAAGTTTTTTGTATTTCTGAGAACATATTGGGAAGTTCCCCAATCAGCACTCTGATATGAAGCACTCTACTGTCTCGTCGACTCCAGAAACAAATAGAAAAGGATTCATTAAGATTTAAAATAGCTACACAACACATACAATATTTATTACATATACTCACCTGCAATTAACATGACCAGTGCCATCAATTTTCACACCTTCTGTGTTTCTGTAGTTATTGATGCTCATAATTAAAGGGATAAGAATCTGGTACCACATCCTAATTAAAAACTAAATACATAAAAATAGAAATCATCATTGATAAAGAAGTTGAAAAAAAAAAACCATGTCAGTTCTCTTACATTTACATTAATGTGAAGAGCCTGAACCTTTTTTCATTTTATGTATTGTCTTGAGGATTTACCCCTGCATTCCCTTATCATCAGAATACGTAGTGTTTTTGCATTAGTAAAGTGCAGGGTATTTTCATTTAGCATTATTCTGTACACAAATGTTCCTATCATTGTCACTATCCTATGAAATTATCACACCAAGTTCTGTCTGTCAAATGGGAGGCTATTTTTTCAAACAAGAACTAATTTGTTTAAAAGACAAACTGCACCAATGGATTACATCATCTCAGCCA
Organism: Pelodiscus sinensis; assembly: GCF_049634645.1. Taxonomy (NCBI): domain Eukaryota; kingdom Metazoa; phylum Chordata; order Testudines; family Trionychidae; genus Pelodiscus; species Pelodiscus sinensis. The sequence continues at coordinate 10,339,537 of NC_134718.1, forward strand.
AGAATAAATTGTCACCAGTATGCACAAGTACCATACCGATTCCTTAAACATGTTGCTTATTTTGAACAATGCAATCTGGATTGTCAATAAGGTAATTAAATAACATGAACACATCCAGTGACTACAATGAGGCTCATGCATGAGTGATGACAATCGGGATTTCTGTAGAAAAATTCAGGTAAGATTGCAGAAAGTATGTGCTCTTATGGGACTTGTTATGCGGATTAGAAGAGGTCAGTACCGAGGGTTCTCATATTTTCCAAAGCACACACTACATATTAACAGAGATTGTCTTGCAGAAATCTTCTCTCTCAGGCCGCATCCACTCCAAATGCTGATTGCAAAACCTCCCTGTGGCATCTGCATCAGATGCCTTCATGGGAAAGTAGTGTTAAGGAAGTGTTTAATGTGTTTTAGCTGCCTTTACATGCAATTTAGCAACGGGTAATAAAAAGGAAAGACCCTGTCATTAGCTGCTCTCAGCAGACCACAGATTGATATTAGTGCCAACACTTAGCATTCAAACATCATGAGTCAACCACCACAGAAATCAAAAGATTGTCTTCAAAATCATGGGATTTTTAAAATTAACAACATTATTAGTTCCGCTGATTTGGCTTGTTTTTTAGCCTTTGGGGTTCATGTGCTCGTGTTCATCTCCATAACTACGAGAACTAACAATTTATAAAAGCGAGAGATTTTCATGCGATCCCATCACTTCAGAAACTGGGGCTTTAAGGAAAAGAAACACTGCCAGATATAGAGAGATTCACGATAACACAGTGAGAGTTGGCAACTTTAGTGAATCCCTGTGGTGTACAACAGCCTAATTGCAAATAGCTTCCATTATTCGGGATCTACATTTAAATCTGAAATACTTTTCACTATTTACATTATGCTTGCTTTTGCATGTCATTCAATGTGTATTACTCATCAGAATATTTCACTGTCTAGTTTTCATATAAATTAATGTGTAGACAAGTGACACAAAAGTTCAAAATTACTCGCTTTCTCTGAACTGAGCAGGAAACTCTTGCTCATTATATTCATAGATCCCAGTTAAAAAGTCTCTTGCCACTTCAGTCTCACTATTGGATGCTATCATGACCTTCCTTGGGTTCCCAAAAGCAAGCTAATAATCATAATCTGCTGGTAAAACCCATAAAGAACATGTATTTACTTATTTGGTGCTATGTCGTGGGTTTTGGTGGTGGTTGGTTGTTGGTTTTTTTAGATGATTAACAACAAAAAAGCTAACTATTAAAATTGTTTTGTGTTTAGCCAGCTCTTGAAAATAACTTAATATATTTTAATTGCATTGTTTGTGGGGGGTTTCTCTGTTTAACCACAGAAGTGAGTGTTTTATTAAACAATAATCTTGTAACTAACCTTCACACAAGGTCTGTATCTCTCAAAATGTTGAGCATCTATTATTGATGAGAATTATTTTTCTCCAAAGTGAAGAGAGAAAGAAAATCATGCATTAGGAAATACTGCACTGATGTGAAACCCAACCCTCCCTTTAAGGCTGGCAAAACCATTTGGCATCAGAAGAGGATTATTGGAGGTGTGGTGAAAAACTACCTGTGAGGAGCATATCTTCTCTGTGCATGCCCTTCTGCAAGCTTGACAGGAGTACAGTAGACTTCCAATAATCCGGAACCTGTGGGACCTAGGTGGTGCTGGATTATCAAATATGCCGGACTATCAGGAGGTACTATAAGATGGCTATATATATACTGTATACATTATATACTGTATATAAAGTGGTCTTAACCCTTTTTACTGTACATATTGTATACAGTATACTGTAATGTTTTAGTTTTTTTAAGCCTGTTTTACCCTTTTTGCTCAGTTCAGCTGCTGCTGCTGTTACCTTGTGACTCATTTTTTGCCGAAGCTCACTCACTAGGCTCTTGCCATTTTGATGCCGGACTATCAGGAGTGCCGGACTATTGGATGCCGGACTATTGGTGTTTTACTGAATATAGGAGCAGGGAAAGATTACAACTGCTGGGAACTGTATAAGAAGGTACAATAGCTAGTTACTTTTTTTTTTTTTAATAAGTGAAACATTTGGGAAAGACACTGAAAATCAAATGTTAACAGCAATAGCAATTTAGCTATGGAATAATCTGCCTAAAGAGAAAGAGATAAGCCTCCAACCCTAAGAGGGTTTCAGATTAGGTTAGATAGTAAAGGAAACAATATATATAAAAGTACTTCAATCTAAATTTAATATAACTAGAACAGAAATAATCGCTAATTACAGACATAAACCTCAACACGGACTCATGTGAATAATTCTTATGCACACAAACAGTCCTTCACACAAAGCTCAATTAAACCATGAAACTCTTTGCACAAGGCCACTTGGGGAGGTTAAGCCTTTATATGGATGACAAGAGTTTCCAGCATTGGAACAATAAATGTTAAAAATAAGAGATTAGGACAAAAATTAAAAACCCTCCTATTTCCGGGCTTACCCAATTTATAGCTCTTGGGAGTTAGGAGGAAGTTCTCTCAGGCATAATGTTCCCCACAATTGCTACTGTAGGATTTCTTGCTCATCTTCTGAAAAGCTGGTAATAGTCACTGTTGGTGATAGGATTCTGGAGTAGATGGACACAATCTGAACCAGAATGCCAGTTCCTGTGTTCCTTCTCCCCGTTAACTTAAATGAGATCGCTTACATGAGTAATGAGCACTCCAGTGAGTACTCCTTTGTAAGATAATTACAGGTGACAATAACTAACAATAGACCTTTGAGAAGGAAGCACTCACAAGGAACTGCATAATTCAGGAAATTATTAGAACAGAGGTTGGCAAGCAGCCACTTTCTGGACTTAGGTACATGCGGTGCTCTCTCTGAAATCAATGAGAGCTGCTTTTATGGATTTGCAAGTGGAATTTGGCCTTCAGAGGGGATTGTAGCCTGCTATCTATCGACCAACAAAACTCCCATGCATTTTGATGCCTCTCCGTGATAGGAAAGATAGCAGGCGATAGTCCACAGTTTTTTCATTGGACGTTGTAGAGCATAACGAATAATGGCTCTGCAATAAAAGACTTTTTCCCTACTGATATGATGATTAAGGTTGGTGGCTGCTGGGCCTTCTCGGGTGGTTAAATCCACTCTGCCCACACAGAACCCAAGTACTGGGGCTCTGAAATGGAAGAGCCTGGTGGGGATGAGGAGACTTAATCCACCCCAAGGGGACTTATTCAGCAGCTCCCCATCACTCTGACCTGCTGTTGCTGCAGAGGATGGGTAGGTGAAAGAGCACCGGATCTATATTAACACTGCTGCCCTCTCCACGCAAGATTGAGGTGCACAGCTGCTCTTTTCCTCCTTCTCCCTGCATTCCCCCCATACATCTCCAGTCCACACAGCTGAATTTCATCCTAGTGTATATTCCCCCAATCTAGGAAATTGTCTATCCATAATTGCCCTTTCACCCTGAGATATCGTTATTCTTCGCTGACTCCATTCTCAAGAAATCAGTATTATTGTATATTTAAGCCTGAATGCCCTCCTGCTGCGAAGTTAAAAATTGATTTATTGCACCAAGTCCCAGCTTGACTTCCGACTACCAGTGAAATAATGGAGTGCTAATATCCGTGTGCTACTTCCTGTTAACATTTTTATCTACATAGCAGAACAGAATATATTGACGGTTAACTGCCTAACTGCTTACTAAATTGCATACCTTTGTGTCTCTTGCTCTGAAGCCAAAACAAATGGTAAGAAAACAAGAAAAAAAGACTCAGTGAATTGAAATAGTAGGATAAGTTAAAGGGCTGAGAGCTAGTTTTCCAAAAGGGAGGCAATTTTTAATACTACTGAATACAGGTTGCATTTGCCAAACCCTTTATAATTTTCAGGGCACCATTGTAATACTTTACACGTATACTGTGTCTCACCAACAACATCTGCAATAGTAATCTTTTGTCTTCATGAGGAAAAAAATCAATGTAAACTAAAGCTGTCCAGACAGGGTACAAATCCAAATTAGGATTTTCTCCTCACCAACTAAAATATTTCATAAATAATAGAAGCTTCGCATGCTAAGAGGCCCATTCTCCCATGAATATACAGAGGAGTGAGTCAAAATAAATAGTATTTCTCATTTATAAGAAAAAGTGAGCCTTATAAATAGTACATGGAGCTGGTAACTACAGTTCAACTAGTTTTCTAGTTTCCTGTAAATACAGACATTTGGCAGTTGTCAATAATAAAAGCGATCATCACACACACAAAATGATAAACAGAGATAGCACTTACTGCACCAAATTTAAAAGATTGAAAATGGCCGCCTTTCCCCCTTATAATTAACTTATCAGTATTTCAGTAATGATCACCAAGACGAAGCTAAAGAAAGGCAGCTGGAAATTATGAGCTTGATCCAAGCAATCCTTACTGATCTGAGTAATCCTCAAGGACTGGAGTCCTACAGCAAGCCATATGGCATCACGGAAGGACCTTTGCAAAGGTGTTTCATAGTCGTGGGAACTGACTGGATCTGCTACACATTATCTGCAAAAGTAACCTCCCCCCACTTTTCCATTAATTCTGTAGTTTGCCTGAAGTAACATGCAGAGAGTCTGCTACAGCTCTAATATAAATAGCTTTCTATTTATTTTAATCTCTTCAAAGTAGGAGGCATCTTCAGAAGAACAAAAAGTTCCGCAAACTGATGTGCCATTCCAAGGGAGTGTGAGAATTTAAAGGGAGATCGGCAGGTTAAAATGATTGCACGTCACATGAATAGTCTTCACCTGGCCACAATTGTTTCTACTAGTTTCATGTGTGCTGCCCAATTGTGAGAAGCTGGTGGAGCGCCACTGCTATGACTTATTTAGAGCTGAAGGGCAAGGCAGAATTCCTTTCTCGGGGTTCCCCTCCAATCCACATCATTTCCCTCTCATGCCATGTCATGCTCCATCCAGAAATGACCTTCTCCCCCAGTTTGTAGGGCCCTTCCAAATTCACAGCCCATTTTGGTCAATTTCACACTCATGGGAGTTTAAAAATTACAAGTGTTGTGATTTCAGCAATTTAAATCTGAAATGGCATGGTGTTATCACTGTAGGTGTCCTGACTCAAAAGAAGGTGGTAGAAATGGGGGAGTCCAAGGTTATTGTGGGGGAGGGATTGCAGTATGCCACCATGTGCCAGCAATGCCCCTCTGCCATGTACATTGAACAAATACGACTGTCTCTATGCAAAGGATTAAATGACACAAATCAGACATCAAGAATGGTAACATACTAAAAAAAAACAATAGGAGAAACAATAGGAGAGCACTTCATCCTCCCTGGACATATAGGGTGTCTGTTATTCCAAAATAACTATGTGAGCGTCTACACAGCAATTCCGTTTTTTTGACACAATTTCAAAATAATGGACGGCTTATTCCAACTTCTGGGGGGGTTGATTAACTTCTTTTCCCTGTCCTTTTTGGTTTGTTTTGCTCAACAACTTTACTTTTCCCCGGGGGGTTTTTGGGGGAGGGGAGGATCAACAACTTTTCCCTTAGGAATGATTGCCCTTTTTCTTTTTCTTTTTTTTTTTTTTTGGTTCAACAAAAAAACCGTTCATGTTCCCCATAAAAAAAAGGATTGTTTGGTGTTCCTCAGTTTTAAAAAGTTTAAGAAACACTGCTCTAGAAAGACTGGGAAAGACTAACAATATAATAATAAATGTTCCCCTTTAGGTATTTTCACCTTCGTATCACTATTGGAAGTGAGCCACATCTACCCTGATTGAATTAGCCTCATTAACACTGTTGTAGCACTGTATGGATATATATCCCTGCATTTGAGTCTTTCACATCATGCATCTGATGATGTGAGCTGCAACTCATGAAAGCTTATGCCCTAATATATCTGTTATTCTTTAAAGGTGCCACCAGATGCCTTGTTATTTTTGATCAAACAGACCAACACAGCTACGTCTCTGAAATGTGTCAGTACTGCCACTCTTACTTCTGTGCTGCTGCCTTCCAAGCTGGGCCCTGGACCAGCAGCTGCCTCTCTCCAGCCACCGAGCTCTGAAGGAAATGCAGAGTTAAAACTGGCAATACTGTGACCTCCTTACAATGACCTTGCAACCTGTCCCCAACCTTTTTCTTGGTTCGGACCCCCACTTTCAGAGACATGGGTCTCCCCCATGAATTCTGTATAAAGTAAAATACGCAAAAAGCCAGATTTAAGTCTGAGAAGTGTCTTTCAGGCCCGTGAATTTGGTAGGGCCCCATCCATTTGTTACCAATTCCCTTCTCCTTAGTTCCTAACCCCTCCATTTTTTGCCCCAATCTCTGCAGTTTTCCAGCTCTGACCTGTCTCTCTGGGAGTTACTGCACCAGCTAGTAGTCCCAACTCCTTCTCCTCCCCCTATTCCTCATGGATTGTAGGGAAAACTAAGAATGGAGGAGAGGCTGAAAGGCAGCAGCCTGAGACCTGTGTCTAAAAGCTGCTCTTTAGAATTGAGGTTTTTCTGTGAAATCGTGAAGAGTTTTGACCAGCTCTACATATATGCCAGTTCTAATTTAACCCCGCTGCTAATAAAAGTAACAATGAGTGGGTGCAATGGGTTCAGTCTTAAAACCAGAACTTTCACCAGCTGCATTGGTTGGCATGGGCTAGAGGGTCACCAGCTTTGGTATTTAAGTGCTCCCCAACTTTCCCTAACTAAGGACCCTGCCACCAAGTCTGGATGGAATCCCTCCATTACCTGAACAACCATCGGGCTATTGCAGATAGTTCAGAGGCAAATTTCCTTACCTCCAAAAAAAAAATTGAGTTAAAAAAAATTACGTAATTGAAAAAAGTAGAACTGTAACACAAGTGAAGTGAAGTAACGTTGTAGAATACCACATGGCACTGTTAAAATGGGATAAACTCAGGGTAGGAGTAGTCTTTCAAAGGAACCAGTCAATGGGAGTTAAGTGTCTTTGTCCCATTCAGACTTGGGAAATATCTATCCCGTGATGTTGTTTGTTCACCTAGAAATACAGAGAAAACCACTTGTCTACATGATGGACCTTTTCTAGTAATCACAAGAAACTTCCTGGAAAAACTAACAGAGAAGCATTACCCATCTCACAAAATTACCCTGGTGGAACTAAAACCTGAATTCATGTGCTGTGTGTGGTCACAAAATGAGGCCAGCAGTGGGGTTTACAGATCTTTAAATCTTCAAGATAATTAAAATGTTTTATGATGAGACTTATGCTCCACTGTGCAGATCTTATTCCAAATTGTCTATTGCTGAAGTGCATAACAAAGCGTAAGAACAAAGAAATTAAATTCTAAACCCAGAAGCGCCTTTATGCATACAAGTAGTATCTTCTCTTATCTGCTTGATAGCCCTCCCTTTGAAGAGCCCTTGGAGATTTATTTATTTTTGTCATTATTTCTTTTCTTATTTTTATAGTATTTCAGACATAGCAGCAATAACTAATGATATCATCATGCCAAGTCATATCATATTATGCATTTCTACTACTGCATATCATAACACAACAGACGTGATGTGTTATGACCTAATATACTAGTCTGACTATTTGATTCATTTTATGTGTCATTTTATTTTAAATTCATCAAGGGCATCTGCTACTTAGTACTGATTGAAACATCTTTTCTATAGAAAAGTGTTTCCTGTTAGGGGTAATGAAACAGTTTGATGCTAACACTTTGAACACGAAAGAAAGATAAGCACTCAGTATACTAGTGGGAGGAGTGGTTGGAGTCAATATCCTTGCAATAAGTCGGGAATCTTTTTTTCTAAAAAAATAAGATAAAATGTTTCAATCAGAACTAACTCATGGTATAACGATTTAAATAACAAAACATAAATTTGATAGACTATTTCCATTATTCCACACTAGTAGTTAAGTCATATGGCATGTCTATTATACATTACTACTACACTGAAATAATGTAACAATTATAAAATATAAAAATCAGAAAACTAAAATTCAAAAGAAACATTTCCACAAAGTTTATTTTTCCAAAACCAAAAATGTTTTAACCTATATTTTTCAAAATTTTTCAAAATTTTGTGTTCTGATTTAGAACAAAACATTCTTTTTTTACATTTACATTTCCTGTGAAATGGAAGTTCTCAGGTTTTCCAGTCTACTTGTGACCTACCTAACAACCCCTTTAGAGTTCTGTAGTTAGTGATTTAGAACAGGACTTCAGCTTCTCAGCAGATAGGGACATTTGCACCAGAGCGCTTCCTTCAAGATGAGAAAAACTTATATCATTGTTCTCAAACCCCATCCCACATCTCCCTGAAGTGGTCTAAGACAACAGAATACACAGAGACCTTAAACAAAAATCTGCACTTTTCTGTACAAGTGCAGGTGGGCCACTTAGTGAGGAAACCGGAGACAAATGATAGGTCAAGACACCGCCCCCATGACTGCAGGTGAATCTTTCTCCAGGGAAATACATAGGAGTTGCCAACCTGCCTCCATGAGAGGCCAGTTACTCAATGATCCAAAGAAAGGTGAGTCTGTTACTGTTACCATGGCCTCCCCCTTTTTTATGGCATCCATTTTTTACATCCCATTCTTGGGAACTGCCTCTTTCTATACGTTTGTCCTGCACCTAAAATCATGGACTGCTGAATCCTGGATGGGGACTCCAGGTACCGCTGAAGTGCAAATATGTACAAAGTTCCCACATGAAGCCTCAGTCCAACTGCATAATGCTGACTAAATAAGGAAAAACTTCTTTTTGGACTCCTGCAGGCAAAATGCTCACCTCCTGTAGCTTGAGTTAGAATTACCCATATCCTACCATAGTTACAAATGCTTTTACCAGCTATTCCGACTGTGGTCCTTTTACATATTCAGGCAATGAATTCCACCGCTCCAATGCACACTTTGGGTATGTCTAGACTACATGCCTCTGCCGACAGAGGCATGTAAATTAGACATACCGACATAGTCAATGAAGTGGGGATTTAAGTATCCCCCACTTCATTAGAATAAAAATGGGCACCGCGTCGTGCCGGCTCAGCTGTTTGTCGGCACAAAGCAGCAGTCAAGATGGGGATCGGTCGCCAAGGAAAGCCTTTGTCGACCGATCCCTTATGCCTCGTGAAATGAGGTTTACAGGATCGGTTGACAAAGGCTTTTCTTGGCGACCAGTCCCCGTCTTGACTGCTGCTTTGTGCCAACAAACAGCTGAGCTGGCACAATGCAGTGGCCATTTTTATTCTAATGAAGTGGGGGATATTTAAATCCCCGCTTCATTGACTATGTCGGTATGCCTAATTTACATGCCTCTGTTGGCAGAGGCATGTAGTCCAGACATACCCTTTGTAAAGAAGCATTTCTTTTTGTATTGATTTTAAATGTGCTGTCTTTTAATTTCTATCGGTGTCTCCCCTTTTCTTGCTCTCCCTCCACCCCTCCCATTATCTAATAAGGAAAAGAGAGAGTCCTGATTCTAGGATAAAACTGGAAGATTTTATAGTGAAAAGAGTTATTTTCAGTATTGATTTTTGGAAATATGCAGTATGCTTGATACTGAATTACTAAGAAATGGATTATAAAGACTGGACAGTATATGCAGGACCACACCTACAAGTTACAAATAATGACAGGATTTGGTGACATTTCCAAAATCATATCTAGTGTAGCTATCTGAATTCCTGAAGAATAAAGAGCATCCTATGTCCACTGAGGTAGTATCATTGAATTATTCACCAGCCATTCCCCCTGCAATACCTCTGAAATCCCTCCCACTAATGCGTATATTTTCTTATTTGTCTCTCAGACACATCTGGGAAGGAGACTCTTCTGAATACAGGATCTCAATGAAAAAAATGTAAAGCCAGACGAAGTACTATTTGCCACTAAGAAAGCACTTTCCCCTGGCAGTAGAAAGACACTGGGTTAGGAAACAGAATATATTTGGAGACCTAAGAAAAGATTCCTTATAACTGAAGCATAATCATTTAACATATGATAGCACAGATGTTTGCATTTCTATTTTGTGAACAGCCCACTCGATAGTTCATTTTTTCCCCGCACACGTTCAGCATATCGCACAAAATGCTAACCCAGACACTTAATTACTACTATCTCCTATTGGGTATGAACTGGATACAGAAGTTGCTTGCACATTCAGGGCTAGAGTCTACCTCCCTTACACACAGGGAATGGTACCCAGGTAGTCTCACTGGCTATGTCTACACTACAGAGTTCTTTTTGAAAAACTGGCAGTTTTTCCAAAAAAAACTTCACTTACGTCCACACTGCAATCGTGTTCTTTCGGGAAAAAAATGAAAGAACTGAGGGGTTTTTCTGACATTGGTAAACCTCTTTCTATGAGGTAGAAGCCTTTTTCCAGAGCTCTTTCAGAAAAAGATGTGTGTGGATGGGGAAAAGGGAATTCTTTTGCAAGAAGCGGAAAGAGGAAAAAGCACAGGTGCTCTGGTGGCCATTCTGCCCATAATAATCACAGCTTACATATGAGATACTGTCTATTTAGTGTGGACGCAATCTGTCGAAAAAGGAGATCGCTTTTTCGATGCCCTTTTGCTGTGAGGATACTCTCTTTCAGAAGAAATTTTTTCAGATGATCTCTTTCAGAAAAGCTTCTTCCGAAAGAAGCCTGCAGTCTAGACATAACCTATGAAGTCGGTCACTAATTCCAGTAAGGCCATTTGGTAAGTAAAGTACAATTCAATGTGATTAAGGGTGAGAAAAAAATTGGCCTATAATCCTTATTTATACAATAGTGGTGGCAGTTTCAAACGTACTCCAGTCGATTAGTTGGCAACCTTGTGCTCCTCAGATGCTAACCTGAGAGTCCTCAGGAGTGAAACATAGGCTTCCTGTAATACAATAAACTTTCTCGTGCAGGAAAGGAGACTGCTAAAGTAAGAAGGAAGCAAGAGTCATTCCAGTAGCAAAGCTGCTCAAAAGAACTGCAACCCGTGTATGTCATAGATATCCCTTTTATTCACCATCCATTTTCTGACAAAGCTGTTTCATAAAAAATCTCCTGTAAACAGGGCCGGCTTTAGGCCGATTCCCCCGAATCAGGCCCGGCGCCTAGGGGTGGGTCCTCGCCTAAGAGGGCCCCGCTTCCGGGCACAGAGCGCATGCGCAGCCCTGCCCCCGCAAATCGGGCCCCCACACTTCCTAAAGCCGGTCCTGCCTGTAAACAAGGAAAATTAAAGAACGAATCTGTCAGCGATATGGATTGCAGAGTCTAACACTAACTTGCAAACACCTGGTTTAGACAGGGTCTTTGAATCCACTTCTGATCAGGAACTGCACTAACAGAAAATGAAAAAATAAAGCTCATACAAACATTTAAAAACCTTCAGGTCTTTGTCCTCTACCCTACTGCCATGCCTCCACTCCAGGAATGCAAATAATTACTAATTATGGTCAGCTATAACTTTTGCTTTCCATATTATACCTGCAGATGGCCTCAGTTCCAAAGTTTATTCTTCATTTGCAGCAAATTTACAATACAACTTTGTTTCCCCAAAAGAAGATGACACACTGAGGGTATGTCTACACTAGCTCGGTAGTTCGAGGTAGGTAGGCAAATGAGGGCAACCGGAGTTGCAAATGAAGCCCGGGATTTAAATATCCCGGGCTTCATTTGCATCTTCCCGGGTGCCGCCATTTTTAAATCCCCCTTAGTCCGAACTCCGTGCCCGTGGCTACACGCGGCACAGAATAGGTAGTTCGAATTAGAAAGTACCGGTAGTTCGAATTAGAAATCCTAATTCGAACTACCTACTCCATGCCACGTGTAGCCGGGGGCACGGAGTTCGGACTAAGGGGGATTTAAAAATGGTGGCGCCTGAGAAGATGCAAATGAAGCCCGGGATATTTAAATCCCGGGCTTCATTTGCAACTCCGGTTGCCCTCATTTGCCTAGCTAGCTCGAACTACCGAGCTAATGTAGACATACCCTGAGTCTTTGGAGAGGAAGAGTACTCTCTGGAATAGGTCCAAGATACCTCAGTGCCCTCGCTCAAGGGAAAAGCATCATGGGATCTTTAATGACTACAAGTGGTCAAGATTTCTGTTTTGCATCTCATCTGAAAGTCTGCATCTCTGTCAAGAGAGTGCTCTCAAGTACAACAGTAGAGCACAGGGTCACAGAAGAAAGAATGTCTTACAGTGAGTAAGTCTTGCAATATCTCAGATCCTTGGAGGCCTTCCACTCAAATGCTCATGAGAATTAGCCCCAAATGCTCCATTTTGCTTAATTTCAGAGCAATCATGGGATCCTGGGAACAAGTCAGAGATGGAATGCAGCTAGTTACTCCAGCTACACTTAAGAAGGGAGTAGTCACAGAGATGAAGCAGCTGGGTTAGTTTACAAGCACACTCCACACCAGTCAGGGTGAAACCAAATGGTTTTCCTCAGAAAGAAGAAGCAACTAAAACTAAACAATGGCCTCAAACAAACTGCCAAAAAAAATCATAAACTCAATCTGATGTTAAACTTCCTCTGACCTAGGGTCCCCTTTCCAGCCCTAGTCTGATTCCCATGAGGGTCCAGGTTTTGTCGGTGTCTGTGACTCAAATGACTGCCCATTGACTGAAGCCAGGCTTAGCCAAAGTGGCCCATTCTGAAAGGAGCTCTGTGAGGAGAAGCTCCATGCAGGCTTGCCTCCTTAACTCCACCACAAAGCCTAGAAACAATTGTGTCACACACATTTCTAGCCCTTTCAATCACTTCTTAGGTAACATCAGTTCTGGTCCACCAATGGGGAAGACAAAGGGGCAATTGCTCCCAGGCCTAGCAATTCAAAGGAGCCCAAAGTTCCTCGCCACCACTGCTGCCAGAGCCCCGGGGGCCTTTAAATTGCTGCTGGAGCACCATGTCTCTGAGCATGGGCAGGGGAGGGAGAAGATGCTGAGAGCTGGCTGCCCCCGGCCACACCCATATCTTGCCCGGGAGCCCACCAAAGCTACCGGCCCCCCGCATGAGTGATTCTTGACTGAGTCTGATTCTTGCCCCAGGGTAGGAATCACTGCCATGGGACTGCTAATAGCATTCAAGGAAGAGGGTTTGTGAGTGTAAGGACTTTATGGCAGGATATGATGAAATGCAGGTCTTAGCAAAAGGCTCTGAGAGTTTATCTTTAGAAAGCAATAAAGTTTGCTTCTAAAGATAAAAGTTATAAAAAAAACATGTGGATGGTGGATACATTGTTTTTCTATTGTGCAATTTCTAACACTTGCTATCAAAACCAAACACCAACTGCATATGGAAAAAGAAATACCTGTCTTTCTCGCTGAAGTACCGGGAAGATGAATAATTGATACCTTCAGTATCAGTGGGCCATAAAAGTGTACACGTGAGTGTGGAATGGAGCACACACAAAAACTTCTGCTCCAACCAATTCTCTGTGATAATTTCCCAAGAGCTGTGAGCTGTCTCATAAGAATGCTGGTATTTATATGGCTTTTGGAGAACTCCATACAGTACATAATTACAAACCAAACAGAAGATGGCAAAGCTTTTGAGACAGTCTCCAACAGTATTCTTGCCAGCACATTAAGGAAGTATTAATGGGCTGTAAGGTGGATACAAAGCTGGCTAGATTATTGGGCTCAATGAGTTTGTGATCAATGGCTTGATGTCTGGTTGGCAGTTAGTATCAGGTGGAGTGCCCCAAGGTTTGGTTCTAGAGCTGGTTTTGTTCCACATCTTTATTAATGACCTGGATGAGGGGATGGATTGCACCCTTAGCAAGTTTGCAGATGACACTAAGCTAGGAGGAGAAGTAGATACGCTGGAGGGTAGAGATAGGGTCCAGAGTGACCTAGACAAATTGGAAGATTGGGCTAAAAGAAATTTGATGAGGTTCGACAAGGACAAGTGAGGAGTCCTGCACTTGGGACGGAAGAATCCCAAGCACTGATACAAGTTGGGGACAGAGTGGCTAAGCAGCAGTTTGGCAGAAAAGGACCTGGGGATTAAAGTGGATGAGAAGCTGGATGAGAGTAAACAGTGTGCCCTTGTAGCCAAGAAGGCTAATGGCATGTTAGGTTGCATTAGGAGGAGCATTGCCAGTAGATCTAGAGAAGTGATTATTCCCCTTTATTTAGCTCTGGTGAGGCCACATCTGGAGTATGAGATCCAATTCTGGGCCCCCACTACAGAAAGGATGTGGACGCATTGAAGAAGGTCCAACAGAGGGCAACGAAAATGATGAGGGGGCTAGAGCACATGACGTATGAGGAGAGGCTGAGGGATTTGGATTTATTTAGTCTGCAGAAGAGAAGAGTGAGGGGGGATTTGATAGCATCCTTCAGCTACCTGAAGGGAGGTTCCAAAGAGGATGGAGAGAGGCTGTTCTCAGTAGTGACGGATGGCAGAACAAGGAGCAATAGTCTCAAGTTACAGTGGGGGGAGGTCTAGGTTGGACATTAGGAAAAACTATTTCCCTAGGAGGGTGGTGAAGCATTGGAATGGATTCCCTGGGGACGTAGCGGAAACTCCATCCCTAGAGGTTTTTAAGTCCCAGCTTGACAAAGCCCTGGCTGGGATGATTTAGTTGGGATTGGTCCTGCTTTGGGCAGGGGGTTGGACTTGACTTCCTGAGGTCTCTTCCAACCGTACAGTTCTATAATTCTGTGATTCTATGGGCAAGTTTCATTGTTACCCCACGAAGAGCACTGAAAGGCATATATCGTCAATGATCAACTACAAAGTCATGTGACATGCATGGCAGAATGCACAGCCAACACAACCTCATCACAGTGGAGGTCACAAAATTCCTGCACTAAATTATGAGACGGGCTCAAGTTCTACTTCCTCTTCATTTGCAAAAGATCTCTGAAATAGACACACACCTTGTGGTTAGTTTTTGGGGTTTTTTTTAAAGAAAAAACAGAACTTTTTAGTTTATTGTCATGGATCTGCCATAATTTTGCAAAAATTTCTATCATACTTTGTACGTTGTCTGACTCTAAGGCCAAGAAGGGATTTGCACACCCACCACCAATAACTCTGAGACAAAACACAACTCTGCTTCCATCTTACCTGCTCAGAGTAATTCAGCCCACGCTGTCGGCAGAGCATATAGCTGGTTATCAACACATACCAAAGGCACAGACTCTGAGTGCTCCGGGGCTGGAACACCCAGGGGGAAAAAGTTTGCGGGTACTTCCCTCCCTCCAGGGCCTCTCGCCCACCGACAGCCCCACTGATCACCATCTCCCGAGGCCTACTGATGGAGAGGGAAAGGAGGCTACTTCCCTGGAGCCTGGGAATTCTAAAGGGCCCAGGGCCTTCTACTGTGGCTGTGGTGGTGCCCAAAGCCATGGGCCCTTTAAACTGCTGCCAGGCAGTTCTCAGGGCTGTGGGGGGCCGGCATGGCACGCTCCGGGCAGCACCGAGGCTGCGGGGGAGTTGGCATGGTGCACTCACTGGCCCTGGCCTCACTCCTTCCATCTGAGGCACTGTCCATTCCGGGAACACGGAGCCAGGTCCCCCAGACACCTTGCGCAGGGTCCAGGTGTGGCTGTCTGCTCCCTTGCTCCTCCTTCTCCCTTCCTGCACCTTCCACAAACCACAAATGGCTGTTTCACGGCATTCAGAAGCTCCTGGAGGAGCTGGGGGAGTGGGGAAGGCGTGGACTTGGCGGAGGAGGTGGAATAGAAGCAGAGTAAGGGGCCGGGGCTTGAGGGAGCTAGAATTACATTGGTTGCAGGAAGGACTTCAATGGACGATACCTGTGATTCTATCTACCAGTATTTTATCAGTTTCCCCCATCAAAGGCATGGGCTTCATTCTCATCTCACTGACACCGGATTTGTGTGTGGTAAATTAATAGATTTCAGCAGGCTTTTTTATAACAATAAAAAACACAGCACAGTTCAGTTTATGGTCTTGGTCATTCAAACCAGCCATGTATTCTGTAAACCTCCCGCCATGAAGTTTACACTGTCTTAATCCAATAGTTCACAATCGGGATAGGAGTACCATGTGGGTCTGCAAAAGTCTTCCAGAGGGCACATCAACTCATCTAGATAGATATCTGCCTACTTTTACAACAGCCTACTTTTTTTTTTAATGACAAAGTCAGGAAAAACTAAAATTTCATACAGGTAATGACTTATTTTATACTGTCTATACACTATATATTGAAATGTAAGTACAATGTTTATATTACAACTTATTTAATAATTATATGGTAAAAATGAGAAAGTAAGTAGTTTTTCAGTAATGTTGCTCTAACACTTTTGCATTTTTATTTCTGATTTTGTATGCAAGTAGTTTTTAAATAAGGTGAAACATGAGGCATGAAACACAAATCAGACTTCTGAAAGGGATACAGTAGACTGGAATTGTTGAGCGCCACTGTTTTAAACTATTGATTAAACTAGCACTAGACAGTTTTGAATTATTTTATTGTAAAAGAAAAGGAATTGTCTTATTTCAATAATTGTACATCACAAACAACTTAATTATTGGACACCTCCAGATCACCTACTAGAAGTGGGCCTCATCCTCCTTGATTGGATCCACCTCGTCATCTCCAGCCTGATTCTGGCCTGCATATTTATACCTGCCTCTGGAAATTTTTCACTACATGCATCTGACAAAGTGGGTCTTTGCCCACGAAAGCTTATGCTCCAACACTTCGGTTAGTCTATAAGGTGCCACAGGACTCCTCGCCGCTTTTGCAGATTCAGACTAACACGGCTACCCCTCTGAAACTTAATTATTGTGTACCTGGCTTTACCTGATTTTCAAACAAAAATGATGACACTTACATTTTTTACAAGAACACTCCCCCCCCCTTTTTTTTCCTGTTACTAATAGCCCAACTGAATCACTTTAACTTGGTAGCATAGGGTATGTCTACACAGCAGGGATAAAGTCAAAATAAGCTACGCAACTTCAGCTATGTCAATTTTCATAGCTTACGTTGAAATAACTAAATTCGGCTTCTGGCACTGTCAACATAGCAGGAAGTCAAAGGAAGAACACTCTTCCTTTGACTTCCTTTGCTCCTTGTGAAATGAGGGTTATGGGAGTCGAAGTAAGAAGTCCTCCAACTTGCCGTTATTTCGAAATAAAGGCTTGTAGTGTAGACGCGCATTATGTTATTTCAGAATAACGTCAGTTATTCCAAAATAACACTGCTGTGTAGACATACCCTTAGAGTTGATGCATGTAAAAGGACTGATTTCCTTGATTTATAGCAATCATATTGGTAGGAGATTCATTTAACTTCGCTCCCACCCTTGACTCCCATGTACTATAATATTTGCCAACCTCGGTCTCCACATAGTCTCTTAAATTGATCTCAAACCATTCCAAAAGAGCCTTCTGCTCCTGCTGCTCTGTACAAAGAACTTCAGAGGAAGTACTGCTTGCACATTCACTACAGATTCTAACCTTCAAACTTCTCACCTCTCAAATCAAAAGGAGCGGGGGTGGTCTGTCTCTATCTGACACATCTCTTGACATTTTTAGTGGAAGGGGGGGAGTAAGAGGTAGCAATTAATTTATGTCATGTTATTTCTCCCACTTAGGGAATTTCTCTACCCCTCCCTACTGCATTAAAAATTAATAACACCTTTTAATGTATGGGCACCCACACCCGACTGTTTCTAAAATCCAAATGCTCATATGCAAAGGCAATCGGCCTATTTGAAGCAGAACAGCAAGCTAGGGGCCACTAAGCCCAAAACGAGAAAGGGAAAAGAAAGTTTTGCTTGGAAGGAAGCGGCAGATATGTTTTGGTATTAGCAAAGAAAGGGAACACTTTTGAGCTGGGAGGACTGGTGTCACCAGTTCTAACCAAATAACCGTAATTCTGAGACTGGCATAGAGCAGCAGCTAGTAGTCCAGGCAAAATGCTCTTTTTATTATGTAGATCAGAGATTTTTCAAAGGCACCTACTAGATTAGGACTCCCACATCTCATCAATTCCAAATGCCCTAGGGGAGCTTTAAAAGATTTCCGCTTGAAGATTTAAGTATTATACTACCGGGAAAGAACCAGTGGACACTTGCTTGATAAGAGGCAGGCAGAGAAGGTCACAAATCCCAGCGAGTGAAAACCCTGCAGATATTCTGCTTCTATTGCAATGCAATAGCTGCAATCTGAAACCATCTTCATTCATTTCAGTGCATTGGTTGTTTTTTGCATCCTTCTCAGGTTTGTCATATGTTTGCCCCCTTGGCACTTTTATCAAGTTTAAAAGTATCTAACCAATTTAGAAACAATTTTGATGATATTATTTCCATGCTTCCTAATTCATCCTTCCAAGCAAATTTAGTCTTTCTGTATCCAAATCCTCATTTGTTAATGCCGATAAGGAACCAGCCTTCAGTCATTTAAACACACGATAAACTTCATCCACATGGGTCTCTTCTAAGAGAATTAATCAAATGAACCCGGGTATGTTTTCAGGGAAGATAAACTCATTGGGACCGACAGTACAAAAACTGGGGTTTTTTTCTCATTTGCTAGCAAGACTTCCTATTTTCAGCATGCATTCCACACCTAATAAACTAGAAAGATAAGCTGTGCTTTATGTAAGACTACCTGACTAGTCTGAGAACAGAAGTTGCACAGCACTTCCCTCCCGTCAATAAACTGGGGTTGAACGTGCAGACTTGACTGCCAGCCAATTGTAGCCACTACACATCTTCATCATTTTGAGAAAGCCTCTCCTTTGCACTGTTTTAACTTGTCCAGTAGCAGCTGTATGCTAACCACTAAGGGGAAGAGAGGGATTTCAAATGAAACAGCAAACAAATAGGAGCACAGGAAAAACGAAATGGCTGTTTAGTAATTACTGGCATTTCATCCATTGCATTACAAGGATCACCACACGTGGCAGATCCAAAAATCAAAAGATAGCCCAGAAGGTTTGAGGCTAACACAAAAAGCTGCTCTTTGGCCTTCTAGTATAAGCAAACACAAAAAGCAATTCTGGGCAAATTTCCAGATTGAGGGTGTATTACACAGCTACTTAAATTTGGAGATTCAATGTGTCATTTCTGTTTTATCTACTATTTAATAAGAATATCCTTGAGTTGGCTTTTTTTAAAAAATATTTCTTTATTTTGTTTTCTTCTCAAACAGGATCATTTGAATGTGCAGGATATTCTATGCTGTCAACACACAATGTCATGTAGGTAAAGATCTTTAATTCTCATAAAGTCAGCTTTTTTTCTAATATTTTCTCTAGAGAATAAAAATCATGTTCTTTAGCGTGCACATGTTGGACAATGATGGATTTTTATTCTCTTTCCGGAATTTTGCATAAATGTATCTGGGCATAAGCCTACGTATTATTAAATCTGTAAGAGCATCATGCTGAAATGAATGAGTGGGTTTATAACTCCTATATAAGGAAATCTTTCTTTGGCTAGAAGATTCCTTCAGATGCAAAAAAATGGTGCATTGCACATATTGTACATTACACACATACAGACCTAGCCCATCTGTGGAATTTCTATTTCAGACAGTTTCTTAATTGCTCCAGCATGTTGTCAGAGTCTTTTAAAAACAGGAGGTACCATCTCCAACCGAGTGGCAGGCTGATAAATTTTGCAATTAACTCTCGGGGGCACTACCTTGTTTCTTACAGTTATTACCTGAAGTAACAACTCCTGTAGATGGTAGGCCAGGTCTGAAAGGGTGTATTCAAGAGTTTACTGTACAAACACTGACAAGCCTGTGCATACAACGCTGCACATAAAATCCAGGGGTTATATGCAGTCATGGTCTTTAGTGTGCACAACGTACAAAAATTGTATTTCTGAAAATATAGTCTTCTATGTCCAGGAACTGCGTATCTGAAATAAAGTTGCTAGTATTGTAATTTCATCCAGAGTAGTGTTTTCTGAAAGCAATATTTCCAGCAGTGACAGAAGAAGAGAAGGCTTGGTAGATGCACGATATTGGGAATACCTCTGTTAGCAGCATCTTATAAAACCCATTTTGAACTCTCTAAATCCTAAGTGCACATCTAATATACACATGCACAGAATACAAAACCTGCCTCCTTATAGCATCACATGTTATAAACATACATAAAGGAGGGCTGGACTAGCCAAGAGGTATGAAGCCCTTTGCTTCTGTACCACTGGTCTGGCTTCTGCAAAGGGAAAGGTTTCCAATCAGCTGTATCCTGAACCTGGCCCAGTGAACCTCTCAACTTGCTGTGACCCAAATGTGGGATACAATGTGTGACAATGGAACCCTTAAAATAAGGGACACACACAAATGATACATGCATGAAACTTAACAGGCTTTGGTTCTAAATAATCCTTGCCTTATCCACAATTCTTCATGTGAGATATGAGTTTTCAACAATAAAGGTGGGCGGGTGGATGCCTAATTTGTGTGGAAAATAAATAATTTTAGGACTAAAACAGGGGAGAGCCCTCAGAATGTAGGAAAACTGAGAGGTATTTGGCCTACAATGGCACAGAACAAAGTTAGTTACCATCTCTCTGACCGATGTGAAGCAACCTGATACTATATTTGTAATGAGCTGATGTCTACCTTAATATTAGAATTAACTAACTAATGGCCTCAGAAAAGAGGCTGAGTGAGTATGGAGAATTCACTCTCCAGTCATGCTGACAGAAATGATCTCTCTGGACTAAGGTCGAGGCAAATTGACAGAGTCACACAGGGAAATTCAATTTGCCACTGTTATACTTGTTTGGTGGGCAGTCTCCTTCAATCTCCTAAGCTGTCAGGACATCACCAGGCATAAGCGCTCAACAGAAACTTAAAAATAAAAAGAAACAGGAAAAAAAGTCTCAAAATTAGTAAGTGAACACCATCCAAATGCTATTTTCCAACACGAACTGAAGACAGAAATGGGTACATATATGCACACAGCTTACAAAGTCTGGGACATTCATTAATCAATAACAGCAAATTCACTTCTGTAAGGAGCTTTGAGTGCTTCCTTTTAGTCTGCTGATACATTATCCAGGGAGATTTTAGATTTGCTGAATCCCAAACCAGTGCATATGTACATGGACAAGTGACTGAACTGTCTGTGATTTTTTCAACCTGTGACTCTGAAGCAACATTAGCAACTTTGGACTTGATTTCTTTGGTGAATCCCATCATACTGCAATGGAAATGGAATCACCACTAATTAACACATCTTATTACATAACCTTCAGAAATAAGGGCTTCTTCAATGAACTACACTCTGTATGCAGTCTGAAAAAGCATATGGTAATGTAGACTTTTCGTGAATTCCTCTCTGGCTGTACCTTAAAAACATATCCATAGTAAATTTAAAGTGAACAGCATACCTGAATTTAAACCAACCCTGAGGATATAAATGTAATTGTGGACAATGCTCCATGGTATTAAACGACTTCATTTAACAACTGCTCAGCATGCAGACTATTCAAAGGAAACTATTCCACTGCTTGCAGGAGACAGGAAGCTTTAATAGATATATTTTATTGAGTTTAGACAAATTAAAAGGGTCATAAGCCCCAGACAGTGACCAAATAACCATGAAAATGACAACACATATATCACTCAAAAGAATACTTTAGGGATCCGCTCATAAAATAGTGTATCAACTAGGAGAAGACTGAATTATCACAGATGAAAGATCTTTTTGGTTGGAGGTAAAATATCAGAAAAGTTGCTACAAGGCTACAATTTTACAGGGCTGAGTTTGTTTGAACAGAAATGCTGTAAACTCCTCAAGTCACTGTAAGACTCTGAAATGCCTATGTCATTTCTGAATGTAAAGTATTTGGTGATTCCTGTAATATAATATCATGAAGAGTTACGTTTTCTGCTGGTGGTTTAAACTCTCACAAGTTTGTCTGGCCCATGAAAGCTCATCATCTAATAAACCATCTTGTTAGTCTTTAAAGTGCTACATAGTCCTGTATTTTCCTTCAAGTTTGTAAAACGTTATCATTGGAAATCGTGAAGATTCCAGCTTTATTTTGTTTTAGAAATAAGCCATGTAAGTAGGTGGGGTTCAAATTTGGAGTTGATAGAGGTTGACAGTTCGGATCAGCAACATCTTGGTTTAAAAATTATTTAACTGTTTATTGTTAGTACAGATCTGATCAAATGTAGCCTATGTGGTGATGAGCAGGGGAGGGAAGCCGTTTATATTACCCTGTCAAATACCAAATGGAGGTATAAAATTCTGACCTTTGTCCTTTATTCATCTGCCTGATAATTCAATCTTCCACACACACAACAATAATTTCAGCAGAATTGTCAATACCTTACTTTTCAATTTTGGTAATTGGTTCCTTTTTGTTAAATGCAATTCACACATATCTTTCTTTAGAATTCCTGTTCTAGATCTTACTTCCAATCACAGTTCAAAACCTGTGACTTAGGAGGAAGATAAAATATGACCTTCCATTATATTACTTTGTTCTAAGAAGTGGGTTGGCTTAGTACCTGCCTGAGAGAAACTGAGGTTGCTACAGGTTCAGTAGGTGGCACTTCTCCATTTGCAAAAGCACCTACACCTCAATCAGCAAAAATTCAGCTCACATGGTTTGGTCCTGCAGCCATTTTCATGAGAGTTGAAATGTTCAAGGAATACCTCCTGCTCAGTTCGTGCCTGAAGTGTAGGTTCATGGATAGAAAACCTAACAACAGAAATATTGCCGTGCCTTTTAAAAAATTCCACTGGGAAAATTTTGCATTACAAAAAGCCTTCCTCTACTATGGAATGCTAAAGTGGTATGCTACTGCATAAGGACTTGAAAGTGAAATTGGAGAGAAGAAATAGAAGAGAGACAACATATATACCGCATTCTTTCAATGTTAATAATCTAAGATGCCATTAGCTTCACAAACATTTAAAAAATCATGGTATAATAATGTCCTCCCAACTCTCTTGGCCAAACTTCAATAGAGGGATTCCAGCTGGCTAATTTCCCACTGATATTTCAAGTGAAGATGATATTCTTCACCACTTCCCCACCACAAACCTCAGTGGAATGTTGATACACACTATTGACACACTATTGTATTCCACCCCAGAGAAAGATGTGTGAAAAAGGAGTGTGGTATGGTTGCAAAGCTCCTGGATATTCTTGGCTAATGAAAAACAAAGACATTAGTACTTCAAAGCTCATGAATTACAAATATAAGATTTTAATAGGCTGTTTACATACATACATATAGGCTCTCACACTTTTCAGGCTGTGGTTTCCCACAGTTTTACAGAGGTCACTAGCACATCAAGAAGAGGTGTTATGCAGAATTCATTCCTGATGTTGCCCTTTACGCACAATCACATTAAGGACTCAATTGGGTCCAGTCAAAAATCATTGGCAAAATTCCCATTACTGTTAGCAGGATCATGCTTGAACCTACAAGTCATAAATATGTAAGAGCTTGAATAGGTTTTCAATCCATACATTCATCTCAGCTCCATGTGGATGACCTACATCAAGAATTCTGTACCAGGAAATGGAGACCCTAGTACAGTGAAATGTGATTAGACTCAACATTTGAAGATGAGTTCTCGGGTAGGGAATCCAGCAGTAATCAGCAATTCTAGGAATGGTAAATCCTATCAAGGAACAGACTTTTCCATTCTTGAGTATAAGGATGCCAACGTATTTACCACCCATCCAGTGACAGGTTAAATTCCTAACAACAGGATTATGTTCTTCATCTCTATCCTGAAATAGCTCTATTTTTAAAATAACCCACCAAGGTGCCAATACTGCTTCTTCCCCCTCTCATCCCCCCCACTTCACCTCATTAATTCCAACTCTGTTACACTCCTTTGTTGTTACAAAAAGGATGTTGAAATCCACCGCTCCGGGGGGAAAAAAACAAAAAACAAAACACCTCCTTTCAAGGAAAATGTGCTGTATTAAGTGATGGATCTGCTAATGCAAAATAAAACCATAAATCAATCAATCCATCCTTGCAGGTTAGTAAGTGTGCAAACACTATACCGCTTGCTGAACCAGAGCTGGTGAAATCACCAATGATCAATGCCCCTCGGCTATTTATTTGTGGTGGAATTGAAGGATGGTTGGGGTGAGAGGATTAACATGGCCACAGACAGTTTTGATACTCAAGATACCTTACCAACAGAATAATATAGGAGGGGAATTTTCTGGGGGATTTTTTTTTAATCCTGGCACAGCAGGGCATATGGGAGGCCATTCCCTGAGAGGTCAAACAGCAAAATCTGCCAGGGTTCTGCTACAGAGAAGCTGACTGGTAGGTCACCAGCTCTACAGACAAATGTGCTTTTAAAGCCAAGGTAAATGATTGAATCTTTCCAGGAGCAACGAAAGACCAAAATGGGGAGGGATGTGATTAAATAATGGGAAAAAACCAAGGCATAGTTCTTATTATCTACTTTATTCTCCTGGGGTTAAAATAGTTGCCACCAAACATGCACACAAGTGCATGCTGCTGCTAGAAAGGCATTGTTTTTGAGATGTTAATTCTGTTTTTAATCATTAGGGCTTTACTGTGTCCTGCACTACGGTGTGAAGGAAAATTCCTGATATTAAGAACTAGGAAGACTCTTTCCATTCAGGATTAAATCAGTTTCTCATTGGAGCCCACAAAAAGACCGAAGTCCCTGCACAGCGTTCATCCATGCTGAACAACAGGGACAAAGTCCTGGGAGTAGATGACCTCCTATACAAGTCTGTCTTGCACAACTTAGCATGGAGTAGAACAATTCAACCTTCACACCAAACACAGTGCCACCACCCTTAAGGTAGTCATTCTGTTAGGGGTTGCATTCTTGCATCCATCACCTCCTAGAGGCCAATCAAGTGCCTTGCACATCTGTCTGGCAGGATATCGGATGCACCCCATCCAAACAGGAACTGTACCAAGAAAGAACAGAGACATTCCAACACAACAGTAAGGGGGGCTTGATTTACTCATCACCGTCTGATTTCAGAAATGTTTATTGAGAGACTCCTATGCTAAACATCTAAATACTGCTTCTTCCCCTCCCCCCATTCCACCCCACTAATTCCAACTCTCTGTTTGTTACACTCCTTTGTTGTTACAAAAAGGATGTTGAAATCCACCGCACTGGGAAAAAACAAAAACTGAAACACCTCCTTCCAATGCACGGAATGAAAAAGAAAAGCTTTAGCTTCTGACCAGATGATGTCTGAACCACACAGAGGTTTATATTCTCCTCTACAGGTGGGACCCTAGCTCCAATTAGCATTTAGGAGAGTTGTAGATGTTCAGTGACTGGAAAATATACCCCAGCATTCTTACACCCTTTGATATGAATAGGTCTCTCTTGTTCAAGGATCGATTAAGTCAATTTTGCCTTACAGGAAAATGACAGCCATTCTGTTCAGCTCTGCTGTCTGAAAAAGTTCACATGGCGAGAAGCACTTCTCACCATGAGGAAGCTGTGAAATGTAACTTGAAAAGAAAGTGTCTGGTTACAAGTGGCATTTCTGGAGCAGCCTACTGTTGGTAGCATCTATCTTGCTGGAGGAAAGTGACTTTGTTTGTGACACCAACAGAATGGGAGTTCAGCATCAAACTGTGCAAACACCTTGCCATCCTGCTTTCTTGCTGTTTTAAAACCGTCTTAAAAAGCTCCTTAAATCCTTTATAAAATGGGCACAGCTTTCTTTTAATATCTCGATTTTTAAGCCTGCCCAGTCATTTGTATGTACCGTGTATTTGTACCTATCCAAAGGCTTTATGGAACAAAGCATGAATGAAGTGTTGCTCTCTTACTGTGTTTATCCACTGTAAATACAGAATGGATCTACTAGCTCACAGCCCCTACTGCACACTGATCTACTAAAACCTTGGGCAGAACGCCAAATTCTGTCCTCAGATGTATACATGTGCCTCCCACCGATTTCAACGTGAGCCACAAGTGTGCATCTGAAGGCACTAATCCATGTTTTAAATGCCTAATGATGCAGCAACAGTCATGTTTACTGTTCTTTTTAGAAGCCTGACTAGCAGGCCAATCTTTTTTATTTTTATCTATATGTGTTGCTAGTACAAAAAAAGCAAAGGAAGCAAAGACATATAGGCAGAAATTTCCAGTAAAATAGACCTAATGCTGAGGTCACTTGTACTGGCATAAAATCAGGAGTATTCTCATTGAAGTCAAAGGAATTAGATCAGTGTCAAACCCATACTAGCAAAATCAGAATCCATGGTATTTTTCAATACCTGTTCTGATCAAGCTCATGTTTTAAATGTCATGAGTAATAAGAATACTATATTCTTAAATTCTTACATAGATTTGGGAGATGGGAATAGACTAAGTAATAAGCACGTTAAATACTAAAGTCATCTCTAATTTTGAAGCAATTTCTTTTTATTGTATTAATTACTTTCTGATCTGTTTAATTCTTAATATATAAATATAGTCATTAAAATGATCATTTGTGCTTAAATGAGTCAGATTAAAAATCTTGTAGTTAAAAAAATCTTCTTAGCTGTGTTACACATAATACTTTAGATTAATAGAAGTAAACTAGATTTTTAAAATTTTCGTCACCATGTGTTTGCTTTGTGTGTCATTCTGCCTGAACAATGAAAAATAGACCACTCATTTCACTTCTGTTTGTAATCAGTTGCATTTTCTTGCTCTCCTGCAGTAGTATAATGTCTGCTTGCAAACAATGCAAGAAGATATTTAAATCCAAACTATTCATCTGACGCAAAACCCACTGAACTCAATGGAAAGACTCCCTTTTGTTTAAGTAGATTTTGGATCATCATGGAGGATACTATCTTGCAAACACTAACAAGCATACCATTTACCAGATGTCGTCCTATTGCCTTTCCTTGGATTATTCCAAACACAAAGCAACATGCCAGTAGGTGTTTTTGTTTGATTGAGGTTTTTTTCTTATGTTATGAGAACATTTCTAGTCATACTAGATTTTTTTTGGCACAAAACCTGAAATTTGGGCTTAACCTGCCTAAGAACATTGTTTTTATAGAAGGGTTGTATCTGATTATCCAATAACACTTTACAAGTTTTCACCTCAATAGTCAGGTGAGAAAGATCAGTATTAACCACATTCACATTTCAAAACAGCTAAGTTGAAGGACAGAAAGATATTGTCCAAGATCACACAGGAAGTCAAAGGTTATGCCAAAACCCCATGATTCTAACTCCGAGATCTCTGCTGCAGTCACTAGACTAAAGAGCTGAAAAAGGCAGAGGGTTAGAGAAAGTGATATAAAATACAAGCAGAATGAACAGAGGTGACATGTTAGTTCTATCATTTTTAAAATAATTCTTGGTGGATTTTAGTTCATTTTACTTCATTTATTGAATGGCAGGGTGCATTATAGGGCTACGGGATCAGCTAAAGGAAAGAACCACATAAAGAAGAGGGGCATTGACGGGAAGGATGTAAAGAGGAATGGAAGGGACCATGGAGTGAAAGCAAGTGAAGAGTCTATGTGAAGGGATGGCTGCGGAGTAGAGCAAGAAGCCAAGAGGGGAAAGAATGAATGTGTCTAGTAAACTCTGTAGAATGTATGACATCAGACAATGGAGCAGTAATGCAATTTATGTTGAGGTTGGGAATTAAACAAGATGCTTCAAAGTACTTACTACATTTGCCCACTTCTGTTTCCAGTGGCCAAGGCTTACATGCTCGTAGGCTGACTCTGAAAAAGATTTGGGGTGATGGTGGATAACCAGCTGAACATGCCCTTCCATTGTGAGACTGGCTTAAAAAGCGAATGTGATCCTTGGGTGTATAAACAGCTAAAATCTTGAGTAGCTGTACAGAAGTTATTTTGCCTCTGTGTTTGGCGCTGGTGTAACCACTGATGGAATGCTGGGTCCGGTTCTGTTGTCCGCACTTCAAGAAAGATGTTGATTAATTGGAGAAGATTCAGAGAAGAGACATGAAAATAATTAAAGGGTGAGAAGCTAAGCCCTTATAGCGATAGACTCAAAGAGCTCAATCTATTTCTCTTAACAAAAGGAAGATTAAGGGGTAACTTGATTGCAATCTATAAATACCTACATGGGGAACAAATATTTAATAATGGACTTTTCAGCCTAGCAGAGAGAGGCAGAACACAATCCAATGGCTAGATGCTGACACTAGACACATTCAAATGGGAAATAAGGTTAGTGGTGAGGGGTGTGGTGAATTCTCCACCATTGACAAATTAAATTAAGGTTAGATGGGGGTTTTTAAAAGCTCTGATTTAGGAAATATTTTTAGTAACTTCTATGGCCTGTGTTATACCTTCGACCAGATGATGAGATGCCTCTGTGCCCACACCACATATCAATTTGCTGTTCACTTCATGTTATTAAGGGAAAACTGGTAAAGCCAAAAATAAGGTGATTCCTTAGATGCTTATTTTTATCTTATGTGACCTCAAGAGCCAAAACAGGCCAAAGTACAGACAGTAAAATTAATCCAGGGTGTTGCATAGCAAAGCCAACTTGGGCTTGATCTATATTTACAGTACTGCAGTGGCACGGCTACACCAGCGTATCACTTAGTGAAAATGTCTGCTATGGAAGTTTGGTGAGTATAACTACATGGCTTTTGAATGTGGATTTTTCTACACCACTGAACAATTTAGTTATGCCAAAATAAGTTGATAGCATAGACCAAATCGTGGTCTAATACGAGACCTGAAGCTGAGAGAGTCAGAAGATTTGTGTTTTAAACACAACTGACATTTGATTTCTTGGTGTGATCTTGGATAAAAACAACTTCAACTTTCTCCTCTACAAAACAGGAATGATACTTACCCACCTTGTGAGATCTTCAGCGTGCTAAGATTTATAATAGCCTGAGCAAGACCATCAACCCTCTAATATGGATGCTGTTTGCTAATCGCGGTAAAGAAGATTAGTAATACAACACTGGTTACTGTAACAATTTGCAATTAATCTGACTGAAAATGCTGTATTACAGCCATCAACATCCATCTTGGTGGGTAACTTGTAATCTCTGCCATTGATTTCTAAATAAATATATTTTAACCATTCTGCATTTAATGGTCCCTTGAGGAACTATTGGCACATATAACACAATTAATCCTGATTCATTTATAGGAACAATTTAATTAAATGAGTAATGGGAGGGCATTTTCCCAGCTGAGTTAGAAGAGTAAAGGAAAACATCTCTATTCCTTTACAGAGATTGTACTTAAACAGCAACATTTAGGAGTAGATTTAAATTTTCTCTTTTCTACTGATGCAGTGGGAGATGGCATTTCGAAGACCCCCATAGTATCTGTTGACTGCTTATTTACAACAAAAAAAGCTTCTAAAAAAACCCAGCTTCTTATATGAAAAATATAAAAAGAACAACATTGGGATTTCTAGTTTTTAGCATGGCGTAGCTTAACAAAGAGTAATGTCTTAAAGCACTAAATAACAGAGATGACTGGGAAACCGCTCTCATCCCTCCTCCTTGGAAAAGTTTCCATTAAAGCAAAACTATTTTCATCCACATTTTTCAAGTTTTAAGCCCCAAACATTCACATTTGAGTTTTGCTGTGTTTTCAATGAAAACCCCAAATACACCAATGGAAATGGACATTTTCCACAAAAAATGTTTTGACAGAAAAATGTTGTATTGATTTTTTACAAAATCAATGATGATAAAACACCCGGTATTATCTGCTTCCCTCCCTGCTCCCCTTTTTCTTCTATTCCCCTAACCTAAGACCTTTCCTCGCTAAGTGCCACACCCAACAGGACAATACCCTCACACTGTCCACCTCCAGCCCCACCTTTCATCTACTTCACTACTGCCTCCATACATCTGCTTCCCTGCCCTGATACTCAAAGTGATTTGCCTCCTCCCTGCTAGTCCCACCCTAGGCTGGAGGGAGGGATGGCTCAGTGGTTTGAGCATTAGCCTGCATAAACCCAGGGTTGTGAGTTCAATCCTGGAGGGGGCCATTTAGGGATGTAGGACAATTCTGTTGGGGATAGTATTTAGTCCTACGGTGAGGGCAGGGGACCAGTCTCCACCTCTCAAGGTCCCTCCCAGTTCTATGAAATGATTTATTTTATATCAAGATATACACCTATAAGAGACACCAGGGCTGTGTCTACACTGCACCCCTTTTCCGGAAAAGGGATGCAGCTTAGACACTTCGGAATTGCAAATCCGGGGGGGATTTAAATATCCCCCGCGGCATTTGCATTTACATGGCTGCCGCTTTTTTCCGGCTTGGGGATAAGCCGGAGAAAAGCGCCAGTCTAGACGCGATTCTTTCAAGTAGGAATAAGAAATCCTCCGGAAAAGGGCTTATTTTCCGGAGAATCGCGTCTAGACTGGCAATTCCGAAGTGTCTAATCTGCATCCCTTTTCCGGAAAAGGGATGCAGTGTAGACACAGCCCAGGAGAAGGAGGACCACAATAGGAAAGCAGGCTTGGGAGAAGTAGAAGGATCCTCATCTCAGATTGTGAGATGCAACAGGGTCCTCTCGAGTAGCTTTGCAAAAGCGTTGCTTTATCACTAGGTGCAAAATCCCTACACAGTGGCTGCGGCCATAAGCAGTCAGTCAGTCTAAGCTGTTATGGGATTTATATTTTTGAATAGCTATTATTTCCATACCACCTGCAGAAACACAATGTTGAGCATTCCCCTCTCCCATCACACTCCTGTTGGCAGGTAGCTGGTTTTTTATTTCCTCAAAATGCCCTCTCCCTCCCCCCCAAATTTTCAGAGCTGTGTTGGCTGACAGCAAAAGACGCTAGTGTATGAACTAAAATGCTGCGGCATGACAAGACCCTAGAATGTAAATAAGTGGTAACAGTTGCTCATTTCAGTTCGGAATGCAAAGACAGAAAAGGGGGAGAAGCAGATGAGAAAAGACAAAACTCACAAGGAAAACAAAATTACTTTCAAGCTGTGGATTGGAACCCTGGAACACCAAGAAACACTCCTTCCCTTAGTCCCTGCATTTGACTTCTATTTAAAACCAGAATTTAATTCTCTGTAGCACTGGCCTTCTAAAAAAATAATAATCCCACCTTTCTGCAGAAGCTTTCTTGTCTGCAGTTTGAATGCTATTATAGAATACTGAAAACTAGTAAAAGAAGAAACTCCCTTTTATCCTGATGGAGCCTAGCCCACTTTTACATGTAACCCTACATGTTCAATACCACAGGCAGATTAAAAAGACACACACTCACAAAGCAACCACTTCACCTTCCATTATAATGCAGCCACCTCTTGGGCCCAGCAACTATTAACAGCCCTCACCAACAGTGGGTGTCCCCCCAAAAATAAAATCAGTCTGTTACAAACAAGGGCTGGCTCAATATTGGAACACGGGCTCATCAGTCCAGGTGACTAATAATTCTATCTTTGATTTGATATGAACCCATAACTCTAGGCTGTTTACTTTGCTCTCCCTCCTAGCTCCTTTACTGAGAGCAAGTGGGGAGCTGAAACAAGCTTCACTAGAACACTCTCGTTTTGGTTGTTGGGTTTTGGGGATGGGGGAGGAAAGGAGGAGGAGGCTGTTTCTTGAAAAACCAAGTTGGAACATTGACCATCACCAGACTCAAATGCACATTCACTGTAGACTTTCCTTGCATGTGTTCCAGCGTCATGATCTGCACTGAAAGATGTGCAAAATAAGTCAATATACACTCAGTGTCATGTTCCTCTACCTCTGAGGAACTAAGTTTGATAAGCAACCTTTTGTTCCTGTTATTTTTAATTTTGCACCACACAGATAGCACACTGACAGATGCAACATAAAAAAGTTAAGGCAGATATATAGTGCTGTCGCTATTGTTAAAGCACTTATCTAAGTATCTGATTATGTGTTTTGTGTTCTTTCAAATCATTGTACAAATGCTGGCCTTTTGCCAGGCTGGTAGCATTTGCTTTTTAGGTGACCTGTCCAAGGAAAACCAGGATCTAGAGTTTGATTTTGTGGATGACAAGAAAATAGGAGTTGTCATTTTATATATTTTAATGCCTATGTGCACTAGCCAGAAGCAGTTTTCTCTGTGTTCAGTATGGGGTGCAGCTGGTCGACTCTGAAGTCAAATAGGAGCAAGAGCCACCATTTTTTTTGCTATGCAGAACCATTTACCAAGAAATAAACAATTTGCATTGTTTTAATCCTCAGCCTCAGGTCAGAGGCACCATGTCATTGCTGGTCTGCAGCCAACAGGCAATAAACGATCACATTTCACTTAACCAGCCCAGGTTTTATTTGTCCTGAGTCAATAGGATTTTTCTAATCATTTAAAAAAAGACAGAGTGTTCCCCCCAGCGCTCTCAATATGACAACACATCAGCAGCTGTTTAGACGCATGCATTACGTTTAAAAGGTCCATTTACAGTTGGTCAAACACTACACCATTATCTATGTATTTGCTTATGTGCAAAGTCCTAAAATGGTAACCATACATCATAGGTCTCACTGATTCTGATATAAGCTTGTGCACCATTTTTCCCATTGAAAGGGTTCACAATATTTTATTCCCCCTTGACACTAATATGAGGAGCGTCTGTCTTTTTCTAAAATGGAGCTATCACACATCTGGCAGCCAGTCATGATAGCGTTATCAATTGCTCCTTCCTTTGTACTCTGACCTAGCAGAAACAGCATGTGTTCTGGGGACAGCTTAACTCTAGTTAATCTAGAAAATTCTAGTAATTATTTTCTTCCAGCATCTCCTACGACCTATGCAGAAAGGTCCCAATTCCTCCACATCGTCTCCAGCTTTTATGAGTGCGTTTTAATATATCCTGAGCTCAAATGGAGAGAGCTGCTATTGATAAAGCAGGTTATAAGAAATTTCATTTAATGATTCCAAAAAATAAAATAGTTTTGGTCTTCTTTCAGATATTTCCAGTTGCCAAAGGGAGCTATCTGTTTGTAAATCCATTTTCCCATAAAGGTAAACTTATCTCCTAGCTACACTGGTATTAATACATCATGGCATAATCTCTTGGATGGCCTTTGCCATAATTAGTTATCTAGACTCATTAAAGGCTACCACATGGTGTTTGACATTATAACTGGCTCCCCACCCCCTGCTGTCTGGGTGGCAGGTGGGTGTGGCTTGAAAAAGAAGATGAGGGAATAGGACCGAATAAGAAGTCTTACTATGGTGGGAAGTGTCAGCCAGTGCCAGCTGTGGGGGAGGAAAGTGTTGCTATTCTGTTAGAGCGCTGCATGAAAACTGGGTGGAGGTTTAGATAATATGGATTCACCTCCTTCCTTCAGATACCTCTAATGTTGTACGTAATGTGTGGGTGGAAAATAAGTTCACACTGGTATATTACTATTCCCCATGAGTTCTCGGATAGTATAGATTTCCATAATGTTATCGTTATGAAAGACCTGGCCAATAGCTGTGGACCCCTTTTTCCTCTCTCATGTTATTTAGGGGACTGATAACCCTGGTTGAAATTCTGGATGGCCTCTAAACAGGGAGGAGAATGAGCTCTCAATGAAGTCTCTGATTGGCAGGCAGCTATTCCAAGGAAGTGCTCTCGTGGTAAACACCAATTATTGTGATGGAGGTTTGAACTCTCATAACAGAATGAAACTGGATGGGCATGACAGTCCATTAGCAATCTTCCTCCCCTGCTCAATTCGGATGTGACAGAACTGGATCAAATCCAACAGCATACCTGCCCAGCGGGGACTGTCGTACGGGACTGTCGGCTAACACCACAAGCAAATCTGTCCCTTCCCTTCGCTACCTGACACTGATCTGTGCTCCCAATAGGCAGTGTTCCTCCATTCCAGAAACAGCACCCTCTTTCTGCCCCTCAGAAAGGTGCCAGTCAAAAGGGAGGAGGGGGAAAAGAGCAATTTATAATTGCCTAGAACAGCTTTAAGTTGCTTGCTTCTTACTTACATATAATAATAATAAATGCTGATTTTAGAGGGGATCACATACACCCTGAGTATGGCTCTATTTTGGATGTACATACTAACTTCTCTTGCGGAGCACGCAACTCACAAGCAACCTATAGACACTGCTTTCCATATACGCATGCTCATGAGGGCAGCAAGTGGGTGTAATGTTTGTGAGTCTGTCTGTCTGTCTGGACCTTTCATCTACCAGGCTGTCGGTAATTGGTTTACTTTCCTTCATTGTCATGCACATGACAGCAGGGATAGGGCTTGTAGCACATCATTTACACTGCAACCTATATTGAGCAAGGGCGCGAAACCCAGCTAGCCAGTCAAATTAGCTTTCTAATGCTAAGAACACACAATAAATCCAGTAAATGTACATCTGAATGAATCCTGCTGCTACACAATACATTCTGCTGTCCCCTACTCCCTCTTAATGAAGGAAAAATCAACCACCAGAGGTACGGGTCTAATAGGCAGTGAAATAATTAATAACAGGGTTTGAGTTTAGGTCTTCTTTTAAATAAAGCCACTGATGATTAGTTCTGTTAATATAAATCCTTATGCTAATGTTTATAATGACGTTGTTGAGCAATCACATGCTGGAGGATTACTTAAGGAAAGTATTTCTGCAAACTCTTTTTGCTGCCTCCGTGAAGGGAGAAAGGGGCTGGACGTTCTGTGAGCACCACCACCAGTGCAATGAGCCAGATGAAAGTTATCTTTTAACTTCCCCCCAAACCAATAAACACAAAGCCACAGAACAACTTAAACTAGGTACTAGCATCCTAAGAGCATAAGAACGACCATACTGGGTCAGACCAAAGATCTATCTAGCCCAGTATCTGGTCTTTCGATAATGGCCAATTTTAGGTGCCCCCAGAGGAAGAAAACAGAACAGGTTCATCGAGTGATCCCACTCCTGTCACCATTCCCAACTTCTGACAGAGGCTAGGGACACCATTCCTACCCACCCTGACCTATAGCCATTAATGGACCTATCCTCCATGAATTTATCAAGCTCCTTTTTGGACCCTGTTGAAGTCCTGGCCACTCACCCCACCCTCCTCACCATGGAATCTGATTACACAATGTAGACTCATAACACCTTTGTATATTACTATTATCCCCATTTTACAAGTGGGAACTGAGGCACAGAGAGATTACGGTCATATGAAAACTCTTATTGTAAAGCCAAGTCCTTTGGAGTTGCACTCCGGTGTCTTAAACATGAGGCCAACCAGCACTCTGAGCAATTCAACAGAAAGACAGGGGCCAGTTTACTCCCCCCGTTAGTGCATACGCAAACTTCTAGCGTCAAACACAGTCATACAAGAGCACCCACAGGCCAAAAGACTCATCCCCACACCTGTGCTCTCACCAAAGGGAGAAGTGACCCTGTGGCTCTGCCACACCAGGAGGAGAAGAAATCCTCAGCCAGAAATTCTGCTTGGGAGAGGAGAACATCCCCTAGTGTTTGCATAAAGGAGGACAGCCCCTAGTGCACAGTCTTATCTCCTGTCCCAGTGGTAGAGTTCTGTAGTATACACAATATTAGTCCTAGAATTTCTAACAAAATCTGGGTACCCCCAATTCCCACTGCAAGGTAGGATTCCAAAAATAATTTGGGTCAATAAAAGAGCTTATTCTCCCCAGCTCACCCTGCAGCCTCAAGTACCAAATAAGTGGAGTGGAACAGAATGGAGAAAGGCACTTGCAGCAGTGCCAAGCACCCTATTCAGATCACTTAAACTAGGACAGCAGAGATATAATAGTATGGCTATACTTCAAGTAAAACTATATTAAACAATCAGAGTGAAAGCAGAAAAAAACCTGAACACAGTTGGTGGAAAAGAAAAAAAAAATCCAACTCTGATGGAGTTTAGGCACTGGAAAACAACATGTTGGTATGACAAGTAGCGAGGCCTGAATTCCCTGATCTACATTTAAGCTTAAGCATTTAAACCAATTTGTTTACTTTGTTTTAAAATTCAGAGACGCCCTCTGGTCTCCCACATCATTCACATTTTACAAAATGAAACACAGAGTCTCCACGTGTCAGGGAATAAGAAAAAGCACTTTTCATCACTCAATCATCCATTCAGATCTAGCCCCTGTGCATGAGAAACATTCTCTGCTGCTTCATGGCCAATGTGAAATCAGTTGATCGTTTTGCTGCAGACGTGGGCATAGGTCTCCAGGTTTGTCAATTTGAAATCTATTTTAAGGGTCACAGAGGGAAGGGAACCAGCAGAATTCCTTTGTGGACTCAGCACAACAACTCAAATTTCCACAGAACTATGCGATGTGGAATCCAAGCATGATGTGGCAAAGGATACAGAAAGCTCATGCCATGGTAACCTCTTTTTACATTAGGGTCCTTAAAACGGGGGTATTTTCAATCTCTTAAAATGTGTATTTCCGGAATATGCTTCAGTTTCTACAATGGCGTGTTGCAGGCCAGACACTGTACCACTGAATGCAATGGAAGTTCGCTATTGACGTCAGTGGGCACAGGAGCAGGCCCAGGAATCTTTATACTGCAAATTACTTATGCAGATATTTTTCCAAATAAGATTAAGGCTCCACAGAAAGCTTCCCTAATGGACTTTTAGACAAATAACTCTTGCCGCTTTCATTCCCCCTATTTGCCTCTCCAATAGAAAGTTTATTAAGAAGATGGCTCCTCCCCGCACACCAAACGTACACACCATTAATGCCCTGAGAAACCACTGTGAAAGAAGGCTGTATCAAGGCAAAAGCATTTCCTATGGAATTAGTAACTCATGCTTTATTGTGCTACTGACCGGAAAAGGCTTTTCCAGTATTTTTTTTAAAGACTTGGTTAGTTTTTGTGTGTTTACCGGCAAGTCGGACCAGAAACAAAAGATAGGCCACCGTGCCAAAAAAGATTTTATGACAACTTGCCATCTCTATCCTATAGATGTTTAGTGTTGAAGAAGAGCAAAATACTCTACCAAGGGTTTAGGAGGAAAGAAGAAACCCTGATCTGGGGGAAACAACAAAATGCTAATCAGAACACCTTTTGTTTTGTTTTTTTAAAGGGATGCCCACACACATGATTATTATTTTAATAAACTAAGCATCTCAGTCTTCATCTAAAAGCAATTATTTAAGGGTCACTACTCAAGCATTAAGAACAGCTTGCTCAAAAGCTCAGCACTTGAAGAATCACCTTAAGGAAATATATTCATCTCATTCTGTCATTCCTCCACCCCCTCCTTTTGATACACATGGACATCGAGACAGATGGGAAAGGTCACTGCGTCCTAAATCGTAATCCACTTGCCAGACATGACAAGATCCAGAAACGCTCTGCTAATTCTTTTTAGCTTAATCTCTGAAACTGGAATCAGTTTACACAAGACCACAGGTGCAGAAGGAGCGGGGAGCATTAATTTGCAGGAACAGAAACAGGTTTCTCCCAGGCTGAAAGGGGCTTTCATCCAAATGATGAATATACCTGCACAGAGCCTTGTTTGGTGGTGGCAAAGCCGGGGGTGGGGGGGAGGGTGTGCATGTGACAGAAACACAACTGTATCCTCATGATACCAGTTTCATTTGTGCTAGAGAGAGAGAGGAGAAGTAACATGTGTGCCACATTTTTTTTGCCAAGATGCAATACCCCTTCTGTATACATCATCTTCCTTTCCCTCTCATAGCCTTGTACATAAACACTGGTGACAGCGCTCATTTAAAAGCCAACAGCAGCTGAAAGCCCTTTATGCTGTGAAGCAGGCTACAGTCATCTATCACGCAGCACTCCCCTGGGATCAGCCTAATTGTCAGAATGCTTTGTATGTAACGTCAACCACTTACCAACACCCCCTTTACAACATGGAATTGGGGGGCATGGCATCACAGTGGAAACCCTTCTTCATTCCTTACCCCCTTTCCTTGTCCCCACTGACCCCATGTTATAGGAATTCTCACGCCCCTCCAGGACTCCCAGAGGCGGGAGCGAAGGTGTTATGTGCCCGGGGCAAAGGCAAAATTTGCACCACCACCCCGCCGCCGTGCAGCAGGGCCCTGAACCTGGCGTACAGCTCAGCCCGACCCTGGGAGATGGGGGGGAGCTTGTACCGCGTCTCCCTTCAGTCCCCTTCAGTCTGGGGCCAGCACTCCGCATGTATTAAATCGCCAGCAGAGATGGAGGAGGGTTGGGGACGGAGAGGCAGAGAGGAAGCTATAGCCACCGGAAGCAGGCAGAGGAGGAGCAGGTGATCTTAGGGATGACTGGGGGAGTGGAGGGAGACTAAATTGGCACCCCCCATAGCATGGCACCCGGGGGACAACTACTGCCCTCCCCAGGCAAATGCCCTATCTGCTAGGCCGCTCCAGAACCCATCCCACTTCCCTACCTTCAGCAGCTCCCTTCTCGCTATGCCACTGAGGACTCCAGTCTTTTTAGAGCAAAGCAAAGTGCCCTTCTACCCGACATTTACAGAGTCATTTCAGCACTAAAACAACACATATGGGTACGTCTACACTGCCCACTTATTTCGAAATAAGCTATTTCAGAAAAACTATTCCAAAATAGCATGTTTCAAAATAGCACGTCTACACTGCAAGGAAGCCTCAAAACTAGTCCAAGGCAGGTTTCCCTAATGTAGATGTGCTCTCGATTTAAAGTCCCAGGAGACACTGGGGAGGAATAACTTAGAATGGCCCTGGTTTATTCTAGTTATAAATAGACTATTTCGAAATAGCAGCAGCGGAGTATCTATACACACCTGATTTTGAAATAGCTATTTCGGAATAGGCGTTATTCCTCGTAGAATGAGGTTTACAGATTTTGGAATAAGCCATCCGTTATTTCGAAATTGTTTCAAAATAACAGAATGGCTGTGTAGACGCTTGCATTGTTATTTCAAAATAATGCTAGTTATCTCAAAATAACGGTGCAGTGCAGACGCACCTATAGAGGCCGAACCTAGCCCACTTCTTCTTATTCACCAAACAGCACTGCAAACTAGGAGAGTCCTTGTGCCAAAGTGTTTGGAATGCATAATTTTGCCTCGCTGCATAGCACTTAGGCTAAAAATAAATCTATTTAATATTTAAAGTTCAGAAGGTTTTTGTTTTTCTGGGACAATTTAATTTTCTCATCATGAGGGATATATTTGTAATTCATTGCAATATCACTTTTCCTCATGCATTCCCTCTCTATAGATGTGGCTGGCAGACAGATCCCCACAGGATAGCCATTAGACTTTAACATTGGCTAATGGACATACTTAAAGTTTCAAATATCCAAAACTATCCCCACCTCCACTACCCCACTGCAAAGAGAAAAACCCAACAATCTGTTGCTGTTATTACTGTATCAGATCAGACTCTTTGCTCTAAAGGTAAATGCATAGGCTTCAGGACAACGTTAAATATCACAGATTTTTGAAATGATTAGAAGGATTTTGATTATTTGCACAGCACAGCTTTTTTTAATTTTACAATCTAATTCTGGTTGTACAGTCTGTGCTGACAGGTAATTAAGTGAATAGCTTTGAAACACTGCTTATACCAGCTACTTTAGCTACTAAATTTAAATTGCAGTTTATAGCATGTATCATCACAATGGTTGCAATTTATAAAAAAATCCATTTTTATTTTGCTAGGTATTAATTAGAATTAGTGGTGCCAGACTGACAAGCTGCTGATGTCTCTTCTCTATCCACAGAACAGGTTTAGCCAAGCCAGCAATATTACAAGCTTCCCCTAGAGTTAGCTTTCAATGTACCTTATCCTGTGGTATACTGAAAACCATTAAGATCGTGATCATTTTAAGTTTTATGGTGTTTTTCTGGTCCTGACAACAGCCTAGGGGCCTCTTTTGGGAACCATTTGATTGGTCTAGAAATAGACAGCCAAGAAAATGGTGGGTTGAGTTATGGCCCAGTCTGTCTTATTTTTGAACCATCTGCCTGCTTCATCTCTCTAGTTTTGTGCAGTGGGTATAAGAGGTGGGGGAAGGCAACGCCTTCGCAAATGGCCAGGCATGGCCCCGCCCACACTCCATCCCCAGAACGCCTACTGCTTGAGCAGAGCGCCTGCCAGGAGCTGTGCTGAAGTAGTAGCCATTCTGGTGGGAGGAGTGTTGCTTCCCTTGGGCTCCAGCCACGCTGAGGCTGCAGACGCTGAAGCAGTATGCCCTCCCTGTGTTGCGCTGGGACCAGGGAGACTGAGACTGCACACTGCCCACCCTCCCCATGGTGCTCCGGGGTCAGGGAGGCTCCCTTGGGGGGCTGAAGGCTTGCCCCTGTGCCGAGGGGGGGCTTGGCTCCTCTGGGGGGTGAGGCAACAATACTTCATGTTTTTATCTCCCTTCTTTTCTCATGCCATGAACATAACACATCGGAGACCTGAAGAGAGTATCTTCTCAAGATGAAGAAGGGATTTGTGCCCAATCAAGCTCCAGTCTGTATGCTGAGACTATCAGCAATGGAGCTAATTGGTAGGAGTTGTGAAGGTGATGTCTGCTGTGTGTACAACTGACATGGTCTCCAAACACATTTCTTTATAGTGCCAATAAATACATCATTCAGATTCACCGCATGTCAGAGCAGCCTTTCCTAAAATGCCCATCTGTATTCCTGAAGCAATTTTTCTTAAGCGAGGGGAAACAAAGAAGTTGGATGCTGCATACAAAATAGTACCTTGTATTTCTATGCAATTTTCATGCTCGAGGTTCCTAAATTACTTCAGACTTTCAACTATATGATCATCCACCTCTGAAATGCACAGCCCTAGGGTGGAGGTGGCTTTGGAACTTTGGAACCCTACACAACAGTGTTGGGAACTGAAAAGTAACCTGAAGTTCAAGGAGATTTCACTGTAGCTAAACAGAGCAGTTTAACCAAAAATATAAACACGGGATGGGAACCTCACCCCCTGCAAATCTATTTACTTCAAACAATGGCTAAACTTCTGGCCATCAATAGTTAGTTCATATTACACCACAATACTGTCTTTTGGTGGAGACCCTAGTAACCCACCAGCACACACCCTGTCGTGTAGTCTTTTGGTGGAGGACTTGGTAATTCACCACTGTGCCCATTTATTTTAACTTCAGCAAGTTGCCAACTGAATATATATAGCAACTTTTTCCATTATAAGTCAAAGAAAAACATCCCACTTCTCCAGCTTATATTGATTAGAAAAAGAAAAGTATGAGAGCCTAAATAATAGAATTTTACTGTCAGGGGGATTGGTTGTCAGATAAGCAGGAAAAAAACAATATTTGCTTGGGACAGAATGCTTGTTACAGTTCAGATGAAAAGCAGAGCATTTGACATCTGAAACATTTTCACGAGGATTTCTGTTATTAAAATAGCCTTACTCAGAGGAAGATCTTTAGTTCAGGTCCTGAGTTTTGAGCTCCTTGGGTCAACTGCAAAGTGATGATGGAATATCTTTAATCCTTCTTAAATGCCCCCACACTGACTGGCACTTGAAGAAGAGTTGCTGGGCTCCAAAGGGTTTTGACACAGACGTATCCCATGCGGGGAGACCTTGGAGATGGCAGACTCAGTGTGTCTGAGGAAGACGGCAGATCTTAGAGAACATTCCCAAAAGAAAGCCTGGAAATATTTGGAATGACTAAATGGTTCAAATCTAAGTGTAATTATGAAAGCTAGGCATGGCTTCATGCCAGCACATAGAAATGCAGATTTAATCATAATCAAGTCACACAGCATGACACTGTTAGCCCCACAGCATTTTGCAATTTAAATACGGAGTACACAGGACTCATTCCTTCCACCAAGGAAATGTAAGACACTGGGGTGCATGGGTTTGCGGCCCTGACTCAGCAAAACATCTAAACACATGGGCTGTGTCTACACTGGGCCACTTATTCTGGAAAATCAGCTGCTTTTCCGGAATAAGCTGCGAGCTGTCTACACTGGCCATTGAATTTCCGGAAAAGCAACGACGCTCTACTGTACAAAATCAGCCGCTATTCCGGAAAAGCTACGCTGCTCCCGCTTGGGCATAAGTCCTTATTCCGGAACACTGTTCCGGAAAAGGGCCAGTGTAGACAGCCCAGTAGTCTTGTCCGGAAAAAAGCCCCGATCGCGAAAATGACGATCCGGGCTCTTTTCCGGAAAGGCGCGTCTACATTGGCCACAGATGCTTTTCCGGAAAAAGGGCTTTTCCGGAAAAGCAGCCTGCCAATGTAGACGCTCTTTTTCCGGAAATACTTATAACGAAAACTATTGTTTTAAGCATTTCCGGAAATTCATGCCAGTGTAGACACAGCCATGTTTAAGTCTCTTTGATTTCAATGGGCCTTAAAAGCATAGGCTTGGAGTAGGTATGTGATTCAGTATGTGGCTGAATTAGGGTCTTGGAGCACAACACTTTATAAAGAGTTTAAAACAGGAAGCTAATTACAAAACTGTACCCAACAAAAACTAAAAGGCAGATGGGGAGCTAGG
Source organism: Pelodiscus sinensis (assembly GCF_049634645.1). Taxonomy (NCBI): domain Eukaryota; kingdom Metazoa; phylum Chordata; order Testudines; family Trionychidae; genus Pelodiscus; species Pelodiscus sinensis. The sequence goes on from NC_134718.1 coordinate 10,381,852, forward strand.
GAGCAGATCTGATAGGCAGGTCCTAACTCCCCAATTTGGAACACTGAAGCTGACACCACTAGCCATGTGAAGTAGTAGCAGGTGATATTTTTATGATCGCTAGTGATCAGAACCTCTGTTTCATCTGTGTTTCTAATGATGGCACCTCTAAATGCACAATTCCTCCTAAAAGCACACAGGTTCTCTCCACAACCTTATTTAGCCTGCTAGATCTTATGAAATCATAGCTGAATGTTAAAAATATGAGTCCTTGTTATTATCGCTACAATTAATGAAATTAATGGTATTCTCCTTTGTTAATATTCAAAAGTAGCAAGGTAGTCCTAATCATATCCTATTGTATGTAAACTAAAGCTCTGCCCTATACAGATGTGCTCTTTTCCTGTGGATATGGAAATAAAGCAATAGTTAGAACTATTTGTTTTCTAACCTCCAGTTTCAATGAACAAAATTCATTTATTTAAAGCAAGATACAGATTTTATATTATTTTGGTGAGCCAGTGAATAGTTTAAATAGGGCTTCATTCTGTTACTGTCAATTTATTCATGTATTGGGTCATTATTATCTTTTTAATCTGCTACTCATGGTAGCTAGTACAAGGCATGAAATAGCTATTGTGTGAAGCACAAAGGCAAAAACCAATATAACTGGCATATTATGTTTGTATGTACCAGCTCTGCTCCCCGGGATTTATAGGCAACTGCTCAGAGTGTTGCTGAATGTTCCTGAATTTAGTGCTTACAATTTTGAACCAGCTTATTTTATTGGAATACTCTACTGAGTAAGTTATGACATTGTGGGCCTGATTCTGCCCAACAGGAACAGTGAGAGACACTGGACAGCCTATACTGCATGGTAGGCTGGGACTTCAGGAAACGAATTAATAGCAACTTTTCAGGCAGCGCTCTCAAGAAGTCTATGGGAGTTTCACGCACAAAAGCAGCTAAAAGCACCATGTAAAAAGAGTATAAACTACAGAAGACATTTAAATATCATACAAATAAGCAAATAATGCTGCATGCTATCACCAATATTTCTCTCTCTCGTATAAAAACCAAAACAAAGAACAAGAGCCACAAACACCAAAAGAGTCAAAGGACTTCTGGTGTTTGTCAGAAGAGACACGGACAGTAGTTATTTTCCAGGTCCTCTCTCTAGATCTGGCTTCTTTTCCTTGACTATTTTAGCATAGGCTCCTGCTCTTCCTTTCCCACTGCTCCTCATGACCCTTTACGTGGTTCTCTCCTCTTCTTTCTTTGCTCACTTTCCTATGGCGACAACACTCCTTTGCTGACACAGTTTTAACTGGCATCTCTCCTGTTGCACTAACTGCCAAAATCTATCCTCCAGCTCTGACCTCTCCTCACTACATCCTTATCTCCGGGCTGCCTCTCTGGTATATGCATCTGGATGTCCCACTGCCTTTACATATTCTGCAAGGTTAAAACTGGCCTTTATAACTTTAGGGACTCTCTCTCTCCTCTCTCCCTTGCCCATCCTTGTGCAGAGCATCATCATCCTTTCCACCAGTTTAAATCCTGTCTCTCCCTCTCCTCCTCATTTTAGCTCTCATCACTTTGTCATTTCTTTTTCTGCAAACTCATTGGTATTTACCCTGAAATGCAGAGGTCTTGGTAGTTCTCTTGGATCTACTGCTACATCCTCCCCATTTCAAGTCTCCCTTGCCCAGTCATCAGTATTAAACACAAAGACCATTTGCCTCTTCCACCATTCTGACTACTTCACACCTTCTTTTAGCTTCCTCAGCCTGTTACCTCTTTGGGTACGTCTAGACAGCAGCGTAATTTCAAAATAACTTAGACCGCGTCAAAACAGCTGGCAGTTATTCTGAAATAGTGTCAAAATACTGTCAAGCTGGAGGAGTGCTTACTCCGACTCCTGTAACCCCCATTGTACGAGGAGTAAGGGAAGTCAGAAGAACAGTGATCTAGTTCGAAATCAGCGCTGTGTAGACGCTCCCTATTTCAAAATAAGCTATGCAATCGATGTAGTTCAATTTGAGTAGCTTATTTCAAGTTAAGCCCTGCCCTTATTATCCACAGGAAGTGCACTTCTTCATCCCACTTCTTAAATGCCTGCATGGCTCCCCAGTGACTCCTCCCCTGTCCACACGCCTTTCTCCCTCTCTCCTACTCCTCTTCACAAGCAGCTAACGTTGACTGTCCCATTCATATCCTCCTCCAGACTGGCTCCTTCACAGTTCTTTCTGCATATGAATTCCTTCTTTGAAAAGGGTGCAGCTGATGTTTTTACTTAAATCACTTGCCTCCAGCAGCCAGGGCATTAAGAAAAATACTAACGTTGTGAGTCTTGAAATAAAATTGCAAAGCAATTGCTGGCGCCACTGCTTATAGCACCAGATGCACAATCTCACGCTACAATAACATTTCTTTTGAGTTCTCGGCGCGCCAGTAACATATCCGGTGCATCTCTGAAGTGGAGGAAATGTAGCACTTCCATGGGCGAGAGAGAAGAATGGAAAGGATTTTCAAGGACTCCACACCAGTGCAAAAAAGGAGATAAATCAATTAGTGATTCCCCAAATATCTGTAAGTGACAGTTATGAAAGAAGAACATATTTATTTTGAAATGCATCCTTAAGTGATTTTTTCAGATGATTACAGAGGAATTTGCTTCCTCTTACTACATAAGCTGAACAAGACAATTTCACAGCAGCATTTTAAAATAGATGGACATTTATTAAAGTACCCTCTAATCCATGAGACACTTGTGTAAAATCTAGAGTCTGCCACTCCCCCATTACTTAAACGAGGAATACCTGGCACTTGCACCTCCTCACAGTGGATGTGAAATGGTACCACTAATATACCAGAGGTTGGAAACCACAGATGTGGTAGCACCTTACCCATATAAATAGGTACACAAAGTGTAAGACAGCAGAGAATCAGAACAAAAGCGAACAGAAAGAATGAAGTCTATGGGAGTTTTGGCAAAAACTTCAACAGGACCAGGATTTCACTCCAGGTTTCTTCAGAGATGACATGATACACTCGCTCCACAGAGTCCTGACCCTCAGAAGGAATGTAAGTGCTACACAGATGTACTCATGAGCCAAAATTTCAAGAGGGGGAGTAGGCAGAACTGGAGAAAGTCTGTCAATAAAACCCAAATCCTGCTGTTTCCTGTGTCTGTGCCTGCAGCTTTTCTATTTCTGAATTCCTTATATACATCATCTAGCTGGCCAAGTGTTTGATTCCTGCTTAGCTGCATCATAGTCAGATGTTTATCCAATAGTAATGATTTAACCACTTTTTACCTTAGATCACATGGTTGGAAACTTGTTTATTTTATTGTAATTTCCCCCCTCTATTTTCCTATTAAAAAGATGGTTAAGACTTCTTGGAATCAGCTGTTCCCACTTTGGGGAAGGGAGAAGACTTCCAGTTATTTGTCCAAATTATTGCTGCTCGCTACATTTCCTGCCCTCCCCCTCCTGCATGTGTACACACACGTACATCAGGATCTCTATGATTGTGACTGCTCTTTTGCATGGGACAGGAATGGGTTTTTCTGAAATATATTAGAAGGCTCCCTTAAATCTGTCCCATGTTAGCTTTAGGTCTACCGTAAGTTTATTTCTACACTTTGCAATATGCCATTGGGGTTATGTTTTATTTGTGCAACTGTTTAAAACTGCTCTTCTTCTTTGCTGCATTTTATGGTTTTGTTTGCCTCTTACACTCCTTAATAAAATATGTGAACTCTAAGACATCCAGAGTACCAAAGCTGATTTGTTCAGTATTGATTGTTACACTGGACTGATTAAGTATGCTTAGTCCTGAGAAATGATGTGCAATTCCTGTCCCGTAGAGCAGCATACATGGTTTAATGCACCTCTCCTGTAGCCATATGTATCTTTCTGTCTTGTGTTTCTCTCTGATGGAATATACAACAATTCTTAAACTGGGCCAATCTGTTACATTTCTCCGCATATATTTTGAATGTGTCTAAAAGCTCTACCCAGGGGGGCCTTTTCCATTTACTCAAGTAAATCGCACAATATTGAACTGCAAGGGAAAAAAGCCTTTTCATAGAGTTTAGGCAGGATGCATTGTAGACAGCTCTGCCCTGGCTTCAGCAAGGTTCAAGACAAATCACCCCTACGTAGCACATTACTTCTGAAATGTATGAGTGCTTATAAATATTTTCATAGTGACTCCATGGAAAGGCAAACAGGGATGTTTCATCTTTCTAAAATAAGTTCTCCTTTTCAAGTAAACTCTGAAAAGATTCAATGTGAGAGCACTCCCTTCAGTGCTAGAGTGACTTTCCAAACACGAATCATTAACACCAAATGCTAGGGAAGAATGCTTTTTTTAGGCTATGAACTGATGGCTCATGTAAACAGCCAACACAACTTGTGAAGCGGAGACTGAAAGTTCGCACTTCAATCCAAACATTTCACATTTAAAAAGCAAAACTCAATGAGACACGTTAAACGCTCTTCTAATCCTTAAATAGCTAAAGATATAGCTTGTTTCTAACAGAAGAGATACATTTGTGAATCTCAAATATTCTGTTGACAGGTGGAATTTTTCACCTAGGAATAGTCGTGAAAAACAAGAGATATCATTATACCAGAACGGCAATGAGAGTTTTCCCCACAATCCTCGCTACGCCCACGGCTATCTCTTGAAGGTACAGAACGTGGGTTGGAATCCAAGTCCCAAAAAGTTTTTTCTGGCTCTTTTAGTGAAGACAAAGTCACAGTCCTGTGTTTATGACATCATAAAGGGCAGTCAAAGAAATTAATAACTATAATAATAGCTTTTATTTTCTAAGCCCCTATCTGCCATGGAATTCTTAGCACCTTATATAAAGAGAGCAATAAAACAATCAAAAGCTCATTAAAACATAACAATAAACATAAATAAATCTTTACCAATAAAATAGCAGACACTGAATTTCTTTCAATATAAAAACAAAGAGTTTAAGGCCTCATTGCATAAGATTAAATTTGTCCCCCTCCTGAAGGACCAGAGAGAAAGCATCTCATGCAGCCTTTCCTGCAAAGGTGAAGACAGAACAGCTGGATACATCCAGTGTGTTAAGCGCTTTAAAAACCATTAGGAAGGCCGGGTATCTGCTCCAAAGCATTTCTAACCTTGTTACACAACATCATACAAACACAGAAAGGGAAATGGAGAGGATCCAAAACAAAGAGACTGAGAAGTGGAGCATAATAATTGTTTTGAGTGGTTGCATGACTTTTGTTTGCATTTTCTCCTAAAATAAAAGGAGTTGAAGTTATGAGCCGTATCTCTTCCAGCCTGGACAGCACCAAGATCACCAGCTATAGATGATGCACTAATGGGCACTTTAGACTGATAGATTTTAAGGCCAAAGGGACCATTCTGATCATGTGGCCTGTCCTCCAGCATAGCACAGGCCAGAGATGGGCCAGTCTGTATTATGCCCAATAACTTCTAGCTGAATCAGAGCACATCTTTTAGAAATTCAGAGGGGTAGCTGAGTTAGTCTATAACAGGAAAAACTTTAAAATATTTAAGTTTTTCTATTCTACAGGAAAGAATGAATGGACACAAATCAGATACCCGAAAAGACAATACGCAAAAACCTGTTGGAGAACACTTTAATCTTCCTGGACACTCACTAATGGATCTCCAAGGCTACATCTACATTGCAGGCTTCTTGCACAAGAACTTTTTGCGGAAGAGATCTTCTACAAAAAGTTCTTGCACAAGAGAGTGTCCACACTGCCATGGACACTCTTGCGCAAGAAAGCACTGATGGCCATTCACAGAATGGCCATTAGTGCACCTGTGCTTTTTCCATAGGGGTTTCTTGTGCAATAAACCCCTAATATCCATCCACACACACCTTTTTGTGTACGAGCATTTTTTTTCCTTCCTCCTCCCTCCCTTTCCCTTATTTATTCTTGGATCTGGACTTCCAACACTCCTGTTATCTGAAGAAGTGAGTTGTGCCCACAAAAGCTCATGATACCATCTACATGTTTTAGGTATCAGAGGGGTAGTCGTATTAGTCTGAATCTGCAAAAGCGACAAGGAGTCCTGTGGCACGTTACAGACTAACAGATTTATTGGAGCATAAGCTTTCGTGGGCAAAGACCCACTTCATTACATGCATCTGATGAAGTAGGATGCCACAGGACTCCTCGTCGCATCTACATGTTTTGTTAGTCTTTAAGATGCTACTAGACTATTTGTTGTTTTTTAAGTTTTATCTTTTAGAAAGACATCCAAAGGTAGGATAGCAGATAAAGGAAACAAGACCCTTTCAATCCTAGCCCCTTGTGCCTCAAACACAAGACCATTCTTCCATGGCACCAGCTTTATGATTTCACTGCAGAATCAAGTACAGAAGAACAAGAGAGCTCTGAAACAAAAGGTCTGCACATAAATAACGCTGATAATATACTAGTCTTCCATAGTTTGGAAAAGCATAAGTCGTGACTATGTAACTCAGACACCTACTGGGTGTGGTTCACTGTCCCATGTAACAGCACTGAGACCACTTACAAAGAGAGAGCATGAGTCTGCTTTACAGCCTTAGCTGAGCATGACCTGACTTTTAGCTTAAGCAGTAGTGGCTCATGCACTAAGCTCTAGAGGTCCCAAGTTCAGTTCCTACTGCCAGGCTAACAAATACATTTATTGAAAGGTATGGTAGATTTTTTTAAGTGTTCTCCAGTTCCTTAAACAATCTCTCTGCTAAATTCAGATCATTAGCCAACGGTTTTAATAGTGTAGGCACAAATGTATTAAGAAGCAGAAATGAATCTGTGCTATTTTCACTATTATTTGTGCCAGGCCAGGTAGAATCACTAAAATGTGAATAACAAACTCATTTATTAAACAACTTCTAGCCAAATGAATTCCAAAGTGTTTTATCAACTGACTGGACAGCCATAACTGTAGGAACCATTCTGATAGGCTGAAGTGCAGGAACTTGGTGGGAGTGAATGCAACAGAGACAGAATACTGCACTGCAAAACTAATAGTTTAGAATAGCATGTTTATAATGCCAACATCACTGCAGGTAGGACAGTCAGAATGTAATTACTCAAGCTGGAATGTGGCCAAGACAAAATGTAGCATCCAACAATAAGTTTCTCCTTCTAGCGTTACTTATTGCTAAGAGATGGATTCTAAAGAAGTGGAAATTTCCTGCAATGATGAATATTAGTCACTCGTACACTGTGGTCAGGGTGAGCTCAGTGTCCTACAGCAGATTCATTTCTGAGGTAACTAATTATATATTGGCTTTGAACACACACACGATCCAGACATTCAACCCAAAGTTCTTTTGCTCTTCCTGAGTATAGCTGTGTGTGGGGCCTCATGGCTTCTTTCTCACCCTCAACCTACCCTATGTAATCATGCTAGAATGCAGGGAAAAGAAAGGGGAGAGGACTGGCCAGATTTCACCTTTTAAAAATGGAGAGACATTTAACTTCCACCCCCAACACACGCACTATGGATCTGATTCTACCCATTTCCCTGAAGAGGCCCTACAGAAACTAGCTACTCAGTACACGTCAGGAAAGCAGATTCTGGCCTTCTGATAGAAGACTGAGCTTTTCTCCTCTCCATTCCTGTACATCTCTTTGATCTGGTCCCTAATAAAACAGCTATCTGCCCTTGCTGAGATCTACTATTTATTACATTACAGGCAGAGTATAAGCATCTCAAATCTCCCTCAAACCAGGGAGGAAAATGTTATAATTAAATTGCAGGGGATGGGGCAAAACTATATATAATAGATAATAGAGAATAATATGTATTAGACTATATAAATAAATAATAAACTATAATATATCTACATCTATATCAGAGAATTTGCGCGTCTGTCTGTCCATGAGTCTGCTTGTTTATGAACTCCTCCTAAACAGTGAGAGCTAGTACCACCAAATTTGGTGGCCAGCTTCCTCTTATCCTAACTTAAAACAAGGTCAGGATTTGGTTGTGCCACACCACTAGTCCTCTGCCCTGAAGGACCAGAGCCATGCCGGATATGTCATCTAGTAGTTCTTATATTTATATTTAAATAGACCGTATCCAGTCTACAACTGAACCTGATCCCATTTTTATTCTTGAAACAAACACTAGGATCAGTGACATGAAACATCTGGAACTTGGCATAGAGTTGGGACTTCTGTCTGCCACTGGATGATTAGTCACCCTCCTTGAATTAACCACAGACCACCTTTGGAGTCCAAAGGGATTGGCTCTTTTCCCTGGGTCATTTATTCTACTCTCAATTTCCCTTTTCTTTGGGCTTAAATAGCACTGTTGAGGGGATGTCATCTCAGAAAAAAATAGGGGTGAAGGAGAAGGCAAAGTTATAGCGGTGTATAGAACAATATATGTGATTATATTATAACCTACAACATCTGGAGGGAGACACAAAGCGTGCTAAAAATGGAAAACATCACTGTACATGTTGTGGGGAAGTAGAGAAAACTGCCTACCTTGCTCCATAACAAAAGAGTGCCTTTGCTAGCCTCATAACAACTGAACTGAGGTAATTTACATTAACATTATATTAATAAATAAGTACGTCATGCAATGCCATGTTAGGCTGCTATATAAATAAAATGAGAATGGCTGAAAACAAGGCGGTCCCGCTTTCTTTAAATCAGTTACAGCTTTGCATGTACAAACATAACATTGGTCTCACATCTTTTTCTCCGTCCCTCTATCATTTGCCATTATCTCTGATAGCACAATCCTGCATTTGCCTTCCTTTTGCTGGGAATTTAGAAAGAACCATCTTTCCTTCTACATTACACCCTCATCACAACTTGTCGCTCCTTTGGCCACCCAGCAAGATTTTTTTAATGCATTTTCTTTTTAAACCATGTTAAAATGTGGATGATCCCAGCTAAGGTTCCTCAGTGGAAGCAGTTATATTAGAGTGAGCTTTACTCTGGGCTGCATATTGGCAACAAACACAGCTGTACATGTTGTATTGAAATCCTGCTCCCTCACTAGCCTCCACTGGCTTTCAGTGCTAGTAAAGCTGCAACAAAAATAGTTAGGGGACTGAAGCACATGACTTATAAGGAGAGGCTGAGGGATTTAGGCTTATTTAGTCTGCAGAAGAGAAGAGTGAGGGGGGATTTGATAGCAGCCTTCAACTTCCTGAAGGGGGGTTCCAAAGAGGATGGAGAGAGGCTGTTCTCAGTAGTGACTGATGACAGAAGGAGGAGCAATGGTCTCAAGTTGCAGGGAGAGAGGTCTAGGTTGGATATTAGGAAATACACTATTTCTCTAGGAGGATGGTGAAGCACTGGAATGGGTTGCCTAGGAAGGTAGTGGAATCTCCATCCTTATTCGTTTTTAAATCCAGGCTTGACAAAGACCTGACTGGAATGATTTAGTTGGGGTTGGTCCTGCCTTGGGCAGGGGGGTGGATTAACTAACCTCCTGAGGTCTCTTCCAACACGAATCTTCTACGATGTCATCCACTTTGATGTAGCAAAGTCACAATGCTGTGATCCAGTGAGACCAATATTCATGCAAATCACAAGAAAGAACATTACTGACCAGCATAATAAAAGGGGCATGTGCATAACTTAGGGTATGTCTACACTAGCCCCCTAGTTCAAACTAGGGAGGCTAATGTAAGCATTCAAACTTGCAAATGAAGCAGTGTAACAGTTAACTCGAACTAAGGACTTAGTTTGAGTTAACGTTTGACTGCCGCGTGTAGCCGCGGGCAGTTAGTTCAGACTAAGGGGATTTTAAAATGGCGTCCGGATGGGAAGATGCAAATAAAGCCCGGGATATTTAAATCCCGGGCTTCATTTGCAATTTCGAATGTCTATATTAGCCTCCTTAGTTCAAACTATGGGGCTAGTGTAGACATACCCTCAGGAAGTAACAGGGTGTAAATTAATTTCTGTATACTGCGTTGGTGTAGGAACTATTTTCTGTATGTTTTAAAGTAAGTGCAATACAGGCAACCTGCCACAGCTGCATCTTTAGGCTTTCATCTAAGATGTTATTGTACCATCTATTACCACTGCTAAACGCTACAGCCATTAACTTTCTCTTCGTATGGTCACGTGCTGTATTATGTGAAAGAACAAGATGGAGCCATATGTCTTCACCAGGCTTCCCTTTTTTCACGTGGTAACAGATGGTCACTTGGAGCTATATATGCTAAGAGTGCTACTAACATTTTTATAGCTTCTGCTCTCAGCCACACAGTGGGTTGTTGTTACCATACTGAAAAGTGCTGCTGATGGAGGTGGGCAGAGAGACTCTGTTTTCTAGCCACCTGCTGGTGAAATAACATGAGCTGAACCAGCTGATTCCCAGAGGAACCAAGAAGTTGCCATTCTAAGATAATGACTTTTAGTTACCTTGTTCAAAGCCCTAAGTGAACTGGGTCTTATATCCAATGACATGGCAGGAACATTCAGAGAGAGGGAAAATTTGATTCTTAAGGGCATTCGGGGGTCTCAATGGTTCATACACCTCATATCATCTAGAGCTCCAGAGTCTGACTTGATCTTGCATCCTAACACAAGAACTGCCCAGTCCCCTTTAGTGCTATGCGGGGAGGATAGGTGACAAAGTTCATTTTACTGTATTTAGCAAGGATTTATCTATAGCACCATGGTTTCATTTACTTTTAATGTCTGCACATGGAATATGGGTTTGCAAGACTGGGGATTTTATTCAGTATTTTAATTCCTGTTTCAGCCATTTTCTCTAAATGCTACAGCTGCTTCACAGAATCCTAAAAGTTTGAAACAGAAAGGGCATTAAATCAGCTAGCCTATCTCTGTGCCAGGTGCCTAAAGAGTGGGCAAAATTATCTGACCTATCCTGCAGAACAGGCCAGCTATGCTTCATGACAGCTCAGCTTATGAGAGATTTCATTTGAGAATTTAAATCACAAATATTTATGGGCTAACAGTAGAAAAAAAATAACAAATACTTTGCTGCAAAGATGATCTGATTCCCTTACCTTGAATAAAGCCGTGCAAGAAGTGATAGACCTATAACTAGGAACATCTCTACTCATTGGTATTCTACAGGCTTCTCTGATGTGTCAGCTAATACGATTCACTACACTGTGAGCTTCCCAAAATTCAGAAACATAAAAAGAGTTCATTGGGTTAATTCAAGCCTTTTGGTTACAATAGCCAGAGATTTAAAAACAAACACACACCTCAATCAAAAACCTGTCCTTTGCTCACACTTCCACCCACTCTCAGGATCTTGGGGATGTTTTTCTTCAAACCTCTGCTCCTGGAGTTATATGATTATGGGACATTTTCAACTTTTATTTTAGAACAACAAGGTAAATTTCCAGCCCTTGTGGTCTCAGGGGGAAAGGCTGAAAATCTGAACCTCAACAGCTAAGAGGGAAAAGGCAAATAAAAACACATTTATTCTTTTTTTTAAAAAATCTCATTATTTTTAAGACAACCTCATGGTTTCTGAATATTTTGGGATTGTCAATGCTGTAGTCACTGCTTGCTTCCTAGTTCCTTTCCTCCCAAACATACAGAAACCAGAAGCAGACCTGCTACTACCTCTAGTATAAATAGCATTCATGTCTTAGGTGAAAACATACGTGTGCCTGTTGTTCACAGATGATTACTTATAATCACATGAATTTTAAAAGTTCCTCCCCAAGCATCTGTGAGAACAAGTTCAGTTGCCTGAACAGTTGGCAGAAATTAGTATTTTTTTAAAGGATAACAAAGATGGCTGGGTCAAATCACAAGCTGGGTTTAATGAACATGACTGCGAATAAATTGGCTTGCTATTTACTCAGCTCTACTCTTTACAACATCTCCATGAGGCAGATTAGTATTATTTCCATTTTGTTACCCCCCAGACTTCTGCTCAGTGAGCCATGCCACTCTGAAAAAAGCGGCCTTTTCAGAGGCTTTTTCTGCAGTCCACCAGAGAGAGACCTAAATAAATTTTACTGGCAAACTATTAAAGGGGACTAGTCTTCAAATGCCAGCAAGAAAATAAAATCTGTCTTTTGGATAGCTATGCAAGGGTCCCATTGAATTAGAATCTGGCCCTTAAGATGGTTGTAAGAGGGACCCAAGCCTTTCCTATTTACACTGGATGAAAGGAGCACACTGTACTTTGAATAAGCAAATCAATAAACATTCTGGGTTTTAGCAAAGAGCTACCAGCAGTCAACCAGTATTTCCCCTCCCTCTGTGCCACATTTATCATGCTGCATGATGTGAGCCCTGCTGTTTTTCTTTTCTTTGGTCCTAGTATTTTAGGACAGGCCCCACAGGGAAGCCAGAGGCCAGGGTGTGTGCCCCTTTCACCAGCAATGGGAAGAAGCTGGTGGCCCACCCCCTAGTCCAGGTGAACCCAGGGAGAAGCCAGCAGCCTGAATGTGCCACCCCATCCCTGCCTCTGGCTGGACCTGGGCAACGAGGGGTAAATCCTCTCGTATGTACATAGGTGAGTCAGGATTTTAACAGTGTGACCTGACAAAATTTCATTTTGGATAATCACATCAGCCTACTGAAAGCTTCTATGAAGTTCCGGTTGGACAGAATAATCTTTGCTTCCCTGAACAGCAGTGTGTCCGTGTGCTGTTATATAGATGCTGCATTCTCTCTCGGTCATGGATGTGCTTCAGTGCTATTCAAGACGGCTACGTCTAGACTGGCATGATTTTGCAGAAATACTTTTGACGGAAAAGTTTTCCGTTAAAAATATTGCTGCAAAAGCGCGTCTAGATTGGCAAGGATGCTTTTGCGCAAAAAGTGCTCTTGCGCAAAAGCATCCATGGCCAGTCTAGATGCGATTTTGCGCAGAAAGCCCCGATCGCCATTTTAGCTGTCGGGGCTTTTTTGCGCAAAATAATTCTTCCCTGTCTACACTGGCCCTCTTGAACAAGTATTCTTGCACAAGAGGGCTTTTTCCCGAACAGGAGCGTGAAAGTATTTGCGCAAGAAGCACTGATTTTGTACATTACAAAGTCAGTGTTCTTGCGCAAATTCAAGTGGCCAGTGTAGACATCTGGCAAGTTTTTGCGCAAAAGTGACTACTTTTGCGCAAAATCTTGCCAGTCTAGATGCACCCGACATGTGTGTGTGTGAGAGAGAGAGAGAGACACAAACACACACAAACACACACACTTACTTTTCTTTGAGTCCTATTTTAGCTCAACTTTTATTAACTCACCTTTTTCCAGTGTAATCCATTGTATTACGTTTTCTTACCAATCTTGCGGGAAAAGCATATTTTTTGCCAAGAAAACTCATAGTGTAGATGTAGGCTCAGTGTGCAACCCTGGGAAGAGCTGAGGACTTCAACTCCCATTGACTTAATTGGAAGATTAAAGTACTCAGTGCCAGGCAAAACTGGATCATATTGCCAAATTTAGCCTTGGTAATTCATCAAAATGCTGCCAATACATGTATAAATTTCAATGCATGAGGCCCTGTGCACCACTTAAGTCCCACTGAAAACTTTTGCCCAGGAATGCATTTCAGCCTGACAGCAGGGAAACTTAAGATGTCACCGTCTTCTGTACATCCTACCGTTTGTCACACTGACTGTCATACTATTCCTAATGTTTATCTGAGCCAGAGCTACTTTGCTTTTGTTTAGTTCTATTCTCTCAAAGCACTAGAATTCCAGCCAAAACCAGAACATTAATATTAGGCATTTGTTTATTGAGGCAAACATTCCTTCAGGCAAAGGTAATCCAACATCATGAGCTGAATCCCAGAGAGTCTTACGGATATGTAGGTACTGATCCCAAGTGCCACTTTGAAATGGATTATATCTGATTATAGCTGTAATACACCAACTCTGACTTCTGTCTAGTTCAACATTACCTAGTGAAAAGGTACATAACAGGACAACAAGAATTCTTTTCATTAAGCCGAAGAATGTCTCCTCTTACTGTAAGGAAAGAGGAGGAAAAAATGAGAGGAAATGGATGTGTAACCTAATTGATGCTTGCCCGCACAAACTGCAGAGCTTTTAGATCTAGGATGACGTCAGTATTTTATAGGAAAATGAATCAGGCTAAGAAAAAGAATGAATTGTTTTGCCATTAAGACAGGAAAAATAAAACAGCTAGTGAGTAGTATACAGAAGCAATACAATACCATTTATTGTTATAAAGCATCCTTTCTGCACTATACTAGATCTTTATAGTGCCACAGTTTAGAGGCAAGCACAAGGGGGAAAAAGACACGAAAGAATATTAACATATCTGAATTAATCTAGCTGATGGGGGGATAGGTGGGTGTGTGTGCATGCACATGTGAGCGTGTGTCCTGTTTGTTTGCTTGGTAGGGCTAAGAGGCCCCGGTCAAGATTTCCCTAGATATTGTGGTTAAATTTTTTTAAAGTTAAATGATGTAGGAGCCTATGGACATGTCTACACCAATATTAAGTTACAGCAAGGTATGTTGTAAAACTATCCTGCAGTAGCCTACGACACTCTAAGGTTATGTCTACTAGCGTTATTTCAAAATAATATAACTGCCAGCTGTGTAGACATGGACTATTTTGACAGAATGTTGAAATACTGTCATGGTGGAGGACTTCTTACTCTGACTCCCGTCACCCTCATTTTATGACGAGTAAGGGAAGTCGGAGGAAGAGTGCTCTATTTCCAAGTAAGTGCTGTGTAGACAGTGCCAAAACTCGAAATAAGCTATTTCAAAGTAACCTACGCAATTGACGTAGCTCATTTTGCTAGCTTCTTTGGAGTTAAGCCCTGCTGTGTAGATGCACCCAAAATGTCCATGTGAATCCTGTGGCCCATTTTGAAAGTCCTGTGGCAGTTTGACCTAGTCTCATTTTAAAACAGTAGTAGATCAAAGCACAGTAGTGCACTTTTAGTGCATGTCAGAAGGATCCACACAGACATAAGAATGTAACATAAGAACAGCCGTACTGGGTCAGACCAAAGGTCCATCTAGCCCAGTAGCCTGTCTGCCAACAGTGGCCAGCACCAGAGAGGGTGGACCGAAGACAATGATCAAGCGATTTGTCTCCTGCCATCCTTCTCCAGCCTGACAAACAGAGGCCAGGGACACCATTTCTATCCCCTGGGTTATAGCCTTTTAAAATGACATTTAATGAATGGCAGGCTACATCAGGGCAGATTTAAACCCAAACCCCAGTGTGCTACAAACTAAGGACTTGTATACTGTATACAAATGAAAAAGTCATTTGAGCACTTTTGAAAATGTTAATTTGTGTAAACATATTGAAACACAGTTCCTGCCCCAAACCGTCTAAATAAGATCATACACAAAGAGGCATGCGGGAACTTTCATTCCATTTCACGTTGAACAGTTTTACTGTATCTGAGTTTGCTATAAGTTTTCACTGTATTCATTTAGGTCCCTGTCACAGTATTCTAGAGCATCTGCCCTTTTGACTTAACGCATCCAGTGTCATTGTCATATGGTGCCAATAAAACACAGTCCCCTTGGAGACTTCTACAAGGTAATTACAGTTATTGGTTTTAAGGACTGCTTTGAAGCTGGAATTGTATTACAGTGAAAGCTTTGTTACCTGGCACTCATAAGGTATGGGGGCTACTGGTACTTTAATGTGTAGGGTAACAAATCTTATTGTTCTGCCCCCATCCCCTACCAGCACACACAGGCTGAGGGGAAGGAGGCACTTGCTGATGATGTCAGCCAGCAGTGCCAGCTGTCAGAAGCTCTGCAACAGCTGGCTAGAAAGGCGAGAGTCAGGCCCATGCATCTGAAGACACAGTACTGTGGCTGGGGGCAACACCAGTTAAAGGTATCCACTTAGCAGAGTGCCGGATAACAAAGCTTCCACCGTACATTATTTTGTATGTTTTTGTTAACTCCCCGGGCATCAAATCAAATGATATTTTCCCTATTCTTCCCAGGTAGCTACATAATTATAAACACATACGCGTTCCTCTGACATCATTCTGGCTGACTAAGTAGTGTTATCTACACATGGATGACAGAACACAGACTCAAGTTTTCAATCCAAATAAAACACTCTCTCAAATTGACCACATGCTCTGCACTATACTAGGCAACAATTGCCCTCTTATTTAAAAAAAAAAAGTCACTGATTGCTTACAAATCTTCTTGGCTAACAACATAATCCAAGCACCCTCCATACAGTGACATCTGAACCCAAGGTAACCCGCAGGTCACCATTTTAGGATGTGTATTCATCATGTGTTGTTAGGGTCCTGTAATAATATTTAATAAAATACAGTATTTCTTATTCTAACCAAGCTCACAAGGAACAGTTTTAAACAAACCTCAGTCACACTGCTTTTTAATTGCAAAGTACTATACCTTTTATGCTGCTAATTTCTAAAAGAAATTTCCACCAATAATAATTGTATTTTTAAACCACAAACCTTAGCTCTTTATTCTTTCTTTGCCACAGATTTTATCAGCATGTCAAAAGTATTACAGCAATTCAATTAGCCCCAATTTAACCCAGTTAGTCAGCAGGGGGGTGTTACTGCAAAGTTTCTGTTAAAAAATGTTCTAGTATCCATTTTTCTGAAGTTATGGTACATTTCAAAAGTCTAAAACAATTAACATTTAATATGCAGTGTTACTCCTTTTGTCTTCCAAACAGAATACAAAGCATAAAAATATTGTCCAGCTCCCAAGACAACCATAAAGACACTTGGAGAAGTAAAATGGAGTTACTTAGAATCTGATTTCTCACAAACTCGCATGTGCTAGAACAGCCACTTGGGCAAATAAATCACAGTACATTCCTGACAAACAATGAAGTTATGAAAATGAAAAGATTGTTAATTAAGCACAAGGCAACACACCAAATACAGAGCTCCGCTTTTGTAGTCACTTAGGCCTTTTCTATATTAAAAGGAAGACTGCCTCTGCCATGACTGATCTTCCAAATTTCAATTTAGCGAGTCTAGTTAAGCCTTACTAAATCAAACTCAGAGGGTGCCGGCATCTGGTACTCCTCTTTTTGTGAAGAGTAAGGGAAGCCATCAGGAACATTTGCTCCTGTCAGCCTCGCACCTTGGGATGCCGCAAAGCTCAGTTTAAGGTAAGCTGACTCCAGCTACGGTATTCTACGTACCTGGAGTTGAGTACCTTAAACTGAGCTGCTGGTTCTGGCCTTAGGGTGTGCCCATGCTGAGGCAGGTGGGGGGAGAAGAAAAGCATGTTTTTAACTCAGGTTAATGACTGGTTAAAACAGCAGTGAAGACACAGCAACCTGACTTTTAACTCAAGTGAGCAGCTTTTAACTCAAGTGAGCAGTATAACCCCTGGCTTTACTTTCCTACCACTTGTGGAACAAAACTGGAACAAGGAGCCAGCCAGACTCCAGACCAGTGGTACCCAACCTATATCCCACTTGCGGGCTAATCAACATACAGTTGCAGCCCATCTGATATCCTCAGAGCCATGCAGGTAGTGTATATATACTGTGTGGATGTGGCCGACACAACACAGACGTGCATGTGTGTCCTACAATGGTAAATGGGTTGATAACTATTGCTCCAGATGGCAGGAGCAGAAGCAGGAATCTCTTATCGGGGCATTCAGGGAACTTTCTACAGTTTTGAATGGACTCTGCCCTGTGCTAATTGGCTGTTTGCTCCCCTTTCTTCCTTCCACAGTCTCTTTACCT
This sequence comes from Pelodiscus sinensis, assembly GCF_049634645.1. Taxonomy (NCBI): domain Eukaryota; kingdom Metazoa; phylum Chordata; order Testudines; family Trionychidae; genus Pelodiscus; species Pelodiscus sinensis. The sequence continues at coordinate 10,399,522 of NC_134718.1, forward strand.
CCGCTTTATTGCACAGCTGCCCCTCTCACCCTCTTCTCCTCAGGTCTGTCCTCCTCACCCCCTTTCCAATTAGTTTATCCCCTTAGAGCTAAACCCACAGCAAAAAGAAAGAGAATGGGGGGGGAAGGCACCTTAGCTCCACACCCATTTCTCCCTTCCCACCACAAAATGAAATTTCAGTTAAATTGGCACAATTTGGGGAATCATTTCACTTTTCACCAAACTGCATATTTTGGCAGAAAATGGCTCAGTCCATTTCCACTCCTCCCACCGACACTCAGCTGTATTATTGCTAGAGCATTCTGTGAATAAGTATTTCCTATGTTTTCTAGTACTCTACGTTCATCAGTGTTTGCTCATAGCCACTATTAATTATTATTATTACATAATTACTGATCTATACAAGAATGTCAAAGTATCTGTCATTTCTGCCAAAAAGGGAACCATGATCATTGCAAAGAGCTATTGGCAAGAGTTGGTCTGCATGCTCTTCACTAACAATCTAGTAAATAATTTGTTTCTGTTCCTTGCACTTAAAGGGACACTGGTCAAAGCATTTTATATATCTCATATCACAATTAATTTCTTAATTTGAATGCATATTTAGTCTTTTCCACTTATGGTCATATTGGATTAATCCCATTTATTATGGTTTAAAGATGTTAAAATACTAGGCATCTTTCATGTGGGGATTTGAAAATGCTTTTCCGAGCAACGAAGGAACAACCCTCACAACTTTCCGGTGAGGTAAGAAGTATTATTATCCTAACTGTGTAGACAGACATGTGGCAGAGAGAAATCAAGACACAGAAAAAGGTAAGTGACTTAACAAGCCAGTTGAAGAGTTGGAAATAAAAAACAGGGTCAGCATTTTCAAAGTTAATTAGGGAATTTAATCACTGAACTCCTATCAATTTCACCAGGAACTGGTATGGCTCAATTCCCTCATATATGAAAAATCTCTGACTCCCAGTCACGCACTCTGTTCATGAGGAAACAACATCACCTGCTAGCTTGTACCTAAGAATACTGGTATTAGCAGATACTGAATGTTACAGGCAATGATATTTGAACCAAACCTGCCTGTCTTTGATCCATAGAAAGTATAAGTTAGGGTAAGCAAAACAGAAACTGATTAATTGGTTAATAGATAAGTATCAGTTTAACTCTCTATCCCTAGTCAAAATTAGAAATAATAGATTGGAAATACCGCTATTTTTATGTGGATACAAATAACCATTTTTCTACAACTTTTCAGAGCATATGCTGTTTATATTTTGCACTCCTACCGACAGGGACGAACGCAATTTCATTTTTGTTTGCAATCTCTCCCCCTTGCAGTGTTTGCAATGCAGAATTAGGACTGGGAATGCCTGTTTCTTAAAAACATCATACTCTTGCCCAGAGAAATTAAGAAAAAGGATTTTTATTTTTACAAAGCCTGCTTTTACATTAATCTAAATTGGGGGAATGGGAAGGAATGAGTTGTTCAAAAATTCAAAACTATATAAGATTTGTGCTTGTGTTGGACTCTTTCTGTGAACGAAGCTACTTTGTTATTTCCAATGCATCACTAATACATTACATACAGTTCCCTAAGTTTTCATAAAACAAAATATAATAATGTGAAGTGTTTAAAATGGAATATTGCATGAAGTCTATTTGCCTTTATAAATGCTATTCTGAACAAAAGGAGATGGATTTTCAAGCTGAGTTGTTTATCATCTACCATGTATCGCACAACAATATGATGGGCTGTAAAATGTTTTTCATGTTTATTTTGGCTCAGATCCTTTCACCTGTTCTCCTCCCACATCATTGTTTGCATTAACTCAAGGCAAATGGGTACAGTTTAGATACAATGCATGTATTATTAATTGTTATCTTCAGCCTTGTCTTCCAGGCTTTCAAAGAAATAAAACACTGACAAGACACCCTGAGTCTTTCCTTTCTTGGTTACAAAGAAAGAACCTTGACATTGAGATATTTTCCTCTTAAGAACAGAATACTACAGCTGTGAATAATATCTGGGAACAGCATGTGTTGTTCAAAGGAACTAAAAATCGTACAATCAACAAGCTTATGTTTAACTGGAAACCCCCTTAAGTTCTAGAAGCAGCATTATTTTTGGAGATTTCCACATGCTTTAAAATTTAGACAGATTATATAAATAAAGGTATAACACAGGAATCAACTCTCTCCTTTGAGAGATGCTACAAATGGAATAAAAGAAGATTTTTACTTAATGAAAAGAAAAAATACCTTTACCAATTGAAGGGATAAAAAAAGATACTTTTACATGGTGTTATGACCTATTTATGCAAATACACTGCATGTATACAAGATAGTTCAAGAACTCTCTTTGCTATGAATAGTCTTTTTATTACAGCAGTAGAGCAGTGCTTATCCAAGCACATCCTAAGAATGTTTATGTACATAGACAGCAAACACTGTACAACATGCATGGCTTTGTGACATAGACTCTCTTCTTATGAAAGAAAAGATGACTCAGAACTGCTGTGAAGCGCATGTCTCCATGTAAGTAAACAGAATAAATCTCATAACTTACAGCAGCCAAAGACTGAATTTACACCAAAAATCGGAATTTTTACGGTTGTCATTTTCATGGGCCTTTTTGGTTTATTAGCAGAATCTAGTTGCAGTACAACATTGCACATGCTGGCATGAAGCAAGTGGTGATATTACTCCCCTAGAAGCTGAGCTTTTCATTACTTGTACCCCCTTCAATCCCGTGGCTTCTGCCTGTGCAAGTATTTGCATTTTTTGGGTGAGCCAGCATCATTTACTCCACTGTAACCACCTCCCGCCCCACATGCTTAGGGCTGACATGATCATTCTGAGGAGGATTAGCAATATAATTCTTTCAAATATAAAAACTCCAGTGATTTGTCAAGGAGCCAACCAGGGTGGGAATGAGCAGAGCTTTGATGTACAGTCTGATGAATTCTAACACTTCATAGTTCTTTGTAAAATGAAGATAATAGAGACAGAGAAGGGTCTAGCACAGTGGTCACCAACCAGTCGATTGGGATCGACTGGTACATCTTGGAGCCTCTGACATGTGATCCTGACTGGTTAGGCCAAAAGGCTGTCAAGTGCTGGCCCCTCCCCCTTCTGCTGTGCACCTCCTGCCCTTTGCCTTAGGGCTGCCTCCCCCTCCCCCAACCCTGGGAGCCTCCTGCTTCTTGTGCAGGGCAGGGGAGGGAGAAGAGGGGCACTGATATCAAGGTGCCCCCTCTCCCGCCCTGTATCCTATCTCCACAGAGTGGGGGGAGCAGGGAAGGGGAGCACAACAGGGCTTGGGAGGGAGTTTGCTGGCTGTTTTTGGGAGAGGTGCAGGCCCAGGGCAGGGGTGAGCCTGCCTCAGCCCAATTGCACCACCAACCAGGAGCCACCAGAGGTAAATAGTGCCCAGTCGAAGCCTACATCTGGAACTCCTACCCCAGTCATGAACCCCCTCCTGCACCCCAAGAATCCCTGCATCCAAACACCCTCCCACAGCCTGCACCTAGAATCCCTTTGCCTAACCCAAGATCAAATCAGAGCCCCTCCTGCACTCCAAATCCCTTAATCTAAGTCCAGAGCCTGCCCCACAACCTGCTGCCCTTGCCTCGTGAGGGAGGATGGGGGAGGGAGGGAGAATGGAGTGAGCAGGGGTGGGGCCTTGGAGAAGGGGCAAGGATAATTGGGTTTGAGGTTGCTCTTGGATTGCACTTATATTCAAAAAGTGATCTCACACTTAAAAAGGTGGAGACCTCTGGTCTAGCAGACATCAAAGTGGCCTGCAAGCGAGAGAATCTCAGTTCTCATCTTGACTTTGCCACTAAGTGCTGAGTGGACTTTGCCAGGCATGACACAGATGTACTCAGAATGGTACATTATACTTGTGTCCAACCATTCTCATTATACTTCTCCGAAGGAGGCCATGTCTGGTCTCTGCTATCAACTAGCTGAGCATCATGGTTATTGTTTATAGAGAAAATATTTTAAGACAGATGTAAAATGTACAGTATTGTGTTCTGAAACCACTGTAGATGAGCTATGCTATCTGAGGCTAAGGGGAGGGAGATGTCTCTGGTAATTTAATCAAAAAATGAGAACACTCAACAACTTTCAACCCACCCAGCCCTGTGTTTACAGCCTGGACCAGACATAGGTCTAATATAACTGTCCCTATGCTTGCCGTCCCCCTACGGTCATTCCAGAGTATAACTCTCTCTGCTATCACACTCCTCCCTTTCTGTTTGATGAGAAACAATCGCATTCCACTCACACCTAATTTTCCTGGCACAAGAAGAGCCTGACCTTTCTTTAAGTTATGAGAAGAGGAAGCTGCATACAAGATTTGGTGGAAATTTAGCTCTTACTGTTTAGGACGAGTTCTTGAACAAACAAACAGACTCTCTCAAATATACAGTAGATTTAACAAGTGTGCATCATGCTCTCTATAAAGAAAAAAAAAAGCAGCAGCAGCAGCAGTTCCTGTCCTTAAGAACTTACTGCCTACGTTCCCAATCCTGTAAGTACAGGCAGTCCCCGACTTACGCGGATCCGACTTATGTCGGATCCGCACTTACGAACGGGGCTTTCTCGCCCCGGAAGTCGGGGCGAGAAAGTCCCGTTCGTAAGCTGCTCCGGTGCCCCTGGTCTGCTGGAGACCGTCTCCAGCAGACCAGGGGCACCGGGCGGGTTCCCGCGCTTCTGAGGCTTTGCCAGAGCAAAGCCTCAGAGGCGCGGGGAACCGCCGCTGCTGCCGCTTCAATCTGGGTGCCTGTGGTCTGCTGGGGACCGTCCCCAGCAGACCACAGGCTCCCGGACTGAAGCCGCAGCCGCGGGGGGGGGTCCCGCGCCTCTGAGGCTTTGCCAGAGCAAAGCCTCAGAGGCTCTGCTCCCCGTGTCTCTGGTCTGCTGGGGAGGGGGGGGGGGGCGCAGCTAGTGTGCTCCCCCCCCCCCCCCCCAGCAGACCAGGCTTTTGTTTTGGACTCTGGGGCAGAGCAGCTGGGGCGCTGCCGATTGGTCCTGCAGCGCCCGCTCTGGGCACTATTGGACCAACCCGGCAGCACCCCAGCTGCTCTGCCCCAGGTCCTGATTCAGCCGCTGCTGGTCAGTTTCAGCAGCGGCTGAATCAGGACCCTGGGGCAGAGCAGATGAGGTGTTGCTAGGTTGGTCCAGTAGCACCCAGGAGCGGCTCTACTGGAGCAACCCAGCAGCACCCCAGCTGCTCTGCCCCAGGCTCCCCAAGTCAGCTTCTGCTGAAACTGACCAGCGCTGACTACAGGAAGCCCCAGGCAGAGTTGCTCTGCCCCGGGCTTCCTGGAATCAGCTGCTGATCAGTTTCAGCAGCAGCTGACTTGGGGACGCCTGGGGTTCTTAAGTTGATTCTGTATGTAAGTCAGAACTGGCGGTCAGTTTCAGCAGTGTCTGAATCTGGACGCCAGTTCCGACTTACATACAGATTCAACTTAAGAACAAACCTACAGCCCCTATCTTGTACGTAACCCGGGGACTGCCTGTACTCAATGTGCAGAAATTCTTCCCCGGTCCTAGAAGCGCTCCATGCATGTCTCCCCGTGTCAGACATACTAGTATCAGCAGACCCACCAATGGGGTATCCAAAGGGGTAATTGTCCCAGGGCCCAGCAATTTAAAGGGGCCCAGACTCCTAGCTTCCTCCATTGCTCCTGCAGCAGCGGCCAGATCCCCAGGCCCTTGTAATGGCTGCTACAGCGCTGTGCTATCATTCCAGGTGGCTCTAAGAGCTGGGGGGAGAGGGGAGAGCATGGTGTGCTCCAGGTGGTGTGGCGGGCTGGCTGCTGTGCCCCCGCTCCTTCTATTTAAGGCCCCACTCCTTCCAGGAGTGCAGAGCCACCCGCTCAACTTGCCTTGGGGCCCACGGAAGCTGTCGGCACCTCTCAGTACCAGAATATTATATCAGTTTTTGGGAACTGAACTGTATTTACCAGTCCGTATCCGCCTTCTCGACACAGCATTCTAATTCACGGAATGTGACCTTACTCCAACGTTTTCTGGTGTTTGGATTTATTAATAACTCTAAGTCAGTTCAATATAGGCTACCCCTCTGCACTAATTCCCATCAGACAGAAGGGACAATCCCATCCCTTTATGCCCTAGCTGGAGATAATGTGACCCATCTGTTGGCATGAGTTGACTCAATATTAATCACCATGAATCAGGGTTTTAGCAATATATGAGAATGTGCCACCATTTTGCAGTACATTGACCTGTTTCAAAAACAAATGTTAGCCATGTGCAAATTAAATATTTTACTTCCATGTGTATAAAAGAATATAATAAATGTTCAATCCCATTAAATTTGATCTCGTGGTTTTAGCAAAAAGCCACACAAGTCCCACTTTTAGAATGTTACCAGAACGCCTCTGCGTTTTTATAACCTGGCATTGCACAAGTCTCTTATCCTTTCATATATTAATGGTGGAGTGTCTTTATTTCTGCAGGCATTTTATACATTCAGTTCCAGAAATGTGTTCTAGTTTTATAGAAAACCTCTCTATTTCTGGCATAGGAGTTGAATGTAGGTCTTCTATATTTAAGCCATTCCTTTTCTTAAAAAGAAACACTGAAAGACCGCATGCACCCACACGCACAAAGGTGGGTGAATAACCCTACAGCCCATAAAGGGAATAAGTGCAGCCATTCATGACATATTCTTGTCAGAATAATCCCTACAAATTAAAGAAAATAAAGAGAACCAAAAAATACCAAACAAATACATTGTCACATAAATAAACGAACGGCTTTAAACAAAACCTTCCTTTGTGTGGGAGCGATACCTAATTCTCAGTCTGGAGGAAATTTAGAGCTAGACATATGTAACTTCCACAGGCTAATGTACTTGAAGCATTTGTAAAATTATACATAAGCTAATAGGATATTGAGGCAGACTCTCTTGTGCGCATGTGTGTGTGACGTGCATAACATGCTGAATTTTATGCATAAATCAGAAACATGCAGGGAACACTGTCAGATCAACATTTTCAAAGAAGGCGTCTAAATTTCAGGTCTTAAAGTCATATTCGGGTACCTCAATAAGCAACCACATTTTCAGAATGCTGAGTATCCAGAATTTCCCATTGATGTCAAATGAAGCTGCAAAGAGCTCACAATTTTTGAAAATCAGGCCACTGATTTAGGTGCCTAAATATGAACTTAAGAACCTACCTTCAAGCATCTATTTCTGATACTCTTGGCTTAAGTGCCATGTGTCAACAAAAATAGCACATATGCTACATAATGCACAATTTCCAACAGAAAGCAAGCACATTTCACCAACAGAATTGAAGTAAGAGTACTATGAGATCAGCACAAAGTATAATACTGTTATAATTATTACTAACTGAAACTTCAAGGGAATTAAATGTTCCTTTCTTCTTCATTTCCTGCCTGAGAGGTGTTCAGCCACCTCCATTCCCAGGAAGTATTTAAGTACCGCATAGGATCAGGTCAAAAACAAACAGCTGGGTAGTACTGTTAACAATGGACAGTACTGAACATTTTTCATCCTAGAGGTGGATACAGTCTACCGCTGCACTAACAATCAGATGTTTAAAGGTATTTAAGTGTAAAGAATTTGTAAAGTTTTTTGTGATCTTCCCGGAGTATAAGACCTAGGGTAAAAACCTTGTTCTCTTTTCTTATACAAAACCACTGTACAATTAAAGGGGAGATGATTTAGCCTTATTATAATTTAACACGTGGAGTAACTTCTCCCAAAGGAGCATTTGAGTATCATGCACAAAACACAAATTTTTGGAAGATTTAGCTGTTAGGGGTTCATTCATTTTGGGTATTTTGCATATTTTAGGCACCATGAACTAAATTTATCACTGGCATACTTCACTTGAAGTCAATAGGATATTATCAATCTTAGGGATATAGGATCGACCAATGACCCACTGAGATCCCAGCATCTAATCAACAGAACTAACACCAAAGATAGGCCTGAGTTTTATTTTTAAAGCCAAAGCCAGACTATTCCTACTGAAATATTTCACTTCTTGGACATATAATTCATACCTCTCTTGAAAGCACCTGTACAGAAGAATAAGTGCAGTATAGTCCTATAAATGTAAGGTGAAAATAAATCAGACAAACAAAAACAAATATTATAATAAGGAACTGCAAATTATGCAAAAATATATAGGTGTTGTTGATACAAACTGACACACTGACAGATATAACTATGTATGGAACAGAGGGAAACTGGATTCTAATTAGGCTACATCTACACTGGCATGATTTTGCGCAAGAACTCTTTTGCGGAAGAGTTCTTATGCAAAAACTCTTCCAGAAGAGAGCGTCTACACTGGCATGTGCCTTTGCGCAAGAGATGTGCTTTTGCGCAAGAGCATCCATGCCAGTGTAGACGCTCTCTTGCACGAGAAAGCTCTGATGGCCATTTTAACCATAGGGCTTTCTTGAGCAAGAAATTCATGTTGCCTGTCTACACTAGCCTCTTGCGCAAGAACAGTTGCGCAAGAGGGCTTATTCCTGAGCGGGAGCATCATAGTTCTTGCGTAAGAAGCACTGATTTCATACATTAGAATGTCAGTGTTCTTGCGCAAGAACTCGCGGCCAGTGTAGACAGGCAGCAAGTTTTGGCGCAAAAGCGGCTGCTTTTGTGCAAGATCACATCAATGTAGACACAGCCTAAAATTAAAGGCTGCCCCACATAATAAAGACAGTTCAGTCTAACAGAATGTTAGAAATATTCATTTACACAAAAGTGACAAAAAGTTAAGGCTATTCAGAAAATCATTGTCTAGCCAAAAAAAGGGAGAGGGTGTTTGTACCACATATAATTTAGGAGCCAGACACTCACTTATGTTGGCGGAAGAGGGAATGTGAGTAATCTAGATTATTTAAATGGTATTATACACATGAGAAAGGTTTGCAGGTGATAACACAAAACCTGTAGTGATGCAACCCCACAAACCAATAGCACCATATATATTTATGATTAGCAAACGGACTTTGTAATTCAAGTGACTCCAATCAATTGACAACAGCTGACCAGAGACTTGTATCACTCATGGCTAATGATAAAATTTTATTATGGAGGTCACGCCGTGACTTTCAGAGACCATGGTGGTGGTGGCTGGAGGTTTTAGTTCCCACTCATAAAATGAGCCCACTTAGGTTTAGTAAAAGTCACAGACAGGTCACAGACTTCCGTGAATTTTTTGTTTATTGCCAGCAGCATGTCCATGACTTTTAAAAATAACCATGACAAAATTTTAACCCATGGCCAATATCATCCAAATAAGCTAACTCTCCAGACACTGGGACATCAGTTCAATTATTTATGCTCAATGGAATACTCACACAAATAAATTCATCAGCAGGGCTCTTAAAAAAAAACATTAAGATGCTTGACGAAAACACTATACCATGACACATTTTATTTGAAATACTATGTGCCGCTATGTACAAATAGCCATCATTTACAAATAGCTACTATGGAGCTTCTGAAATACAATAGTATTTCCCTATTTAGAGAATGGAAATTAACCACAGTATTACTGATATTGTGATTACTCTGAACTTATCAATAGCAACCTTTGAACATATCTCCCTTTGAGGTTAAACAAAAGGAGACCAAAGAGTTATCTAAGTGTAACCCAGAAACTCTAAGAGTGAAGACAGCAAAGTCTGCTCTGTGGTCTTCACTGAGAGGCAGTTAGTTCTAGCTTTTAGTTCATGCTCTACAGGCACATGGCTTTAATCCATAAGGGTATGTCTAGACTACATGGCTCCATCGACGGAGCCATGTAGATGAGTTTACTAGACATAGCAAAATAAAGCGGCAATTTAAATAATCGAGCTTCATTTACATCAATATGGCCGCAGCGCTGTGCCGACGATCAGCTGATCCGGCACAGCGGGGCAGTCTAGACGCACCATGGTCGACAAGGGAAGCCTTTGTTGACCGCTCTGGTAAACCTGGTAAACCAGAGCAGTCAACAAAGGCTTCTCTTGTCAACCGCGGCACGTCTAGACTGCCCCGCTGTGCCGGATCAGCTGATCGTCGGCACAGCGCGGCGGCCATTTTGATGTAGAGCATGAACTAGACACACCTTAAGGTTGCAGGTTTAATCCCCCCTGCAAGAACCAGGGTCCCTGGCCTTTACATAAGTACTAAAGTATTTTATGTATAGTAGATAGAGTGTAAGAAGGCAAAGCACACAGAAAAAAAGAAGAAATATTTAGCCACCATTTTCCTGGACAAGAGAAATACATATTCTCTGAACATAAACCAGACAATAAATGTGTAGCACGGTGGAATTTTATCTGATGGTTTTAGTGACAAGCTCCACTCCTGTGGTTTATAATTTTACCATAATTCCTCAGTGGCATTATGACCTGGCACTAATGGGCATTTGCTTATCCCATTATATATTAATATTGAGGTCATATTGTTTGCCCATATATTTTATATTCATTTCTGCATAGGAATTCCAGGTTTTCCATGAATACTTGATAACAGAAAATTTAGGTCGGCATTTATTTGATGCCATTACATATACTCAAATAAAGGACATAAAACACTGAAGGATTCCCTTTATAGGAAATAAATAGAATACTAGCTTTAACATAAGGTTTTTCCACCATAGATCTCAAAGCATTTTACTCAAAAAAGCACCATTATTCCTAATTTACAGATGGAAACACTGAGGAACACAAAGGTGACATGACTTGTACAATGAGTACCCATGTTTATTAAAATATTGGCAAGGAAACATAGAATACTCTATTTCAGATTCACCAACTGAAGGCCCCAATCCTGCAAATACTTTTACATACCGTATATACTCGAGTATAAGCCGAGTTTTTCAGCACAGTTTTTGTGCTGAAAAATGCCCCCCTCGGCTTATACTCGAGTCAGCATCTCGAGAACTGAGGCGGGCAAAGCCTCAGAGGCGCGGGACCCCCCCCCCCCCCCCCCCCCCCCCCGCGGCTGCGGCTTCAGTCCGGGAGCCTATGGTCTGCTGGGGACGGTCCCCAGCAGACCACAGGCACCCAGATTGAAGCGGCAGCCGCGGCGGTTCCCCGCGCCTCTGAGGCTTTGCAAATGTTAACAGATATTTTTACAAGGTTTAAAGTCCATAATACTCATCCAGAGCCTGGACTAAAGCCCACTGAAGTCAGTGGAACTGTTTCCATCAAATTCAACAGGCTTTAGTTAAAGCTCTCAGTTTCTGGAGCTATCAAATTGACAAATACAAATCACAGACCACAAAGACAGGGCCAAATCAAATTGAGCCCTTCTTGCAACACATCATCTTTTGCCTCCACCTTCCTTTCAGTTCCTGAATTCAAACATGCAGGACAATAATATCTCCATCCCTTAAAGCAGATGTTTTACATGGGCATCTAGACTATCTTTTATTTTTGAAAAAGAATATGCAAATTCCGCGGGAATTTTCAAAAAACCACGTATAACCTTTTTCGAAAAACCACGTAAACCTCCATTTTTAAGGAACAGCGATTTTTCGAAAGAGGGTTTTTTTCCCCGGAAAAAAACATGTCCAGACTACTTTCACTTTCAAAAGACCCACTTTCAAAAAAGCAATCGGAAGATACGCAAATTCCTGCAGAATTTGCATATTCTCTTTCGAAAATAAAATGTAGTCTAGACATGCCCTTTGTGTATTTGTTTATATATATTACACACACACATAAACATACGCATACAAACACACACTATATTTCCTCTGACAAGAAACTCTACCAAATGTATGTTAAGAGTACAGCTTTTCCGGGGGCAAACTGCAATTGGGAATCTGAAAACCTGAATTTAATATTCAGCTTCACAAAATTCCAGGATCTTCATGCAATTCCAGGGGGGATGACTTTTCATCCAAGCTGACAAAGGATCTCCTCACCTTCTTCCCCTCAAGGTCCTGCTGGAATATTCTGTATAGTCTGTATCTAGCAATTTCTGAGGCTTCCATTCTACAATCTAGCACATTAGAATATGTAGCCACAGCGTGTTTCATGCCTGATCAGGCAAAGGGACCTGCAAAGGCAAACCCCTTACACTCACACAGAATCTCACTCATGTTATGTGGATTCTTTAAGAAAAGAAGGCTCAGGATCAGGACCTTAAATTCTGACTGTGGTTCCATAGTTTACATGTTGGTCACCACATGCGCCACACTCAGATGATCTGTTGAAATAAGGAGCTTTGATGAGAGAAATGGACAAGCCAGTTTCCTTCCAGAGCTTTTATGTTTTTCAGTGTAGGATTCTACAGATGACTCCACTGTTCAGAAAATTAAGGTCACAAGATAGATGGATTTAAAAGGTCTTTTAAGAGCTTTTAAGAGGTCTTACAGCAATGCTTCACACACCTTCTCTATTACAGACCAACAAGCAACTGTCAGAGGTTATATACAGACCTAATGAAATGTCATAGTGAATTTACATTTAGGGTTATATATTGTATGCAGGAATCCCACAGGCATCAGACTTGCATATACGGATCAATATTAAACAGCCCAAATCTCCTGATCACAGTTGTTGCTTCAACTGTGCTATGCTGGGAAAAAGTGTGATGTCTAATGGTTTCCATAGTAACACTTTACAGCTATGTGATGTGATGGGGGTAATCCAGTGATATATTAGAGCACTTCACCTTAGAAAAAATAAGAAGCAAAATCTTTGTCAAACATATTTGTTGCAAAAGCCACTCCATAGTGCTACTTCAGAACAGCAATTGAGACCTGCTAATAGACTTTTAGTTTGCCTTTTAAAGCACTGTCCATGTCCTGGATATTGTGGGTGTGTGTCTATTTTTACCATTTACATTTTTAATATTGAAATGAATTGGGTAATGAATTAGGAACTTTGGAGACTGACAGCACATTTTTTCCACAGCAAATGTATGGCCCAGACAACAGCAGTGTATTGCACTGCAGGTGCCCAATTGCTGTTCTGGAATGAATAGCTAATGTTTGAAGATAGTTCTGCCTTCAAGGGGCTTTTCCTGCCTGACCGCTCTCGTGACATATTCACATCACAACTGGCAACCTGCTCACTAGAAAGAGAACTCACACTCACCAAGTGGTTTCATACAGTCAGGCAGAGGATGGGAAATGTCTCAATCACTAACCATCTTGGCCAGCTATGACCTCTAACCTAAAAGCAAATGTTCTGTAGTTCACTATTAATCTCATGAGCCTCCAATCCTCTTCTGTTCCTTTGCTTCTGTTTAATACGTATTAAAGAGAGGCAAGACAGGCTTTGTATTGGAAGCTTTGAACCAAGGAAGCGCCTACGTTACAGGTATGTGCATGTATGCATTTTGTTATACATGGGTACTGGGAGGGGTGTCCACAGGTTAAGGCAACACTAAATACAAATCTAGAATGTGATCTTGAACGGATAAGAAAATGGGGTTTCCTCTTCTAGGGAAATTTTTGACCATTCATTGGGAATGGTTTGTTGTTGTTTTTTCCAGTTTGGGGTTTAGTTTGTTGATGAAAATTCTAACATTTTCAAGAAAAACAGATGCTGCATGAAAATGTTAGTTTCACTGAAAATCCAATGTCCCCATCACAAACAGTGGAGAGAATATTTTTTTTCAACCAGCCTTAACAGGGTTTGATTTTTTTTTTAATTTACTGAAATAAGTGGCTATGATAATTGCAACGAGAAGTTTTTTATGGTTAGTAGTTAGCAAGTTACACTGAGATGACTATTTTAGTAGTCATACCTGAGCCAAGCAAATTCCCGAAAACATCTGGTTTTAGAGCAACAGCTGTGAAGCATAACTAAAGCACAATGCCTTCTGAGGATCCAGAGACCATCACGGGTGAGGTGCCAGTGCCCCACCCTTCCAGAGGACACAGTGCCGCTTCACTCTGCACCTGGTAACCTCCAATTGAGCCCACTCCCTGCCTTGCATACCCAAGGGAAAGACATTCTGCATGTCCTCTCTTTCCATTGCAAACCTGTGCAAGGGTCAGGAAGTCTGATTAGCTTGTGTATAGGTTAACTGATGTAAAACTGAACACTCTGAAGGTAGAAAAGTAATTCAGGAACATAGGCATTGCTAGCAGCAGGTACATTGATTTCAGTAACAGGTGCTTCAAAAGAAGTTGAAAGAAAACCTGAAACAGGCAATTATGTCCATGAAGGAAGGGGTTCCATCCTAACCTTGGACAGGGAGTGATCAGTTTATACCTCAAAACACAAAGGATTATATCCCTCATTGTTTTAATCCCATCCAGTGTAAATGATACAATGCCAATTGTTATTATTCATATTTGAATCTTTTTATTGTATTGCTATATAAAAACAAGTCTAATAGCCAGAGAGTCCAATCCACCTGATTCCTATCTCATGAACTTCCATTTTAAATACTAATTTAGAAACTTAACTGAATGGGTTTGCCAAAGAGGACAGAGAAAAAGAATCTCATCCTAATTCTTAATAAGAAAAAAAGCTACTTACTATTTAAAGTGCTGTGCTAAACACAAGGCATTGAGAAATAAACAGCACTTTACAATTCCCTAAAAGCAAGACTAAAGGCATCGTTGCAAAATTTAAAATAAATAAAATGTGTAACTTGTAAAATACAGAACAAAAACAACAAATAGTGGCTTAAAACTGCAGTGACTTTTATATTGTCTGAAATACTAATTAACATAGATCAGAATTTACATCATTCTTTCTGGCAGACTGGAAGAAAAAGAAAAAGTGTCACCTTTCAAATTAAGTCTACAGTCCACAATAAACTGTAACTTCAAGAATTAAGAACAAAAATGGTGAATATTGATTTCATATTACTCTGCAACAGTTTTGGAACTTTGAAAAGCATTCTATTGGATATTATCATTCCCTTCTTTTTTGTTGTACACATCCCTAAGAAAAGTGAAACACAGTAGCTACAAATTTGTAACACATAAAGGGTTATATACAGTGTGTTTAATATCCTTTTTTTAAAAAGTTTAAAAAAAACTGTCAACACAATACAGTTAAAACCAAAAAAGAAAGAAAAAAGAACTGTAGCTCCAAACAATGCATCCATTAAAAAGAGTTAGGTCCGTAAAGTGAACTTGACAAAGTCCTGCAGGAATATTAAGTACAGCACTCTAAACTGGAGTTCTAAGGAAAAGCATATGGTAACTGATTTGCTGCTACTGGAATAACAGGTGATGGAATTCCTGGAATCTGCATAAACTTGATGTACTGATCAGCTGCTGACAAAGTAATTCTGCTCCCTGTGACTTTTAATAGGTGAGCAAATGATTTGGTATAAGTCATAGAAGTGAGAGATGGAAAAGATTTATTAGAACACCGTGAACACTCCTTATGTGGATACAAAGCGTAGGATATTTTAACTCTGACCCATCCACAGGGGAAGGAAAAGGGACGTACTAGTGAGGAAGGGTCCCAGCACATACTAAGTCTCATGCCAGACACAGGGGTCAGTCCCAGTATTTCTGTTGGGGATTCGAAGTCGAGGACATAACATACATATGAATCTGTGAATATTTACACATCTACTGCGGCAGCTTTTCCTAGGTGGCCATAGGAATAAGACTGGTGCAGAAGTTTAAGAAGATTTCTTTTGAAATTTCAGCTGGTATCTGTTGCAGGCTCTTTTTCTAGCATTTGCGATATAATCGTGCACTTTTTGAAATTGGTGGGACTCCTGGGTGCCCCAGGAATGGTGGACTGGGGACTTGTTAATTATTCTTTCCCAAATGCTAGAAAACCTGCACTAATTTAAGAAGTGCATAGTAAAAAGGGTGCACATCTCCCCCTGCCTGAAGCGTCCTTCATTACCTCCCTAACTTCTTCCATAGACGGTCATAGAGCTGGGTATTTTAGCGCCAAGATGTGTAAGCTCCTGGTTTACTTCTGGATGAGGTTTCTCCTGCACACAGTAAGCCCGGAGACAACTCAAACACAAAAAGGTTCGGGCCTGTGGTGGCAAACAATCATTTAACTCAGTAAATACATTCGGTCTGTTTAAAATGTATGTTTAGAAGACCATTTAGTTGTACCTTTCCTAATTTTCCCTGCAAGACACATGAGCTGCTGCTGCTGCTGCTGCAACTGACCATCTCCTAAAACTGGATTGTCAGTCCAAGGACATTTATGAAAACACTATAATAAACCGTTCGTTAAAAGGCAGCTTGCTCTAGCTTTTGACTCTCGAGGGTGACGTAGTAGGTGATTATGTCAATCACCCTTTAGAACTGTCTATATCCTATGTGCCTTATGGCCACCAGCAGAGGCAAGGACTAAAAATATAGAGGGGAAACTCCAGACAAATCTAGCTACATACCCCTTGCTTGGGAATTTGGTTTTATCTTTTCATAGGAACCAGTATTTTCCAAAAGACACATAAAATACAACTATGTTTGTAAACACACCCACCAAACCTCTCCTTCCACAAGGTGATATTTCAGTTACTTTTATTAAACAAGAAATCTCCAAGGTATCTGCTTTGCCAGGTATTTTTTCTCTAAGTCAGACCTGTATTAAAAGTTTTACTTTACCCATCTATTTAATTGCCACATTTTCCATTGATAGCACAATTGTTATATACCCAAGTTATTCCAAACTGAAATTAAGAGGCTCTTCTTAAGGCAACTTTATCTTAAGCTACCTGGACACCCCAAGAAAGATACTAATGAACTGTATCACATTTCCCAAGATGCTACATAATTACCTTACTTTATAACTTTTTCCTGTCTCCAGTTAAAGAAAAAAAACCAACCCTCTTGTGTAGCCAGGTTATGCCAGATCATATGGGGGTGGAGGTTGGGGGAAAGCAGGCAGCTCACTGTACGTCAAAGCAAACTAGCAACCTAGCAACCATATATTAAAAGGTGTGTGTGTTCTTGTCAGTGTTTGTGTGCCAGGAATAACTAAAGCAGATATTATTCCATGTGTAATCCAAAAAATGTGAAAAGGGAAGGGGAGAAACTCCAGCTGCCAGTCTATTTTGGGGTCTTAAATTGCCTGTCAAAATCCACTTTAGTAAATTCGGAGCCTTAACGCTTTATGTCCCATTTCTCTGAAAATGAAAAAAAAAAGTGGAAAGGATCATAACGATCTGTATTTAGCCAGGATCAGACTCCTACTTTGGGGTATGAAGAGGAAGGGAAGCTGGCATTTCTGCAAGCATGTTCATTGCACTCCTTGGGAAGGTGCAAATGGAGGGAGGACTCCAAAGCACCTTGAGGTACTCTGTCCCCGGAAGATTACAGAGGAAAATTGGATCCAGAGCGGTGACTTACAACATCACAAAACACACTACATTTACCACACCAAACAGAAGCCAAGAGCGCTGGGGGAGCCTGTCCTGCGGACCTAGCCTCAGCAGGGAAGGAATCAATTCGGCCAAGTTTTTCCTTCTAGGTGCCATGGAAGAAAACAACTTCATTCAGCCAAGGCTAACCACCCACTAACCTCCCCCCTCCGAGGTTTCTCAAATCTAGGGGCGAGTCCGTTTAGGGAACCATCTCCGCGGTCCTGTCCCGCTGTGTCCATGGGCAGGATCGACCCTGGCCAACAGAAGGGGAGATGCGGGACGCTCCTGCCATTCTGGGGGGACACTTCCTAACGAGGACACCCAAGAGAGCCACCCTCAGCCGGCGGCTCCGCTCTGGACGGCGACCCTACCACAACACCGCCGCCGCCACGCGCTGCGCAACCCCAGGGCGACCCTACCATAAACACGCGCGCGCCAAACACCCTGCGCTCGCCGCTCTTTGGAGAACGCCCCTGGTCGAGGGAGGGGAAGGAAAAGTGAGGGAGGGGGAGGTCTCACCTTGTTTTTGACCCCGCAGTGGCAGCAGACGGTCCACAGGTACTTGAGGGTCCTCCAGAGCAGGATGATAAAGAGCCCGCCAAAGAAGGTGACCATGGACGAGGCGAGGAAAGCCCACCACATGCGCTGGCCGCGGCTGTCGCAGGGCACCTCCACGGTCACCGGGATGATGAGCGCATCCATCTTGGGCACGCTGAGCGGGGACGAGGACGAGCCCGTGTGGAGGTGGCTGGCGCCGAGGCTGTTACTCATTCTAGCGCCGCCGCCGCCGCCTCCCGAGGCGCTGCTGCTGCTGCTGCTGCCGACGCCGCTGCCATTGGCCATGGCTAACACCCAGCAGGGTGCGCGGGGGCCCCGGGGAGCGCCCCCCGCCGCCAGCGCCCCCCAAAGCGCCCCCCGCCGGCCATGCCCAAGGCCCCGCTCCTGCTGCTGCTCCGCTCAGACCCGCCCCACCGGGCCGCCCCCTGCCCGCCTCCAGCCGGCTAATGCGTCCGCGCCACCCGCGAGGGAGCCAGCGCTGCGCCCCCGCCGCGGGGCTGTGCCAGCTGCTGCCCGGGCTCTCCCCGGCGCTGGCTGAGTCTTGAACTTGTTTATGATGAATAATCCGCCCCCCCCCCCTTTTCCCCGCCGCCGCACGCGCGCACACCCTCCTCCTCCGCCAAGCCCAGCCCCTTCCTCGCCTCCCCCGGGGGCTCCTAACGCCTCCCGAGCCGGCCCGGCTGCGCCGCCTCTCCCATGCTGCAGGCTCCTCCCGTGGGGCTGGGGCGGCGCCCCCCTCGACCTGCCCGCGGCAGCCCCCGCCAGGCGTGTGGCGCGGGCGGGGCCGCCGAGCGCATGAAGCGGGGTGTCCCCCCCCCCCTTCTTCCCGGGGGGCGCGCGCGCGCCGCTCAGCAGGGGCCGCCGAGCTCCGGCTGCCGGCGGCTCCCCATGCCCGCGCCGCGGCCCTGGCTGGTCCTGCTGCCGGGCGCGTCCTTCCCCCGGCTCTCCAGCCTGCCCCGGGGGCAGCGAGCCGCGTCCCAGGTGGCGAGGCGCAGCCCAACAAGTCCCGCCGGCCGCGCCGCCACCGGAGCCAAGATGGGGATGGAGAGGGAGGGCGCAGAGAAAATCCCCCCCGCGCACGCACACACACACACACACGCTTCAAAGCCAATGTGCTCCTGGCTGCTTTGGTGGCTGCCGTGACGTACCGGCTAACGCACGGTGCCTGTCACGGCTCCGGGCCTGGCTCCCCCCACCCCGCCAGCCGCTCCGTGCAGGGGGAGAGCTGGGACTGGCATCCCCAATGCAGGGCGCAGGGAGAGAGGCGCGCATGGAGATGGCAACCCGGCCTCTTTCTTCCCCCGGCAGCAGCGAGGCCCGCGTACTGGACCAGGCGCAGCGAAAGGCAGAGGGAGCGCAGGGGCGCTAATGCTGCGGGGGAGGGAGATGAACGAGCATTTCTGCCCTGTTGAATCGGATCATCCTCCTAACGCGGTGTTTTGTTGGGCGGGGAAGGGGGGAGAAGCTGCTCTCCCCGGGGCTGCTGGGGCCGGTTGAGTTGCAGCAGCAGGTGCCAGAGGATACGGGGCGGAGCTGCTGTGCGCACAGCTCGCTGGAAAGAAACGGGGGGGGAAAGCAAGGCAGGGAGAAGCGACGGGGCTGCGCGCGTGGCCCGCGAGACGGTCCAAACCCAGCGAGCCCAAACCCGGTCCAAGGCAGGCGCCCCCAGGAACCGCAACCCAACCCCCCGGGCGGGCCACGCAGCCCCACACATCGGCTGCGACGCGGGGCTTTCTCGGCTCCCGCTCGCAACACCCGAGAGCCTCCACCGAGTGGGGTTGAAGCCCCTCTTAGCCACATGCCCCTCTCCCCCTTGCGTCTGAGCGACGCGCGGGGCAGACCCGCACCCCAGCGCATCGGGCTGTCGGCGCGCACCGAGCCACCATTATAAAAGAATCAATGTTTCGCCTTGGCCATGAAGCGTGTCCTTTTCTGCAGCTGTCAGGGAGACACTCAACAAAAATCGAAATAACCGCACGGGAAGGCTGCATTAAGCTGCGGTACGGGGCCACGTCTGAAAAATGCACTAACCCGGCCTGGGCTAAGCACAGGGCGATGTGAGCCAACTGGGCACATGTATTAGTGCCATCTGCTCCCCAAAACACCGACCCTGTTCCACCACAGAGGCGGCTTCGTCTCAGGGACAGGCTGATGGCTTCCATACCTAGGAGACCTCCTCAGGGGAAGCATGGAGGTTAGGAAATACAGGTCTACACACCTGGCCCCTTAGGAAACTGGCTGAGGGCCGGATTTCTAACACCTGGGCACCAAAAGCTTAGCAGCGGAGGGCTCTGACAAGGCAGGAGAAAGGGATCTAACTGGCGGCAAGTAGGTCAGGTTATGAAGAGCTCTCCCCCCCCCCCCCATTACGGTGGCGTCATTAGCCTCCCCCCTTTGCTAACAGTTATTGACTGGGCATAAATTCTTAAAAGCCCGCAGAGACGCTAGACAGGGTGTAAAGGTGTAATTATTAAGTAATCCCACACATGAGCTAGGACTAGAACCTGGATAGCAGCTCAAGTAGATTAGAAATGAAGGAGAGAGCAAGCACCCTTCAACCGGGGTTCTACATACATAGGAATCTGTGCAGGATAAATTTTATGAGCACTGAGGCATGGGTGGATGTGCACCTCCTATAAATACACAGTGCTGGCTGGCTGTGGATTGTCTGTTGATCAACTGAGCTGCATTAGAAACTCCCAGGTGGCCACTCAAGTGCTCAGCATACAGAGAACACTAGTCACCAGCAACTTTGGAAAAGGGGGGAAGGGGAAGAAAGAGAGATCAGTAGATTTCCCAGTAACCATCTCTGGACACTGGGATTTGCTGTGCAGACTGGTCTGTTCTCTCTCAATGGCAGTGGCCACATCTACAAAGAATCCTCTTATTAAAAGACTAGGATCAGGATAGATCTTAGACTGCACTAATCCCTAATTAAGGTGAGGTTTCTTTAAAAATTGGCCTAAGCCCATTCATACTCCTTTATATCAATATTCTAGCATTCAGCTTATTGTAGATATTTGTAAAAAGTTAAGTTGAGACTTCTGCTGGTCAAATATTAGTATTACATAACTAGCCAAACAGTACAGAGGAAACTATACATTGTAATTTCATCCTAGATATCCAGTTTGAAATCCTTCCTGCTGTGTACTTACATAAGGTCACAATCCTGCAAAAGCTTATGCCGATGCTGAACTTCATGCTCTGTGTAAACTAACTAACTTCAAATGATATGATTTAGGTAATCAGTTAACGGAGAGTAAATGGCAAATTTTGAATCGTTGCTCTGAATTCTTCATAAAGCATCAGTGAGCAAGAACTATCAGATGAAGAAATTTATGAGTATCACAAGCCACACAGAAAGCAGATAATTTTGCAGTTAGGGCATTGATTTCTGAATTCATAGAAATAAAATTTGTAATGAATTATTCAGACTAACCAGATCAAGAAAAGCCACTTCTTTGCATACATTTACATACATAGTTTAGAAAAAAGTGCACAGAAGCTGCAATCTTAATTAACTTGTATTAACAGCTGCATTTGAAGTTGCATTCAACTAGGTATTTAAGGCTACATTTTCTAGAGTCATCTTTTCTGAGTAAACAAACCTATACACAGGTTCCTTTACTTAGTATTTCAACAAAGAAGAGCTGAAAAGCTTGTTTACATAACCACCAATGTTTAAATATCTAATGAATACTATATTTTATTTTACTTTTGTCTGTGGCTAGCAGGTAATAAAATCTGAGACATGATCCTGACAAGGTGATATAAATCAAGATGGTCTGGTTTTGGAAAGCAATATTTCAAAAGCAAGAAAACAAGTCTTCTTTATGTAAAACAGTTCCCTCTTGTGGATATTCTGTGTACTCTCTCAGATAGGAAGTATTTAAAATATTCCTCAAATGCCTACAGTTTTTTTAAAACTTGCCTAAATCCAAATTAGAGATGTTCCCAGCAAACAAGACAATTCTTCTTAGGGTTTAAATATATAGGATTCAGAGAAATGGATGAAGGAAACCAAAGGAGTCTATTTTAGCAGAAATATTTGCTCTTAAATATTTCTTCATATATAATCAATTATGAAGTATTAAACTAGAAATAAATAACACAAGCAAGAGCCAGAAACAGGCTGGAGGACTGGACACATGTATAGGCATATATTACAATATTCTTCTCTGATGCTTGTAGGAAAGAAGCTTTTTCACATTGCTATGAATGGGAACAAAAGAAGAGAAGGAAAACATATCAAAAGGGGAGAGTAGATAACAGAATTTGGAATGTGAGTGTTGATTTCTCACTCACCTCTAAACTCAAATACTGAGCAAGGGTGCATAAGCAGAACTCCCAATACCAAAAAGACCAAATTCATGCCTGGAATAATTCCATTGGTGTCCATTAATTTATACCCGAGACTGTTTTTAGCAACCTGTTGCTTCCATTTATTATTAAATTTAAATAATGTCAGGTTGACAATCTGCACATTTGAAGGAAAGGGCAATTTTAAATGGCACATTTTGCTCTCTACAGTTTAATTATAGCATATATGGAGAAATTAAAAAAAATAAGGAAATAGGTTAATAGGAGAGCAAGTGTGACCATTTGTATTTGTTATCTGCCCACATTTGAACCAAATTTTACCTAATCAGTGATTGGAGCCTAGGACCTGAAGCTTATAAGACTCCTTGGCTAGATCTACATTACAGTCATACTTTGTTATAATTACAATGCACAGGCTTGTGAAAAATCAATATCACTAAGCAATGTAGCTAGCCCAACCATATCTTCCATGCCTTCTGTAGATAGTGGGACAAGCTTTCCCATCAACCCAGCTGCCAGGTGGAGTTATTAAACCAACATGGGAGCTCTCTCCAGTTGCTTAGAGCATTTTCCCAGAACCTGTTAAGCGGGGTAGCTGCACCAGTATAAATGTGCAGTCTTGATCTAGTTTCTATGCCACATTATGACATCAGGCAAATCATTCAGTCTTCCTGGATAGAATCCACAAAGGTACTCTGTGGCACCTGTGAGCCGCATAACTCTTGCTCATTGCTGCCTAATCCTGTATGCTTCTCAATACACAAGATGCCTACATTTTTGTAGTTAAAGTTCCCTAGGAGCCTGTGTTTCTGTCACTGAATGCACCAACTGCAGACTCCCTCTTATCTAGATGCCCATCTCCTGCCTGAACTCCAGAGCTAGTCACAGACTAGGAGATATAGATGCTCAGTCACCTACTTGGTGTGTGGGGCCCAATCTGGTAGGTGTGCTCAGAGCCAGTGTTCCCTCTTTTTTCATCCATGTGCGGGACACATTTTGTTATGTGCACTGAGGCATGTGTGGATGTGCACCACCAGTAGACACACATGCTGCCAGCTGTGGGCACTCTGCCAATCAGCTGCGTGGCATTTGAATCTCTCCTAGATAGCCACCCAACTGCTCAGCTTATAGGGAACACTCCTCAGATCCCACCTACCGGATTAGGCTCCGTAGGTGAGTTCGCACAAAAAAGCAGGGTGGGGTTAGGACCTCCGTTATAGCTGTCCCCCTGTAATTAAATACTTGCATAGTTAAATAGCGATTGAGCCTGAGGAAGCGTTTGTGACTTTAGAGTCTAGTGGTTATACCACTCACTTGAGAGGTAGCACAGCCCTTTTCCCCAGGGGGGAGTCCTTACCACCAGACTGGCACCTCTTTCCTGCTTGTGCTAGGGCAGGGGTCTCCAACCTTTTTAAGCACAAGATCCCTTTTTTGAATTTGAGTGCAATCCAGGATCTACCTCACACCCAGATACCTGACCCCACCCTTCCTCACTCCCTTCTCCCTCACTCCCCCATCCTTCCTCCCTTTCATCAAGCAGGGGTAGAGGGTTGAAGTGCAGACCCTGGTCTTGGGTTAAAGGATTTGGAGTTGCTCTGAGCTGAGCCTGGGGCAGAGAGTTGGGGTGCAGGAGGGGGCTCAGGCTCTGTAAGGGAGTTTGGGTCTGGGAGGGCTCGGGGGTAGGGCAGGGACTTGGGGTGCAGGCGGGTGTTTGACTGGGACAGGGGTTCAGGATGCAGGCTCCAACTGGACACTGCATGGTGCAGTGGGGCTGAGGCAGGCTTACCTCTGCCCTGGCCCTGCACCACTCTCAAAAGCAGCCAGCAAACTCCCTCCATCCCAACCCCTGTGTTGCCCCCCTCCATTCTGTGGAGATAAACTATAGGGTGAGAGAGGGGGCACCCTGACATCAGCACCCCCTCCTCTTCCTTCCCTGCCCAGCAAGTGGGGAAAGGCGGGGGCAGCTCAAGGCAAAGAGCAGGAGGTGCACAGCGGGGGGGAGGGGCAGCGGAAGTGCTGGCACTTGACAGCCTCTTGGCCAAAGCAGTCAGGATCCCGTCAGAGGCTCCAAGATCTACCGGCAGATCCCGATTGACTGCTTGGTGAGCACTGTTCTAGGGATTAGCTTGAGGCCAGTGCCCATGTCCGCGGTCTGCACCCCAGCGGTGAGTCAGGGGAGGGAGGAACTGGGCCCACCCTCTGCTTTGGCTCTCACTGCTGCTTCTCTAACCTTGGTCAATCCTGGTCTGTTTCCCTGGGCCACTTCCCCATGGCGCCCCCAGCACATTCTTTGCCCTCACTTCAGCACGTTCAGCGGCTCGGTCCCAGGAGCCAGACACTGTCCTGACCAAGGTGTTTACAGATCTCAGCCCTCCAGGGACACAGTCCTGATTCCCTGGGCTCCCACCAGCAAGTGATGCTACTCCACACTGCAGCTCCCTTTTATCTGAGCCTGCCTGGCCCTTGGTTGCCCCGTGACAGGCAAGGTCTCTCTCAGCCTCTCTGGGCCCTTGGAGGACTCACCTCCTTTACTCCTTCTAGGACAGCTTATGACTAACTCCTTCCATGACTGTGTGAGGTAGGCACCCTATCACATCCCTGTTCAAAATCCCCTCTCCTCAGGCAGAGGACTTGAGTCAGGGGTCTCTGACCACCGGCCTACAACTTATGAAGCCTCCTCCCCCGGAGGTGTGAACTTGTGTGCAGGGCCTGAGTCAGTGGGCAGCCTCTGGAGAAGGCCCCGCATGTGACTAAGGGGATAAATGTCTTTCTTCTCCAGCTTCATAATCAGGAGCACAAATGGGCATTTCCCTGCAGAGTGTGGACTTAGCACCTAACTCCAGGAGAAGGATGGGGCTTAGTTCACACCTCTTCACTTAGCATCTTCCATTAGCCAATGACATAGGCAGCCTCCCGCAGGCTTTGTGGACTGTATTGCAAGGTGCCTATATCTTCTCAATCCTTGTATAGGAAGTCTGGGTGTCCAATTCAGGCTTTGTGATTTGCAATGTTGTTTCTGTGATTGTCTAGCTGCCTAAAATTAGGTGTGAATATCTAGTCCCTTTTATAGATCTGGGGCCCTCTGCTTCCCAGTATGTGGAACTGGAATAATACTGGAACTGGAATAATATTCCCCTGCCTCACATACATGCTAGGAGCTTTATTAACAATGTTCACAAAATGCTTAACAGCTCTGGATATGTACTATATAATTTCAAGGCATTATAGCTTCATATAAAAAATATCTGGGCATTGTCAATAGTGTAGAAGAGAAATGTTCTGTAGTTATAATTTAACAAAATAAACACCACATTAAATACAAAGGGGTTTAGATTACAGAAAAACCTACACAGTTTCACACTTTGGAAACTGGCTAGTTCCGGGAATTCCTGCCAAAAAAGCACAAGGACCAGGGAAGGATTCCAGTTTGTTTAAGAAACATTCACTGGGCTAAAGGGAGACTGACTCTAAAGCCCCATGTTTAAAGTACTCACCTGGGATGTTGGAAAGCGAGAGTCAAGTCCCTATCCCGAATCAGAAAGAGCAGGGACTTGAATCTGGGTTTCTGATGTTCCACATGAGTATCCTAACCATCAGACTGTTCTAGGATGGATGCCATGTCTCTCATTTTCATTCTGCATTGTATCAAAACAAAAATATTTAAACACTATCATTTTTTACAAAATTATTTTTTTTTTCCAACCAGCCCTCTTTTTTGGCCTACTTGAGGCCTATAGTGGAGGAGAAGGCGGCAGTCTCATTTTACCACAAAGAGGGATGATGAAGAGAATGCTTTTAGCCTAAGGGCTCTTAGAACATCCTATGAAACCACAAATGCCACAACTGTTTGCTTCATGGCCATTTCAGAAAAGGTTATATTTAAAATGAGATTATGGGTCCAATAGCAATAGTGACCAAGCAGCCTCAGGTGCATTAAGCAAATATTTTTCCAACATGAAACATGTCAGTGTTGCAACCATTAGGTATGTAGAGTCCAGTTGGTACAGCAAGGGCTAGGTTACCACCAGTGAGATTTCTTACAGTTGTGGTTTCACCCATGTGAGTTGAGTAATTTATGACCAAGTCCCCACTTTGAATTTCTGTCATAATTGTGGGACAAGCTAAAGGTTTATAATACATGTGTGATGCAAAAATGATCAAAAATGAAAAGACTAAAGAAAGGAATAATAATAATAATATTGATTGGTTAAAGGCCTGTATTACCAGTTAAGGCCTTTGATTTCAAATTATGTAGAATTGGGTTCTAAATACACATCCATATGTTCAAGCTAATTTTACATTTATCTCATCCTTTCCTTGTATTGGTAATTCTGAAGCCACTTTGAAATGTTGTCTTTTGCCTTTGCTCCAGAGGCTACCTTCCCATTTTGGTCTTGTGTGTGTGTGTGTGTGTGTGTGTGTGTGTGTCTCTCTCTCTCTCTCTCTCTCTCTCTCTCTCTCTCACACACACACACACACACACACACACAACCTTTTAGCCCCTTTATGCAGGCAAAATCTCTGTCAATTTCGGTGAGATTTTTATTGAAATACTAGATCCCACACCATGGCCTTGATTCATCATTTAAAAGCTGACACCTGATTCAAAGAGAGCTGCATGGATATTAGTAACAGCAAGACATTTTTCTAAACACTAAGCAAACACAAAAAGTGTAGTGTAGACACAGCTAGAGAAACAGAAAACTAACTTGCAATGATTCTCAGCTAGAACTCTTAAACACGTTAAGCTCTTGATCTCTGTGACAACAGACCAAATCCTCTGCGGGTGCAAATCAGTGTAACACCACTGACTTGGATGGAGCTGTACACATTTACACCAGCTGAGGATTTCAGAGCTTTTAAAGTGTAAAATATTTAGTTACGTGGTGAGAATAGAATTGTCTATATGTGGAGCTAGCTTGAGAGAGAGAGTAAGAGCATGAGCATTTAACCAGTAAACACTATCTACAGTATTACTACTTCTTGTAGACTACAGAGGACCTATGCCAGTAGACACCAGCTAAAGACCTACTCCATTGCACTGTGTCTACCTCTAGTCCTTGTTCAAAGAACAAAATAAGTCTCTCTCCTGGCAATATACCACTTTTATAATGCCCTCCCAGTAAAGTTATCAAGGAAATTGACAAATATTATATGAATTCAGCCTCATCAGTCCCCTGTGAAACACAGCAGCTGAGTATTACTATCCTCGCTTTTCAAGCAAGACTAACAAGCAATATCAATTCTTTAATACTGGGTTCTCCCACTGGTTGGGCCTGCTTATTAGCTGGACAGCAGTATTTCTCAGCAGAATGGCTTGAGTAGGTTTCCTACCACTCTTGGTGGTTCTCTTCAAAAGATGCTGTAATCCACAAACTCAAACAAACAGAAAATTGGCCTCATCCATAGCAATCCAGAAAATACCTATATAGACTAAATAAAGAGTAGTGTCTGCATCTGTGGAGTATCTCCCTCCACCTTCTGCTTACACTCTTCCCTCTCCCTTAGGTCTTCTTACATGTATCAACCCCACATAACATATGTCCTTTAATAATGATATAAGTGGGCCCTGGAGTTAATGGGCCCTTATTTTCCTCTTAAAAATACCAGTTTATTGTTATTCAATTCGGTGGAGTTATTTGGTTCTCTCAAATCTTACCTATGTAAGACGACTATCAGCCCCCACCCAATGGAAAACGGTATATAGTGTAATGCTAATACTAACATTGCATTAATGTATTACTGGGGATTCAATTAAAATACAAAAATATCAATAGCAGCCAAAATGAAGGTGCTGGTGTAATCACCACTAGGCGGATTTGAACCTAGAACCTCTAGAGCTTAATGGAGGAGCTTCTACAGCTTGAGTTATAAAACCAGCTGGCTCTCAGCTTGGGCTGTACAGCTCCCTTGTTCTTATCTCTGGCTGTAAGAGACCTAAGTGCCACTACATGTGACAGTGACCCACACAAGGTACGTGGGTTACACTAGCAGCAACATTAACTTGGCTACCTTTTACAGACTGATGTCCTATAGTGTGCACTTAAGAACAAACAATAGTAATATTATGCTACATGCGTAAGGAAAGCATGCTAGGCTCCCCAGAATCAGACAAATAGCACAGGTATGAAGAAAACCCTATCATTACTGTGAACGTCAGTCTTTGTTCCAGCCAGTATTTTCCCCAGGAATTGAAATTCAGGTGGGGTTGTTTGAATATACCGGGGGAGGGGAGGCTTGAAGGCTAATCACTGTTGACATCATGAGAGCAAGGGTGAGCTGTAGGGTATCATAGTAAAAACTGAAATACATTTCATGACAACTTTATTAGCTTTCACTCATGGTTTAAAATCATCACAGAAATTAAAGTTGGCTACTCAAACTTATTATGAAGCATTACATGTAGATCCTTCTTGGTGTCTTATAAATCTGCACTACTCTTTGGTGTCTTCTTGGATGCCCGTTACTTCCAGTCCTTCATGATATACTCATGATCAGGCATAGGAGACTTTTCTGAAAACACAAAATTCTATTCAATGAGGGGAAAGAATGATCAACTGTAGCTGTTGAGATTAGGAGCAGAAAGAGCTGAATTTCTACTTCTGTCATCCCAGGAAACATAGCACAAGGATTGGGTCAAGCCCTTAGTGATGATAAATAAGAAGTTGAATCTTCATTCGTTTGTCATATAATATTCTACTTTGTGTTCAAAATTCTCTATTCTGTCCTGATCACATGGCAGCCCCGTTGCTGGGAGTGCCTCACTCCAGTAAACTGTTCGTGTTTTATAAAACCGGCATCTGTAAAAGCTATGTGCGGATTGAGTAGAATCCAGAAATTGCTATTGTAGATTTGTAAGACTCAAGTCTGTGTACTTTTCCAGCTGGCTTAACCACTTCTTGTTCTCTTCACTTAAGGAATCAATATAAGTGTCTGCATTAGTCAACTTCTGGACTGAAGTCTTTACTTCTTCCAGTAATTTTTCAGTGGCTCTCTCTCCCATCGACTTCCCTTACTCCTTGCAGAAGCAAGACTACCAGCATCGACCGGAGCACCCCCTCAGTTCGAATTAGTGTGTCTTTACTAGACCCACTAATTCAAACCCCAGAAGATTGACAGTAGCTGCTTCAATTTTTATCTGTAGTATAGGCGTGGCCTGGCTGATCGAAGGATAGCTTATATTTCCGGACAAAGAGCATTTTAATTGGGTTTTATGACCCAAGTGGTTTCAACAGTAGATTTAGAAGAGAGAGTGTGGAATAGTCTTCTATGAACTTGGTAACAAAATAGTCCACCAGACTCACTACTTAAATCTGTCCTATCTAGGTAAATACTTTTTCCAAAGCCAGTAACAACAGTTGCAGTCATTTTAGGACAATAGAGAAGAATCATTCATGAGAAAGCCAGCAGGTTTTCCCAGGCTGCACTAATTTAAACTTGAGCCCCAGTGTACCTTTGTTTCCAAGATGTTCAGTTGTTTGGATTCTTGCTGGGGAAAAAAAATAGTATAACACCGCCATTGCATTTATGGCTTTTTGATGTTTTTTGAAGATTCAGCCACACATACTAGTACTAGCTAAGCAGATGGCCTCCGCAGTGTATATAGGGGAGATTAGGGTTATCCTTTTCTCTTAGGAAAGCTTGTACTCCACTATATCTTCCAGAGAAGTTTGTAGCTCCATTGAATGCATAAGCAGCCATCTGTTTGGGGTTCAGTTTACAAGCATTTAACTCTAAGATGTCACAGATGCAGCTGATGTGTCGTCGATAACCCGAACATCTAGAATACATCTATGGGCCTACCACAGACATTTGGGTAACATGCAATGATTTCATACTTCATGCCTATTTGCATTTGGTGTCATTAGCAGCCATGCATGCACATTTTTTTAATATGGTGAGAGAGTTCTTCAGTTTTTCAACAGCTGAGTCTTTCACTGTTGCACTACACGCTCCTAGAGAGTCAGCTGAGTTTTTTGCAGAAAGAGAGAGTGCATTTGTCAGTCTTGTTCAGAACCAAATGTCCAACTTCAGGGTTAACAAGTGCAATGCCTTTCACTTTTGTCTCCAGTTTGTAGCCTGTGATATCTCTTGCGTACATAGAAAGTATGATGCAATAATCAGGATTTCCACTTTATTCACTAATAATCTAGAAAAGAAGGTGAACAGAGAAGCGGCACAGTTTGTGGAGGATACAAAGCTACTCAAGAATGTTAAGTCCAATGCAGAAGGTAAAAAGCTACAAAGGAATCTCTCAAACCGGGGTGGCTGGTCAACAAAATGGCAGATGAAATTCAACATTGAGACGTGCAAAATAATACTCATTGGAAAAAATTATCCCAGCTATGATACAGTGATGGGTATACAATGATGGGTTCTACAGTAGCTGTTATGCCAGAAAGAGACCTTGGAGTCACCATGGGTAATTTTCTGAAAGCTTCTACTCCTTGTGCTGCAGCAACCAGAAAGGTTTTTGGTATGTTAGGGATTATTAGGAAAGGGATAAAAATAAAATACAAAATCTCATCATGTCATGATAAATTCACTGAATGCCTACACGCAGAATACTCTGTCCAGTTTGGGGTGACATCTCAAAAAGCAGACAGTGGAACTGGAAAAGATTCAGAGAAGGGTACTTGCTAGTAGCGGTCTGAAGAGGCTCTCAAGAACCGATGATTTCAGTAACTGCGATCATTGAACTGAAAGAAAATATGAAATCACTGCTGACAACAGGTGTAGGTGACAAAATAGGAGCAGCATGGTAAATAAGGCTGAGACCAGGGCAGTGATATAGAGTGAGCGCTGGGGAAGCTGGACCCAGGCAAACCATCAAGATTTCACGGAGCCAAATGCAAGGTTCTACCCTAACCCCAAAGCATGCAGGCCACACCCCTAGAATGGGGAACTGTCTCCAGTGACTCTGAGAAGGATTTTGGGGATTATGCTAGGCAAGCCAATCAACTAGGGTTACCAGATGGCTTAAAAAAAATACCAGACTCACTTGATCTCAGATGGGGGCAGGGACCAGAGGTGGGGGGAAGCAGGGCTGGCCAGGGGAGATGGGGGGGGGAATAGTTGGTGGGAAGCAGGGCTGGCCGGGAGGGGGTTGCGGGGAGCAGGGCTGGCTGGAGGAGATTGGGGGAGGGAGAGGGAACTGACTAGCGGGAAGCAGGGCTGGTCAGGAGGGGGTCAGGGTGAGCGGGGCTGTGGGGGGAGAACCAGCCAGGATGGGAGCAGGGCTGGCTGGGGGGGAGGGAGAAATTGAGGAGAGTAGGGCTGGCCAGGCAGGGGGGTGGGGGGGAGAGAACCTGCCAGTGGGAAGCAAGGCCAGCCGGAAGGGGGCCAGGGGGAAGAGAGAATCGGCCAGCAGGGAGCGGGACTGACCCAGGCGCACACAGATACCAGGGTGCTGCTCGTCCCGCACGCGGTCCTAGCGACGCACAGCGAGTCCAGCCCCAGGGATTCCATTCCGCCCCAGCTCCGTGCCCCACCCCCCCGCGTAGTTGCGTACTGCCTGACTGGTAGACACACTCATGCAACATGAGCATGTCTATCAGCCAGGCAGTATGCAACTATGTATCGATACTCCTGAGAATAAAACTTAATTAGAAAATACTGGACATTTATATGTCCAGTATTTTCTCAATTTGTTTCCCGGAGAGAATCCTCAAATACCGGACTGTCCAGTTCAAAACTGGACACCTGGCAACCCTACAATCAACAGGCATTTCCAGGGGGATGCTGTGGTGAACACAGCGTAAGTCATCATTACACATGAGCAGAGGAATGAATAGGGCAGGGAGGTGACAGTATAAGAGGGACTGAGGTTGGATATTGCAGCCTGTTTAAGGGGCCACATAAAAAGATGTTGAAAAATAAGAGATGGGGCAGCAAAGGGCCCAGTGTTTTGAGGGATGAAGAAAAACACCTTGTGAGCTACTAAAAGGAGCACAATCTGTTGAGCTTCCACAAAAAAAGGCTGAGAGGTGACTTTGAAGTGTATAAGTGCCTTCCTCGAGAGAAAATGTCAGGTATTAAAGGGCTGTTTAATGTTGCATAAAAAGGTATAATAAGACCAGTGGCTGGAAGGTGAACACAGACAAATTAGTATTGGAAACAAGGCACAAATATTTCACAGTGTGGATGATTCACCATTGGAACAAACGACTAAAAGTGAGTGGCAGAGTCTCCATTTCTTCAGTGTCTTCTAATGAAGACTAGTTATCTTTCTGGTGTGCGCTTGGATCAAAACTTAGCTACTGTGATACACAGGAGGGCTGGCATATGCAAGGTCAGATTCAATATTCTAATGGTCCCTTCTGGCCTTAAAGTCTACTAATTAATGAAAAACAGAGTATGGCATAGGGAGCAACCTCCGGGGCTTTGTTGTGCAGCCAGCTTAATCCCCAGGTGGGTGTGGCAGTGACATCACAAAGGCCTGTTACAGGACATCAGTCTATGGGGGGACAGCGGTGGGGAGGTGCTGACCTCACAGAGACCCTGACATCAGCTAGGCAGGACAGAGGTACAAGGCAGGGGCTTTGAAGCAACAAGTTTCCTTCTCCAGGTCTCTCCTTGGGGACGGAGAGAGAATTAGAATTAAAGTACGTGAGCGTGGGGAGCAACCTCATCCTTCCCTACCACTGATTTTGTAGCCCCTGTTTAGAAGGCAAGAGCCTCAGAGAGATTTGGAACCTGTTTGGTCTGATCCACCTGGTACCAGATGAATTCTAGGCCTAGAATTCACTAGGTTAAGGTGATTTGGTTTCTTACCAAGGGCTTTGTCCTGTAGAATCACTGGGGCACTGGGGGGTGTTTCCTTTTAGCTTTCATTTTTCCTCCTTCCTTCCCTCTTTTTTCTCTTGCTTCTTTTCCCCTTTTTATTCCTCCCTGCCTCCACCAAGGACATAGATGGGGGGGGGGGGGGGAAGAGGTTGCTATTACTGTGGAAGGCCCTCACAAAGAGGTATACTTGGAGACTGATCCCCTCTGGTAACGACCTGAGCCA
The DNA here is from genome assembly GCF_049634645.1 of Pelodiscus sinensis. Taxonomy (NCBI): domain Eukaryota; kingdom Metazoa; phylum Chordata; order Testudines; family Trionychidae; genus Pelodiscus; species Pelodiscus sinensis. The sequence goes on from NC_134718.1 coordinate 10,432,740, forward strand.
TCCTTAGGGACGCTTAGACCTGTCAGCCTCCCACTTCTCAGATTCTTGATGCTGATTGGCCAAGCAGGGGCCTGTTAGCAGGGAGGGACATTTTTCCCAATACAACAACTGTGACCCTTGGCTGTCCCTTCCTTTGTAGGCTCTGCACAAGGCCTTGTCTGACCTCAGGCGTGCCATGGTTGGAAATGTGCTGGCAGAGCCCCAGACACAGACTGGCTCCAATACATTTTGGAGGTGAGCATGGTCAGGAGGAGCAGGGGGCACATTTACCTTAGCGCTGGGGAGAACTGGAAAGGAGAGACTGGAAATCCATGTTCCCATCTGTTCGCCTAACCTACACCCCGGTGGCCATCCTTGGTCAGGGCAGTGCTACGTTGGACCCTAACCTCCTCCAAGTCAGGCTCTGGCTAGCTGTGGTAGTGAGAGCCTCAAATCCCCTGCCCAACCTTACGCACTCCTGCCATGGGATCCAAGACATGGTGATCACAGAAGAGTCACAGACTCCTTCCTAGACAATTGAGTGGGCCTGAAGGGAACCAGCTCTTCTACCAGCACTGAGCTTTTGGGTTGTGGGAGAAACTGTCCTCACAGTCACCCCCTTCCTCTGATCATGGGCTTTTGAACCAGTGAGAGTCAAGGCATCACTCTCCATCCGATGAGCTGTACATGAATCAGGAGCTCAGGATGAATAGGTCCAGCTCAGACCAGGGTTCATCTACTCTGCCCCCGTATCTTGAAATAAGCTGTGTGATTTGAGCTACACAAATTGCATTGCTTATTTCCAGTGTCAAAATAGCTTACTTTGAAATTTGGCGCTGTCCATACAGCACCAAGTTTTGAACTAGAGCACTGTTCTGAAATGTCCCTTAATCCTTGTGGAATGAGGTTTATAAGGAAGTTGGAATAGCAATCCTGTTATATTTTGAAAGAATGGGCTTGCTCAAAAGATGAGAAATAGCTATTTCAGGACATTTCTGGTATCCCGAAATAGCTCCATAGTGTAGACGTAGCCACGCTGAAAACTGGCCCAGTCTAGAGAGATAAAGACAAATTGTGACAATCCCCTTCTCAAGCACCAGGATCAGTGAATCAGATATTCCACCCTAAACAAAATCTGTCACCCGCGGGGATGCGGGTAGGCTTGTTTGCACAGCATATGCATCACTCTATTGATCCTAATCTACCTCATTCCCCCCCATTGTGTCAACTTCAGCAGCAGGTCTGAGCAACATAGGCTGTGTCTAGACTATGAAGATAATTTGGAAAAAGAAACAATTTTCAGTACGCAAATTGCGTATCTTTTTCTGATTTACTGCCGAAAGAGGCTTTTCTGACATTTGGCCCATCTACACGTAGCCAATTGTCAGAAAAATACTCTCTTTCGGAACATCCCTTCTTCCCCGTAAAATGAGGTTTACAGGGATGCTGACAAAATGCATCCACTTTGCCGACTTTTTTTTCGGAGCAGCAGATGCGTTCCTTCGACGCGGCAGAGCTTTTCCAGGATACCTCTGGTGTCTCGGAAAAAGCTTTGTAGTCTAGACGTATCTTATAGAGTGAAACGATTAGACTTTTCTTACAATTTTCCATATAAATATTGGAAAAGGCTTTTTTGTGCATTCAGATTTTCCCATTGCGTCCTTGCGATTCAGTTGTGAGTAGGGTTGGACAATGTCTATGTTCCATAGCGTGACTTTTTTTGCATGAAAACAAAACCTGGGTATATTTTTTGTTGAGTTTTTTTACCATTTGTTTTTCTTCCCTTCTTTTCATTTGTCTTTTACCGCACATTTGCTACTCAAAAAGAGGAGGGATAAGAGAAAAATGGCCGTGGATCTCTCTTTTGATATGGTTGTGAGAGACCTGCTCTAGCTAGCTACTCTGTAAGAAGCCATTGTGGTTAGGAGTTCTGTAAAATTTAGCACTTTTCTACAATGACATAAAACAGCTGAATCTCCAGTAAATTTGATTGAATTATTTTGAAATCCTGCTTCCAGTTTCAGCACATTTTTGGTTAAAATATCTATTGTGTTTCAAAGAGTGAAGAAAAACCCTTCCTTTGTTTTTGTTCTGCTGCTAATGGTGAAGTGTCCCCTATTGTTCCGAGTTTTTGTAATAGAAATGAAGCCTTTAGGTTAATAATAGATCACTCGGGGATTTTTGGTGTGTGAATCCTTTTAAGCAGTCTCTCTTCATTCAGATATATAAAACTTCATTGTGAATAGCATGGTCGAGCAGGTGTTCCAGGCCTGAACGTTTTTTTTTTTTTAAGACTCTCTCTGCACAGTGTCTGGAGAATCTGTACGACTTCACCTTGCTGAGCTGAAAGGGAAAGCTAAGGATGGTGATGCATCTTGGCATCCTTTGAAGGCTGTGTGCGCACTAGGAGAGACCTCTCTTGTTTAACATTGATAAGATGTGGCAGGAGATCTATTAAGGTTCTCTCTTGCAGTGTAGCGGTACTAAATGAAAGAGTCTAATGAGGCCACGTCCTCCATGTGCTGGGACCTAGGAATCAAGTATCTAGTTTCCCGCCCGAGCACCCCCGGCCATTTCACATGATAAAACTTGAGTCCGATTTAGAATCATAATGGAGGAAATATTCAGTTTTAGAAGGGTGAAGAGTTATATGTCCTTGTAAAGACTAAAAGGACCATTCTAATAGAAGTGAGTTCTATTAGATTGAAGAGTCTCTTAAGTGAAATGCTGGCATCCACATGCTTTGAGCCACTTAAAATTAGATTGGACAAAACACTGAAAAGTATACTAGTGGGGACAATGCTTGGGTGGTGGCAGAATGAAGAAGGTGACCTCATAGATCCTTTCCAGCTCTAATTTTTATGACATAAATCTTAGACAAATCATTTGGTTTAAGCTTTAGGGAGGCTGTGTAGTCTCAGAGGAGGAAGGCTGTAATCTCTAATCACAGATGATCCACTGCTCTGTGCGATGATTATGAAATTTTTGACCTTTTTGGGGGGGGAGGGGTGAAGGCAACCCTATCAGATAATAGGATAGAAAGAAGAGCCATCAGGGAAGAACAAATGGTTCATCATCAGAGCTGAATTTCCCTAGGTAAATATACTGTATTCAGACCAGATAAGGCTACATACATTTCGGGTGTAGACTTTCAAAGCTACTTTCTTCGGGTATGTCTACACCGCAAAGTTTTTTTTGGAAAAAATTGCCATTTTCTTGAAAAACTTCACTTATGTCCACACTGCAATCATGTTCTTTCAAATAAAAAAAATCAAAAGAACACAGTGATTTTTCCGACATTGGAAAATCTCTTTCTATGAGGAAGAAGCCTTTTTCCCCAAAGAGCTCTTTCGGAAAAAGGTGTTTGTGGACGGGCAAGAGGGAGTTCTTTCAAAAGAAGAGGAAAGAGGAAAAAGCACAGGTGCCCTGATGGCCACTCCATCCATAGTAATCACAGTTTAAATGTGAGATAGCATCCATGCTGAATGGACGCTATCTTTTGAAAAAGTAGATTGCTTTTTCGATGCACTTTTGCTGTGTAGACGCTCTCTTTTGGAAGAAGTTTTTTCAGAAGATCTCTTCCGGAAAAGCTTCTTCTAAAAAAAAGCCTGCAGTCTAGACATAGCTTTCTGCTGTCACCTTCTGGGGCTTGACATGAGTTATATGTTCCATTGCTTTCTCTTGAAAGCGTAGTGTTGGGAGGTGATATATATTCTTTATGATCTTCTCTGTTAAGAGGAACCCATCTCTAATTTGTCTGGAAAAGAGCATGTAAATGAGCTGTCTTCATTCTTTCTCCATACAGCAGATGGTTCAGCCTATAAGCCTAGCATGGACAGCTAAGGGGATTTGGTAATGGGGTATGTCACCTGCCACTTCTAAGTCATTAGGTCAAACGAGGTCCATAGGAGAATGTTTGAAGTCACTTCTATCCATTGGTTTTCCTTTGAAGGCTTTTTGTGCCTTGCAAAATGACATGGTGATCTTGGTTTAAGTCCCAGAGAACTAGTATCTACATCACTCAGTACGAACTGGCATCTTTGTGGCCAGTGTCTGAAGAGATGCGAAAGCTGGAATGGGCTGGTAAACACCACTCCCGTTTACGTACAGGTTATTGTTCCAGAGAGCTGACACAATGGCATTAGAAAGTTTGTACGATCCAGGCTGTATCTCTTTAGCAGTTAAAGAAGAGTTCTCAACCTCGGCATAGATCAAGTCAGTCAACAAGTGTGACATTTATACTTCATTTTTAATATCTTACTTGGCTGGAAATTCTATGGTGGACATTATGAGCTAGTTTCATTTTTTGCTTGTTAAGCGAAACCAAAATCTTTTTTTTTTTAAGTTCACCCCTATAATGCTAATAGATCAGAAGTCATATTAACAACAGCTGCAACCATGGACTGTCTCCAAAGCAAGCCAGTAAGCTTTGGAATATGTGAAATCATCTTTTTGTCACTTCTGTCCCTGGGATATTTATTAGTGGAGTATGGCTATAATGCTAGCTACACAGATGGATTTGAGGCTAAGTACCAGCCTGACAACTAAAAGCTGATTAGAAAACAGAGGTAAATGTTGTTCTGAAATCCTCAATCTTTTCCCATAAAAGTGCTACGCAATTTGCTACATCAAACTGAAGAATTCCAACATTATTGGTTCTTGTCAATAGCACGTTCCGTAATTTACTGTAACATTCTGCACTGTGGTGAGAATGCATCGTTTCTGAGAGTGGTTCTGCATTATTAAAGTTTTTCAAGTAGCAAATGGTTTTAAAAAGCAAAATCACAAATCTGGAAATCCAAACGGAACTTGGCTCTTGTCCTTAAAAAACCAGAGGTTTTAATTCACTCAGCCATCTAACTGTCAGTGCTGGCACATTCTTATTAAACGTGACAGTCATGAACAGAGTCATCTCTTATAGATTGCAGATTTATGACTTGCAGCCAGATGCTCACATAAGCATGGAAGAAAAAAGTTCATTCATCAAAAAAGGCACTTCGTTCAAGTGACACCTTTCTGTTTCCCATCTAGTCACGTATCCCGTCTTTGTAGGTCTAATCATATTTTCCTCACTTTACTGTCTCAGAACAACTTTTCCTCGCAATCAGTCCTGCACATTAACCTATAAAAAGCAATTTGTCTGCCTCAGAGATCGTTTCCAAAATCTATTGCAGAACGAATGGAAGTAAAGGGAGGATTGATTCATATAATTTATTAAAGGACCTAGGAAATGCTTATGTTAGGACTCCGCACTTCTAGTCTCTGATTTCTTAAAAAAAAAACTTTAGTTTTGTATTGTAATCTGTCAGTACAAGCAGATCCGACCATATTTTAACTGTTTCACAGTGGCATCCATTATCCCTAGCTACAGATGCGGTTTGTTCTGCAGTTATCATAGTTTATGGAGTGAAACTGAAGATCCTGATTAGACTTGGTACAGCTGTTTTTTCTGAGACTATCTTTTCAAGGGGATACAATCGATACCTAGAAAGAATTCATATGGCTTAAAATGCAGTATTTGCCTTGCCTAGCAATGCAATACTCTCTCTCCTCTTGGTTAGAGGCATGCAGGAAGTAGTAAGCAGATTACAAAAAAAGAGAAAGCTAGGTAAACTGTGCTGAAGACAAAGTAGCCAGAGACTAGGTCTTACACTGGGAACTCAAGGTACTTATGGCCAGACTAAACCAGAATGGAGCTACTAGTGCCTTGCACAGTTCACTTCTACAAAACGTGAATGCTAGAGCTAGATAATATTCCAAGTGCAGCAGCTGAGGAAAGAATAAATGAATCAGGTACACAAGAAAGACTGCAGCTTCCACTCACAGTCTTGCATTATCTATGCAAGTACGGGGAACAAGTGGGGCAAAATGAATCAAAAGTTTCAGTGCTATCCTGGGGTGTCATCAATGCTAATATGGTAAGTTAATAGCCAATCAATCACACACCGTACAAACAGGCTAGGATTAATAGTAGAGGATCTGGAGTCCTAAAACTAGGCAGTCTGAACTTTAGTTGTCAGCTGAGCATCATTCATTAAATGGCTTGTTCTGTCTTGAGCGTGGAATGAAGCTGGCTGATATATTAGTGTAACATAGCTTTCCCCCAAAAGATATATGGTGTTAGGCTTGCAGGCCTCCAAAGCCGGAAGAAGAATAGAGCTCAGGATTTCTTATTAAAGAATCAGCATGAGACAAATGAAACCACAAGGTGCTTACAGGGAGCTGAAAATCAATAGGACAGGATGAGAAAATTATTGGCTAAAATGATAAAATTATTTAATCTCTGAATTATACCCACTTGGTACATCTTCAGGGAATCTGATCTAGTCGGTGGTTTTCATCCCTTTGTTTTCTGGTCATCATTGTGCCCAGTGCGTATTTCATGTGGTAAACACTGTTTTTGCTCTGAGGCATGGTTGCTCAAAGACAATTCTCTTTTAAGCACGTGCAGCATTTGCCATTTTTTCCCCCGGGGATTTTTCAACCCCAAACTAAAGTAAGTTAAAAATGGTGCAGGGAGACTAGCTTGCCACATTTTGAGAGACACACAAATGAGTAAAGTCAACTTCTGACACCTCCCCACAAGAAGGGAACACTGGGGACCCTGTTCGATTGACACTCCTTCCCCCCTCCCTGCAGCCCCTCCACAGTTGATGCTACCAGGGGATCCCCAGTCCAGAGTGGTACCATGCCATAAACAGGCTTGTCCTGGCCAGGCTTCCTAGTGGTTAAAGCAGATTGAAACAGGAAGGGGAGTGCCTCTCTTACTCTCTATGGCAGATGCCTCAAAAGATAGAGTATCTGTGAGTGCAGGACTTCTTGTGTATCTCCCTCTACCCATCTCTAAACCTTAGAGGTGGAAGTCCAAGAGAAGGCCTCTGCAGGTGGGTGGAGAAGAGCATTCTGCAGAAATGAGGGGGCTTCCCCCCCAGCAGACCAGGGAGACGCGGAGCAGCTTTTCTTGCCCCAGAGGATGCGGACGGTGCGACCGCGGTGCATCTGGGCATCCCACCGCTCGTGTCCTCCGGGGCGAGAAAAGCCCCGTTCGTAACTGCGGATCCGACTTATGTCGGATCCGCATAACTGGGGGACTGCCTGTAGTGGTATATAGTGATTTTTGGTGAAAACACTATAATCCTCCATTAAGAGGGGACATTCTTCATTTGGCCATTCCCCACACACGACCAACGTGTGACCAATGGTAATTGGGAGACGCGTCCATGCTGGGATCATGTGCTGGATCCACTGCCCTTGGCCACCACGTTAGGACTTATCCCTAGGTGAAGAATTTGCTAAGGGGCCCAAAGCCCAATGTGAGTATCCCCACTGCTTGAAAATGTACTGAGCTTCATTGCATTCGAGAGGCAAAAGCACAGAGAAATGAAGCTGTGGGCCAAAATATTGATGTGACTAGTGATTTGGGGTGCTTCCATTTTTGAGCACTCAACCTAACACCTTGAGGAGGACTTGATTTTTTTTTCCAGGGGGCAGATGCTCGGCCCTTTCTAAAAGTAGGGTTCTATAAGGGTGTCTTATTTCGTTGCTGCAGCCAAGTGGAACTCGGGGAGGGGCTCCTCCCCCTCTGTGTCAGTGGGCAGCCACTCCGCCCCACTACACCCTGCTTAGACTCTTTGGGGAATTCGCTGTGGCTTTTCGGCTCGGGGGCAGTCCACAGTCTCAGCTGTCAGCGGCCAGCAGTGCTCAGGCCTGACCCTGACTCAGGCCGGCAGCAGGTAAGTAGGCCTGTCCCCAGACCCTTAGTTCAGGGCGGGGCGGCAAACACACAGTTCTGAGTCCCGGTTCAAGTAGACAGACAGACAGTTCTCAAGTCCCAGTCGTTGAGGCGGCGGACAAACAGTGCTGAACCCAAACCCTCGTTCAGGGCAAGGTGGCAACACACTGTTCTGTGCCCAGGTCCTTGGTTCAGAATGGGGCGGCAAACAAACTCAGAAACCGTCTGAATAGGAGGACCTGTCCGGATCCTCTTGCTAAGGCAGGGGTCTGGCAGATGCGGGCTGCGGTCCTGGAACAGCCAAGGGAGGGGACTGCCATCCAGGAGTGGAGTGGCAGGGGGGACACAGGCCCACCCACTCCACTGCATCCCAGCCCAGGGCCCTAGGAGCAGCAGAGCAGTCTGCTGCTGGGTCAGCGGGGACCCATACTGCAACACGCTGACCAGGCGCTGGTCCAGCTAAACGGTGATCGGCTATCCCTGGGCTCTTTCCGCTCTCCCCCTCGGGCTGTGCCTGGGTCCCGTGCGGGTCCTCTGGGCTCCATCACGCTGGAACCCCTGGCCAGGTAAGCAGACCTTCCAAGCAGTAGACCTGGCGACCCAGGCCAGTCTTCGGCTTCCCCTGGGTCTAGCTTCTGTTTGGGTGCACAGGGGAAGCTTCTGGCTCCTTCGGTTGCTGGGCTCTCTGGCAGGCCTTTTATATTCCTGGCCCTGCCCCCTGGCTTCCGGTCAGGTGGGTCGCTAAGGCCAGGTGCTGCCCACCAAGGCTCTGAGAGGGGCTCCTCCCCCTCTGGGTCAGTGGGCGGCCTCTCCACCCCACTACAGTTGCCCAGAAATGGAAGATGTTGACCTTCTTTATAAAAATGCAAGTGTTAATAGCTAGGTATTATTATTAAAGGCACCCAAAAAGTATTATGTGAACTTGACTATAATTTGTCCTGGCAAACCTTAGGGTCTTCTTCCATCATCTCTTTGGCTACACCGACACTGCAGCGCTATTTCAGGATACCAGAGTATCCCAAAATAGCTATCCCGCGTCTTCACAGCAAGCCCGTTATTTCAGGCTCACTATTCCAACATCTCTGTAAACCTAATTCTATGAAGAGTAAGGGACATTTCGGAATTGCGCTTTATTTTGAAATTTGGTGCTGTGTAGACAACGCCAAATTACAAAATAAGCCATTTCGAAATTCACTTGAAATAAGCTACATAATTTGTGTAGCTCAAATTGCATATCTTATTTTGAGTTATGGTGCATTGTAGACGCACCCTTACGTAACCTCCAAAGACAGACAGCAAGATTTGGATTTCTTCAAGCAGAAGTCCTAAAGTAATTTGATACTGCCTCTGAACACAATCTAGAACTAAATTGGGCAACAAAACTGCGTCATGTAAAAAACTTAGACTACATTTTGCATTTAGGGCAACTATGTTTCGTTCACTTAATATGTATTATGGACCAAATAAACATCTTGGAGATGCACTAAAACTCCATCACTCCAACATCGCCATGTAAGAGCTCTTTGACATGTCTAGAACAGAACTTCCAAGTATCAGAGTCAAGGCTTGTTTCAGTTTGTTTTCCAGTTCAGTCATCTGGGGTTCCAGCTATCTCTTAAGTATTATAGAATAGAATCTGGAGGTGAATCTTCACTATGGGAATTCTCCTCCAGATCTTGCTCTGGGGCAGTTTGCAGCTCATATATGTTCTGACCAATGCTTACCAGGAATGTCACATGTGTAGGAAGTCAAAGAAGTCTTGATGGATGAAGTTGACATGTTCCTGTACAGGATGAAGAATAAATTGACAGTATTCCATATATATAATAATCAGTAAAACATGCAAATATAACATACAGGGATGCAGCAAAGTCTAGTAGCTACACTACGGAAATGGGAATTGAGATATCTTCGCTCTGAGGGTGACTCGTTCTGTGACTTCAGGCAAATCACATAATCTACCTCGGTTTTTCTCCAGCCATAAGTGGGGAATAATATTTACCATATCTAATTACTGCCATAATGAATTAGGGACCAATTTTTCCAGAGGTGCTAAGTGGTCAACTCCTGTTTCTCTGATGTAGCATCTTTCCTCTGTTACAGTCCTTGGCAGCTTGCTCTATCTTCCGTGAGAATCTACTGATCAGTCAGCTGTTCTGACTTCAAGTGGAGTTTTACATGGAGGACATGTACGTTCAGGGACTGATTTCATGGCTTTATTTTGTTTTGTTCAGGTGAAATAATAAGCAAATTGAAAAAGAACAAAGTGGGTGAGTGAAATAACGGCCTTGCTTTTCTACAGTGATAATACCCTGAGCTCCAGAACTAGATGGTATCCCAATCCAATAATTATGGGGATGCTTCTCATGACTAGAATATCATTACAATTCAGGGAACAGTGTAATTTTAAATAATCACAAGTGAATGTTTAAGATCCCCAAAGCTGATATGCCTGGGTACGAATATAATTGAAATATAGTACTACTACAGTTAAACCTAACAAAACAATAAAGGCTACACAAAGCATCAGCATTAACTATAGGTTTTTCTGACAAAAATATGACTGTCCTAACACATTTCTGTTCCCCAGGAGAGCTTTAATCATCACACAATACAACTCGTGAAACACAACAGTCCAATACAATGTTTAATTCAGGGAAAGCTTATTGTGAAACTAGTTAGGAAATGAGATGGATATTTTCACTACGATTATACAGGCTAAAAATCAGACCTGAGCAGAGGGAGTCTAGGCAGCATTGCAAGTCCGACTAAAACCTTGTTTTGGGGACGGGCTAACGTGGGACATGAGCCCTCTGTTAGCTCTGCAGTGAATTTGGGCAGACCAGGGGCTTTAGGAAGATTCATTGGTGTGAAGCATGGCTCCAGGAGCTCTCTGAGGCCAGGTCTACACTAGGTCAGTTTAAAATATGCAACTCCAACTACATAAAATACGTAGCTGGAGTCAGCTTATCTTAAGCCAAGCTTGGTGTCGTCATTACAGTGGGAGGCCAATAGGAGCAAATGCTCCTATCAGCTTCCCTTACTCCTCGCAACTGCAAAGGGTACCAGCACTGACCAGAGCTGCCTTCAGTGTTCAATTCAGCAAGTCTTAACTAGACCTGCTAAATTGAATGCCAGAAGATCCATCTCCAGTGTGGCAAGTGAAGACATGGCCTGAGTATTACAAGATAGGGGAGTTTGCAAAAGGGAGGCTCAGACCACATCTCCACTTGTCACCCTAGGGATCACTCTTCTGGCATTCGATTTAGTGGGTCTAGTTAAGACCTGCTAAATGGAACACTGAGGGCAGCTCTGGCTGGTGCTGGTACTCCTTGAAGTCATAAGGAGTAAGGAAAGCCAATAGGAGCGTTTGCTCCAGTCATCCTCCCACTACGAAAACAGTGCAAAGCTTGACTTAAGGTAAGCTAACTCCAGCACATATTTTACATTGCGTACCTTAAGCTGACCTTCCAGGCCAAGTGTAGACCTGGCCTCAGAGTGCATACAACTGACATCACCATGGTTATGAGGGTACTAGAATCCTCCCTTCATCCAAAAGCATTATTAGGGCTGCAGATGCTGCACCAACTAGGTACAAAGAATGGCTGCAGAGCAACTCCATAGAATTTGCCCAGTCTTCAGCCCACTTAGTTGGCCAGATGGTAATGCAAGGATTTTGGCCTCTTTAGCCCTAAGTTCCAAGTTAGTTAGTCTGAGTAATCATCCTATGAATGTGAAGCAAGGGAGCCAAAATAAATATGGCACATACGTTTCACTCTTTATGGTACACGACTGTTCTCTTGTTTTGGTGAAGTCTATACTATGGCAACTACACCAGCTTAGCTTCCTTACCATAACTATGCCAGCATAACCCTGAAATGCTGATACAGCCAACACCAACAGAAAGGGGTATTCTTTCTGTGTAGGAATACCAACAGCCTAAATAATGGCAGCTACATCAATGGATGCATTCTCTTGTTGACATAGCTGCACCTATATGTAGCAAAAATGTAGTATTTTAGTACTGCTATAAGAATGTAAGTTTGATGTATAATGATTTGCTTGTAAATTCTGTATGATTGTATTTCACCCTGTTTCTTATGACTAGACCATGTCTGCATTGTAAACTAAGTTGTGTCTTCTAGTATCTAAGCCATCCTTTGCTGGAATGTTCTGTCCATTGTTTGGTGTAAGTGGAGAATGTGTAAGAGTCATCAGGAAGGTCCATATGGTCAAGAAAACTTGATGAGAGAACATCCACAGTGCCAGAGGCTAGATGAAGGCTGAAGAAATTAACAGAATAGCTGAGACCTGGAGACGGGCAGACACTCCCGAAGATGAGACCATAAACAAGAGAGAACAAAGCCTGACCATACACATGGAAGGATAACTGTGAGGAAAGACCAAAATTAACATATCAAGAACTGCAGCATGACACTGCAAAACCCATCGACTCACATGGGAATGTCCATGTATAAGAAGGGGGACTCTTGCCATAAGTGTCTGGGTTTGGTCCTGCAAGCCAAGCCCCAGAGGAACCCCGACTCCTTACTCAGGCAGCCTGCCTGGCCAACAAGACGGACTTGAGCCATGACAGACTGGTAGCTATGCACCATCTGCAAGACCTGTGTGTGCGCGTGGGGGGAGGGGCTTGTCCTTATGAAGCATATGGTAGCCGCTTTGATATTTAAGTATGGCATCTTGCCTTGGCCCCTAAAAAGATCCTGTGTGCTTCTTATAAACAGAACATATATTGGGAACTGTGTCAACCTAACTACCTTGTTCAGGGTTCTCCCCTCCCAACACCTGGACTTGCATTGCTAGGCCGACTTAACTTTTAAGTGTAGATCAAGCCTTAGATTGAATTGTGCATTTGATTTTGTTCTCCATAGGACTGCCACTAATGCACGTGAATACTTTTAAAGCCCATCAGTATCCAAACAGCACAACTTGGAAAGGTAGAATTGTTATCATGGACTATCCTTGGGCTCCCTTCCATCAGTCAAATTTGTCCATCCTTATTAATTAAATGACAGCCTTCATTAGCCAGCAATTGAATTATCCTCCAATAGCTTCTTAAATGGATTAAAATTAACTCTTTTTAAATATGCTCCTTAGAGTATTGATAATGTAAAAGGCAGGATGAGATTAATCAATGATTTTTAGTAAGTGGAAGGACCTAGCTACAATGAAAATGTAACTTTAATTTTAGAACGGATACAATGAACAATAAAAGATAAATTTTTGTGTGTGCTGAGCAGCATGAAAAATTGAGTGCCTGACATGAGCTGTAGAATGTAGGACCTTAAGTATGGCCAAATTGGGTTTGGTTTGGTTGCAGGATATGAAGGGAGATGAAAGCTAAGCATTTTAGCTATGTTTGAAAGATGTCTTTATTGCTAACAAGTAATAGATGATCAAAGCCAAATAAAATAAAGATTGTCCATTCCCTTCATTTCCATCTTGAATGACACCACTTTTTGGCATCTGAAAAGACAAAATTCAGATTTTCCTTCCATATGCTCCATGCAAGTTTCCATTTGCTGGTTTGGGGCTAGAGCCAGAAGCAGAAAACCCTCTGCAATACCAAAGCAAGGGGGCATTTTTGGATAGTTCTAATCTGGATGGAACGCAGATTTCTCAGAAGTTTGCTCAAAAGCTTTTGCTCCTGACCTTTTCTAATGTCTTCAAGACTAAGTAGGTTTAAATATACACAGTTACGCCCCCCTCTCCTCATTTTTAGGGAGCTTTGCTTCCAATTCCAGAGACGGTGTGCTCTGAAGAGGGGGTGACCGGTGTCATATGCATAATCTTTGCCCTCCTGCATAGCCAACTTCTTTTGGGGAGGCTTAACTTCCCCAAGCCTCTTACACACACCACTCATGGTTGTTGAATTTCTGTCATTGGAGGTTTACAAGAAATGGTTGGACAAAAACCTGTCTGGGATAACCCAGGTTTACTTGGTTTTGCTTCAGTTCCTACGTTTCTTTGATTTTATGTACTGCTAATGAATTTTTAATAAAGATGCTAACAAATCCCCACTCCCAAATAGTGATACCCCTCCCCCCCCCACACACACACACCAGAGATTCATAGATTTTAAGATCAGAAGCAACTATCATGATCAACTCATCTGCCCTCCAGCATATTGCAGGTCACAGAACCTCGCTCACCACTCTTACAATAGAGCCCTAACCTCTGGCTGAGTCACTGAGGTCCTCCAATCATGGCTGAGAGCAGTGGTGGGCAACCTGCGGCCTGCAGGCCACACGTGGCCCATCAGGTTCTGTATGGCCCACAAGCCTTTTTTTTTTTTTTTTTAATACAGTGGCCCATGTGCAGAGTTGCCAGATTCCACTGGTTTCCAGCCGCATTGTTTTTGGTCCAATTATTTAAGCAACACCCTCATAAACCAAGGGCACATGAAGTAAGGTATGTGCACACAACACCGACCATGAGAGCCTTGCACTCTCTCTCTGCATCCAGTCAAAGTGTTGCCACAATTCAATTGGGACATCTTGCACCTTCTAGATATGCAAGCGCAGAGATTGTCCCGGGAGATTGTCTTGGTTACGACAATCTTGCAACCCACTGAAATGAAGAAGGGCCAGTTATACATATATGAGGTCCCACTCATTAGTCTAGGTTGCCCATCACTCGTTTAGAGAATTCATGTTACAGAGAATCCATCCCATAAACCTGCAAGTGACCTAGACTGCAAAGGAAGGCAAAAAAAACCCTAACAAACGAAACAACCAAAAACAATCCAGTGTCTCAGAAAGGACAATGAGAGTACATCTAGACTACAGGCTTCTTTCAAAAGAGATCATCTAGACAGCCACAACTTTTTCAAAAAAGCAATCTGCTTTTTTGAAAGAGAGCACCCAGACAATCTGTTTGTGGTCAAGAACCCCTTTTTTCCCAAAGAGCTCTTTTGAAAAAAGTCGTTCTTCCTCGTAAAATGAGATTTACCACTGTCAAAAAACCCCGCCGCGTTCTTTCAATTTAATTTCGAAAGAACATGGCGGCAGTCTAGATGCAGGTGAGGTTTTTAAAAAAAAAAATGCCACTTTTTTCAAAAAAATCCTGTAGTCTAGACATAGCCTGACAGAATAAGTGAAGCTTTTATTTGAAAACTTCATTTAAAGAACAATACCACCGTGACTAAGTAGGGAGGCCGGAACACCATCTGACTCACCAGTTTTCAATCTCTATTGAGTTTACTTGCTGGAAAGATTTACAATGTGTTCCTGAAGGCTACACTCAGAGTGCAATATAGCATTCTACTTAAGGAGTTTACTTGGAGATAGAGTGGATGAAGACCTGCCAGGGATCCACAAGGCCCTGGAGGTAAACAAAAATTAAGATCTTGCAATTCTTTGTGCAATCTGCTCCCCTCCAAAAAAATAAAATAAAATAAAATAAAATAAAATAAAATAAAATAAAATAAAATTGCACTTTTATAAGCCCAAGGAATAAGAGATGGTTTAGCAGGATCCAGGGAGAATTTGAGCTCTATTTAAGAGAGAGAAATCATTCCAGCTCTTCCTTCAATTTGTTACTGGTTGCTCCCATGAGCTTACTCTATCCCATCCCTGTAAATAGGAGAGAGGCTATTTAGCAGTCATCTCTTTCAAATAGCACGGGCCTCTCCCCACAATGGGTATGCCACAGCAGGCTTTTCAATTCACACTGCTGTCATGCTGGAAATGATTTACCACACACTTCTTAACCCAGAACTGACATGTTCATATTTCATTGTTTGCAATCAAATAGCGGCTCTGACACATTGGGCACATTTCTAAACGGTTGAATGCCGTGCAACGTACACGGGCTGACACCGTATTATAAGAATGCATATTTTTATTATACAAAAAAATGGCTGCCACGGGCGGACTCACCACCATGGCGCCTCCTGCCAGTCGCACTGGGAATTAACTCACACCTGCTCACCGAACACCTCCTTCTGGCCAGCGTCTCCCCGTCTCAGCTCCAGACCCACGGCACTTTGGGACCGCGGCGCCCTCTTCAGGCCACTGCCGTCCAGCAGTGCCCACTCCAGTGACTCTTGGCCCCCTCCCAGGGAAGAGGGGGTAGGGGGCTAGCAGGCTCTGTACTCCGGGGTCCTACCCTCCCAGGGAACACCCAGTTCCCCTGTACCCTCCTTGCCTCAGTGACCAACTGCCAAGTCTTCATCTAGCCCAACTGCAGTCTGTAATGGCCACTCATCATTGGCAAGGGGGTGGGGACCTGCTGCCTTTACCTACCCTGGCTGGCTCTCTGCAGCCCTAGTAGCCTTAAGCCTTGCTTCAGGCCTTGCAGCCTGGGAGCTTGCCTGACTAGCGCTCCCCGAGCTCTGCCTGCCTTTCCCCAGCACTGTTCTACCTCCAGGAAGCCTCCTGCTTCCCAGGCAGCCAGATCCCTCCTGCTCTTCAGCCAGATCAAGAGTAAGTCCTCCTCTCTCCCTCCAGGAGCCCTTCTTTATATAGCCCCCAGCCAGGCCCTAATTAGCAATAACTGCCTCCCCAGGGGCTTCACTCTCAGCCCTCTCCCAGGGCTGGGTTTTTGCCCTTAAAGGGCCAATGCAGGGCAAATGCCCTATCACAACGGCCTTTTTGCTTGAAGCAAGTATCTACAGCATGCACTGACCTGGAACTAACTGAAAGTTACCCATGTGAACATATCTTCCTGAGCAGTACTACATGAATGTTTAAATAAGCTTAGTATGTTGCAATGATAATAGTTTGGACAATTTGCAACATACATAAAATTATTCCTTCTGGGCAGTTTCATGAGCGCATTACTGGAACAAGCTAGTCTACCCTATAGCGGAGTCTAACGTTATTAGTCCAGAAACAAAAAGAGCGGAGTTAGTTAAGTTAGTAGGTAAGAGATGGTAAAGCAAAAAATCAGTGTACCTAGGAAATAGAACGGAGGGGAACATGACCATCTGGAGATAGTAAAAACAACAAGTAGTACAGTCGTACCTTAGAGACTAATACACAAAGAACGACCATACTCGGTCAGACCGAAGTGCCATCTAACCCAGTATCCGGTCATCCAACAATGGCCAATGCTAGGTGCCTCTATAGGGAATGAACAGAATAGGCAATCACCAAGCAATCCCACCTGTCACCCATTCCCAGCCTCTGACAAACAGAGGCTAGGGACACCATTCCTATCCATCCTGGCTAATAGCCATTAAGGACCTGTCTTCCATGAATTTATCTAGTTCTTTTCTGAACCCTGTTAAATTCCTGACCTTCACAACATCCTCTGGCAAGGAGTTCCACAGGTTGACTGTGCATTGGGTGACGAAGTACTTCCTTTTGTTTGTTTTAAACCTGTCACCTATTCATTTCATATGGTGACCCCTAGTTCTTATCTTATGGGAACAAGTAAATAACTTATGCTTATTCACTAGCTCCACCCCAGTGCCACAGGACTGCTCATTATTTTTAAAAATTAGATGACCATGGTTACTCCTCTGGAAAGAGTCAAGTATTTTAAGCTAATTAAAAGAGATTATGTACTTTTGACTTGTGTTGAGACTATTATGAATAGAACAGGAAACAAAATATGAGGAATAATCTTTACTCTAGAGAGGGTCATTGTCCAAAACTGAGAGATTGGGGGGGGAAACAGCGTTTCTGGGAGTGAATTGCTAAACTGTTTGCATCACAGAAGAACAGCTGGAAAGTGGAATTCCATTATTTGGTAACATTGTCTGAAATGGTTTCTGAATTAGTTGTGTGTGTGTGTTGTGATTAGTGTACTATGAATTATACTGCTCGACTGGGTGTTGAAACCTTTTGGTCTTATTTTTCCTGTAGTCACACAAATAGGTAAGCTACATTTCTCCCTTTTTACTCTTGCTCATTAACCTGCTATCCTTCTCATGTTTCCTACACTTCTGCTTTGAACGTATATTTCCAGATGAGCAATTTTAATCTCAACTACGTGTCTCTCACAAATCCTTAAATATCCCTGAAGTGAATAGAGTAATGGAAAAATTCTTTTCACTAACCTTAACACAAGAGAAGACTATCACTGGTATCACATGTACATTGCAAATATCAAGGAGAACAGAAATAAACTACCCAGAGAACTTTGTATTGGATGATTAGAAAGCTGGGCAGAAAATAAAATGTGATTCATATTGGAAAAATATGAGCTAATGCATCTTTGAGGTGGAGAATAATCCAAATCGCAACATTAATGGGAGATGGAAATCTTGGAAAACAACAATTCTGAATAGGAATTAGAAGTAGCGATAGATGCCAAATCAAAGATGAGCTTACAATATGATGTAAATTAAACCTCTACGGCTGAATACGCAAAGGTGTCGTAACCCCCTCTCTGTGAGGCTTTTGGTGCAGGAGAACCTGAAATAGCACATTTCGTTGTTGGTACCTCATCATCCGAAAGACAGACAAACCAGAGGGAATTCAGAACAGCTACAAAAATTAATGGGGAACTAGAGGGGAAATTTATTATATACAGCTTATCTAAGACCACTGTGGGGGAGTGTGTTAAATCTGCAAATACTTGAACGGTGTAAACACAAGGGAGAGAGAGGTATTGAGGTTAGTACCTGGGAAGATAGCTAGTAGTAGTTGGACTGAAGGAATTAAGAGCCAGATCCAAAGCCTACTGAAGTCAGAGTCCTTCCTTTGACCTCACTGGGCTTTGGATTAGGTCAGATGAAAGGAAAACTTTAAGATGAATGTCAGGAAAGTCTTGCTGGTTATGACATACTTTTTGGACTGTGACATTCTGTTTAAAGGGAGAGATGGAAGCCTATGTCTTGGGACATTTACAACCATCCTTGACGTAATATAAAATATACAACAATTCTGCACTGGCAGGGAGATGGACGAGGTGACCTAATGGGTTTTTTTTCCATATCTAACCTCTGTGATTTAATTAAAAGATGATAAATTATCCTTCAGCAGACTCCTATGTTTCAAACAGACATGCAGCTGCAGAAAAGTACCTGGCCTCTTTTTAAGAGAAACTTAGAGCTGGGAAGAGCAACGTGGAAAGTTGTTTGCGATCAGGGTTTTGTCATGAACAGCATGCCTGGAGTATTAAGTGCTCCGATTCCAAAAAGGAATGGAGAAAAGTCAAGTGGTAAATGGGGTGGAGGAGAGGGGAAACAAGAAACAAAACATAAACCTCAGTCCCTCCTGCAAGTGTAAATATTTCCAAAAAGGAAACAACAAAACGTGTTCCTCTAGAAAGTGCAATTTGAATAAGAAATAAGATGTGGGTGTGGTCACTCATAAAAGCTACATCTACACTGCACAGTTATTTTGGAATAAGGTATTCCAGAATAGTTATTCTGAAAAAGCTTATTTTGAAGTAGCACGTCTACACTGCAGGCTCCATAGCTTTAGAAGGGTGCAAACAACAGAATAATAAATTACATGACCCCACAACCTCCCAGCCTAGTAGATTCACTTCCAACTCCTGCAATGGCAGCTTGTGGCAGGGGTGAGGGTGGGGAGAAGAAGCCCCTTTATGAACCAAACCATGCAAGTTTCACATAGCTCGCCTTGCCGCAGATTGTCATTAAGTACAACAATTGATGTGTGAGGTGAAGAAGAAACGGAATCTAAACATGGAATTAGGAGAATTACAGGATGAGCAAAAATAGCAACTCTTCAAGTCCACTTGGGTTGGACTGACCTACCATCTCAAGAAGCTGCCCTTGGCTAGACCTCTCAATGACAAGGAACCGTCAAATCTGGAACATTCACCCATAGACAGAGACTTGTTCAAATAGGTTTCAATTAGTGAGACTAGTCGGTGCTGTATTATCATGGTAGGTCCGGCATTTTGTAAACTGGGGGCTGTATTCATCAGCCAGTTGACTATCCAGAATAGCCCAATGGGCTATCACTTGGTATTGTTTAAGATAGAAGAGAAAGTGCCTCATTTTTCACAACAGTGGTGTATTTCTGTGGGAAGTTTTTGTGGTCTTGTCCTAGGCGGTTTTAGAATAGGATTTGTGGCCTTCCAGTTTTGACACTGTTCATCTGTGGCTCAATGTGTTCTCTGCAGGGGAGCAGGGAGTACTGAAGAGAAGATGGTGCCAAGAGGTGACGATGTTAATGATTGTGGTTGCTAGGCGGTGATATTGCTTTGTCATGTGATTGTGCACAGGCCCTGTAGTTGAATGACATTCATTTTCCTCTCTTCCAGAAAACATATTGGGTTCATGAGTCTGCAAGGGTAAACACGTCTAGTTGCTCAACTACTCGGGTAAAAGAGAAAAGTAATGAACATGCCTACAACAGGTAGTGATCTCTGCAGGAAAGGGATGAGTTGGCTTTATTTTTAATAGCCAGTCTTGGACTGAAAATCAGATCCAGTAGTATGTGTGTCCATGGACCCAGAGAATCTTCATGGACTTGTCCCCTCATACAGTGCAAACGTTGTGCTCTTTCTCTTCTTTATCTGGACACGTATCTCTGTGCCTTACTGACTCTCCCACTGTTTTCATAACTTGTGTGCAAAGTGTGTCTTTCTCCTCTGTTCATGGGCCTTAGAGTCTATAACAGCAGGAAGGAAGATATTATGAATGAATGATTGAATTTATTCAGCATGCAAAGCCTTTATCCGAATGCTTTCTGCCAATCCTTGCTGCATTTCTTCTCAGGCTAGTTTCACCTCACCAGGAAATTTTTCACTACTGTAGTTGATAGCTACCAGATGCCAGGAACGGTTACTTGTGCTGGTGATGCGTTTTTGGCTCCATTGATGCACCCTCTGCCCATCCACAGTCTCTGCTAGAGAATATCAGCCAGCTTCAGGCCTAGTTCAGATCACTGAGCTCTGAGTTAAGGATGTAAAATTTCAATTATTTAGCTAATCGAATAATCGATAAAATTCACATCAACTATTCAGTTAGTCGATAAGGGCGCTTCTGCCTTTGAAGTGTACTCTGAGTCCCCAGCTGATCCTGGGCTCCATGCAGCGCTACCGTTTTGAAACGCCATAGGGAGCCCGGCATTAGGCTCCACACGTGTTTCAAAGCGTCAGCACCGCACGGAGCCCGGGGTCAGCTGGGGACTCTCCCGCTGACTCCAAGCTCCACACAGCGCTGATGCTTTGACAACGCCGCATGTAGCCCAGGCCAGGTGCACCAGCTGGCCCCGGGCTGCATGCGGCATTTCAAAGCAGCAGCACCACATGGAACCCAGGATCTGGCTCCTGGCTCCCCACAGCACTGTAGCTTTGAAGCACCCCTTTCTCTTCCCCCCATTGCTGCCTCTTTACGATAGACGCAGTGGGGGGGGAAGCAACTACTTGACCAGCTTGTCAACTATCCGATAAACATTTGCTTATTGGATAGTCGACTAGTCGTTTACATCCCTAATCTGAGTGTCTGGTTCTAGCTGGTCGTCTTCAGACAAAATATTCCCACTCCAGAGATAATCTCCCCATACATTAGCCATTATGTAATTTACCTCCACCTTGCTCTTCCATAAAATCCCAGTTTAAAAGATGGCTACAAATTGCTATAATTCTTCATGCTGGAAATGGACTTTGTCGTTTTTCCAGATTGCAAAATGGAGGTTTAACCAAATCAGATATGTGAAGATGGTGTGAAAGTATGCTCAACTTACGGTAATTAAAAAAAAAATCTGTTTGTCTCCTGACTGAAAAACATTTTGTCGTGTCATTTGTATGAACGACACAAGGCCAAATAATTTTACTTTAAAATAAAATACAGTGCAGCTTTAAGAACTAAGAGTTCCTCTTTCATCTAATCACTATTGCATTTTCTGCACTATACCCAGAACTTCCACACCTCAGTGTGCAATCCATACACTGGATATGAGGAGTGGGGGGGATATGGCAATAAAGAACATTCCTAAACATAAAACTCCATGCAAAGTGGGGAAGAGAAGTCTGGAATATGTACAAAGATTCTTTTTTGTCTATGAAACCCAGGAGCAGAGTGTGACCTTATCACGATAAACTTCCTGTGTGCGAGGATTTGTGTATACTGCTTAGGCTGTTTTCAACATATTGTGCATCTGTTCAGTAAATAGCCAAGAGAAGTTTATTATGCTAATCAGCATTTCCAAAGAATTAGCTCACTTGTGCAAAACTGTCTTTGGGACAGTATATTAGTTCTTCACTAGTGGTCTGCAACAGCAATTTCATTTTGTTTGTGTTTACTTGCTTCGAGATAAACAACATCTCAGATGTATCCATATTGTATATATTGACATTTAACAACTTAATAGTGTGCAGGAAAAGTTAAAATTCAGAATGTGCCCATGTCTGTCCTTAGAAATACCTACGTATTCAGGACCAAATTAGGATGTTTTAGAAGTGTATGCAATTCCACTAATTTAATGTTGCCCATGGGTCTTTTTAATTAGAAAGTCTATACGCTACAAAACATTATCAGCAAAGGCTCAGTTGTCTAAACTTGAGTGTGAAATTCATTTGGAATCATTTCCTCTTGTAAACTCCTTTTAAATTAAAACCACTATGGCAAGGGCCTTTCTTTCCCTTGCCAGCTTCTGCAACTCCTTCCAGTTGACAAGATGGGCCTTGAGTCAAGCGCCCCCTATTTGCTGTGTCTGGGTAGTCAGCCTCACCTTCAGCAGAGGTTTAGACTTGTGACCGTCCCTTGGGATAGGGAGCTCAGCCTCTCCTCCTGAAGCTGCTCACTCCCCTGCTGTCTCTGGCTTAGTAGCTATGTGTATGGGGGGTGCTTCTCCTCCTCTTCCACCCAATAGGGCATGAAGGTCACAGGCAGGCCTGAAGTGGAATCAGCTGACTTAAGTGGCCCAAAGTAGCCCTGTCTCAGCTGATCCTACCCTGCCTGAGACAACCCTTATCAGCTGATCCTGACTGACCTGAAGTAACCCATATATACTTCACAGGGGAGTGGGCCTTTCACCCTTCTAGAGCTACCTTGTCTGTCACTGGTGCAGCCCCCTGGCCTGACTTTGTCGCACCATCCAAAGAAGGCAGCAGAGTTACTATCCTTCCTACTCATTTTTCTTTTCCAACATTCAATTAACTCTTCTTCTCCAGACTCTTTGGAGCATGCCCTTTCATGTTTGCATCCCAATTAGTATTCCCATCCACTGCCTGACAGCAAAAGCTGAATCTCCTTGTGGGAAAATTCCCTTCTATTTATTTTACATCTTCTGTTCCAGGACTGAAAGTCCTCACTCTTTCATGCCCATTAAAGTCACCTTCTCACCCTAGTTCTGATCTGTGCGTTATGATCCTTCAGGATGAAAGGGATTAAAGTCTCAACCCTCAGAAACGTTCCATGAGTTCCCAACACATATACAATTTTAAATCATGTTCAGGTTACATCAGCCGATACCTCTAGGGTGGTATTTACAACAGCCACCACCACACTGAAGGCATCTCGTGCTCCAACAACGTGTATGGTTCTGTATGCAATGTAGGACTGATGCTACAGCATCCGTGGACAAGTCAAGGATTAGCAAATCTTTCCTCCAGTGAATTGGGTTTCAGACGGAACACAGCCATTCTGATAGGCAACTCTACTTTTGTAATATGTAACAAAGTTACATCAACAAGTCAGATTTGTACGTAAAAGGTCATGTGGTATTCACTGACTAAGTCCCTGCTAGTCAACTACATTGTTTTTATTAAAACAAACATCTTCAAGAGTTATTTTTTTCCTCAAAGGATTGAGTCTCTGCTATTTGTAGCTCATTAAAATGCAATTCAATCTCTCACTGAAAGTCACTTTGCTCATGGCTTCAGTGTAAGAGTATAGTAACTCCCGCCATTTCTTAATCTTGTACTGGTATTCGGACCATTCGGGGAAGGTGACCTAGGATTGTTCAGACAGGCATTCTGCTAATGCGGTAGCAAAGAACTTTTAAAGAGTAGCTGCTTTAGGCTGCTTGATGAGAGAAGAAATTTATTTTTGTAGAAATAAGCATCCAGGAAGCATCTGAGACAAACTGGAAAGATGTGTGTGGAATAAGATTTTTTGCTTCTCAAGTGCCCTTTATCTGAGGTTCTTGAAGTGCTTTAGAGACATTAACCCCCACAACACCCTTTAGGGACAACTAAATAAGATGCACATGGTACTTATATGATTTGCCCAAAGCCATGCAGTCATGTTTGTGGCAGACTTCTTGCTCTAGGGTCTGCTCTAATCGGTAGACCACCATCCCAAGCATTCAGAAAACAAGAAACAAAGTAAAAACAATATCTTAGTCATTTGTTATGATGGAGTGAAAATGAGGCAAAAGTTATGAAAAAAATTACTAGCTGTATGCGGTATTTGTGATTACAAATGTGTAAATTTGAAACTGACTTTAATTTTCTATGGGCGCTGTAGCAAGATTTAAATGAGATTGAACTCCAATGAATAACAAATTGAGAAATGGTGTGATAATGTTCTCTGGAGTTCAATTAGCCAGTCATCTTTTTTTTTCCCCCCTTTGGTGACAGTTATATATCCAGGGTTACAAGTGATTCAATCCAGTAATAAACCGCCATCTAATTTTAAAGATTTCATGGACATTATTCAAAAGACAATAGGCAATTTGAGGACAACGTACTAGCGTATGCTGGGGTATCAGTGCATCTGAAGTGAGTATGAAGCTAAATTTTGTATTCAAGCCATTGGAGCTGGAATAAATCTTCTGGATAAAATTTAACATGCTGCCACACTGTTCTCTCATAACTTTTGGTGTTGAGTAGCCATGAATATTTCAAACACCTATGTGGTGAAATTAATCTCTCACTGAACCAATTATCTTCTTAAGCATCTATTTCCTGTAGCTTGATACATTTTGGCTTGCTAAGGTAAAGCCTCTTTGTAATTGCCTTCCCTCTGTTTTTAAAAGCACTCTAATGCAATGGTCCTAATGAACAGTTTTGTGACTACAGATGAATTCTATAAAGTCGAAGTCAATAAGCCGCACTGCTGTGGTGAAGTAGGCTACTGAGGTAACAAGTTAGAAGGGTTTAACATGCTGAGAGATTGGCAAGCCTGTGTTTCGTCTGGAGTGGGATGATAAAGGAAGGGTTTTATGTGCTGCTGAAGGGTAGGTGAGACCTTGAGGCCCAAGAACACGGAAGTGATCAAGAAGTTGGAGTAAGCGCATGGCGCGGGACTGATGAGACTGTCAAAGTAACAATTTTCTCCACCCGGCCTTCAAATTTTTATTTCCTTAACATCACCTGAAATGTTGATTTCTTGTCAGAAGAAATTCTGGTTTGGACTTTCTCCTTTGAGCTTCTTGGAGCACTAAGCAAATAAGAAGCGGTCTCCAGTTTGCAAATGGCTTCTTTGCAAGGGTTTGGCAAACAGGAAGGATGCTCTTCCAAACTGCACTAGGGGGAGGGAGGAGGAACCCCTGACAGAGGCACAGAATTATTTTTAGGCAGTTTGCAGCAGACCTCCTCCTGAGTTTCATTTAGGGAGGGCAGCAGGGACTCAAACTTCTCCTACCAGGATGCTGCTTGCACAAATACTTTCCCTGTAGAACCTGGCCTGTAGACAGCGAGGGGGCTGGTCTCAAATCAAACCTGACTGTTCCCCCAGAACAAAAATTCACTTCACAGAATAGCCCAGAAGAGACTTAGAAAGGAGGGAGAAAAGTTTCAATTGGCTCTGCACTGGCCACTCGGTACTGGTTCAAGCAGGAACCATTTTCTTAGCCTTTCACTGCTCAACACATTTCTGATTAGTAAGAGACTGGGCAAAGCAAACACAAGAAATGAGCAATGACACTGAGTCTTTGCAACTACCTTCCCTAGCAAAGATCTAGATGTTGCTATGTACTGTGGTCCGGCGGGACGCCAGACACGCTGAAAAGCTTTGGCTCCAAATAAAGTAGGATATTCTTGTTCTATGAATATATGCAGAAGTCTCCCACAAACCCTCTAGTGGATTGGCTTCTTTTGCCTGCCAAAAAAAGTCTGGGGCACTTCTGATGGCTGGGGAAAAATAGCTAAAAGAACTGTAGCACTATGCTGCAAAGTAACCCTGCTACTATAGTATGTGGCAATGTATAGCTTGGCACTAAGGAATCTGAGAAATGGAGGACGACTCTGGAGGAGGGAGTAACAGAAGATGATGGTCAAAGCTAGATGAATATATGATGAGGGACAGAAGCTACCAAATAAACAGGTCTTCTGTTTAATGTTAACATCCAGTTGCATTCAAACTGAAAACTTGAATACATTTTACACACAAAAATCCCAATGCTGAAAGCCATGACGCAATAGTGGATTTACATTGTGGCGGCAGTTCAAGTCCTACGGGTTCTTTTTCCATGGCACGTCTGTGCTGTTCAGTCTTTGAAGCAATACTTGAAGTATTAATTTGGTTGAGAAGCATTTTCTTTTTGGTGGGCTGTGGCCAGGAGCAAGGGAGTTTGCTCTCTGCCATAAACTTTCTAAGTGGAGTCTGTGTTGTTCCCTGAATGCTGGGTTCTGCAGTTTGAGCCAAATTTCCTGAAAGACAGGATTGCCTGCAGGCTGCTTTTTGACTATGCGTGTCAATGGGTCAGTGCAGAGAGTGTAAAGTGTAAGAAGTTGTAGTAAAAATGCACCCACATTCTGTATTCACTGGTTTTCTTCTAAAGGGAAGCTGACTTGCCAGTCCCTCTTGCTGCTTAACGGAGGAGTCACAGTAGTCTCACAAGGCAACCTAACCACTGCTACCTCTATAGATCAGCCTCGTTTATCTAGCCTACTTCATCACTCTCTAACCCTACAGAGTTTTATGTTGCAAAACATAAAATCGAGTATACAGGCAACCCCCGCACTTACAACCGAATTGGTTCCTGGAGAACGATTGTAAGTCGAGCTGTCATAAGTCGAA
Source organism: Pelodiscus sinensis (assembly GCF_049634645.1). Taxonomy (NCBI): domain Eukaryota; kingdom Metazoa; phylum Chordata; order Testudines; family Trionychidae; genus Pelodiscus; species Pelodiscus sinensis. The sequence continues at coordinate 10,459,307 of NC_134718.1, forward strand.
CCTTTATTTCCCATAGGCATAACATTATAAATGGCGGTTCCGTTCCTGGAAATCCATTTCATACCCTAAAAATACCAAAATTGACTACTAAAATGGAGGAAAACTAAACTAAATAGTTCAAATAATGCACAAAAATAACTAAAAAGTGAAGATCAACGTGGTGGAGACGCGCGCAGTTCAAGCAGCAGCTGCAGACTGGTGAGTCCGACTGACTTTGTACGTTTCCTGTTTTGGGATGATGCATAGAGTCTGCATCGTACACCGTCATAAACGCGAGCTGCAGACAAACTGGGGGGGGGGTTAGGATAGCTGATGAATTCCTTCATCAGGTAGTTGCTGAACCAACAAGGGGGGATGCTATTTTAGATTTGGTTTTGGTGAATAGCGAGGACCTCATAGATGAAATTGTTGTAGGGGACAACCTTGGTTCGAGTGATCATAAGCTAATTCAGTTCAAATTAAATGGAAGGGAAAAAAAAATATATAACTGAGACTAGGGTTTTTTATTTCAAAAGGGCTAACTTTAATAAATTAAGGAAATTAGTTAGGGAAGTTGATTGGATTAAAGAAATTATGGATCTTGAGGTGGAGGAGGCCTGGGATTATTTTAAGTTAAAGTTGCAGAAGCTGTCAGAAGCCTGTATCCCAAGAAAAGGGAAAAAAAATTATAGGCAGGCGTGTTAGACGAAGATGGATGAGCAAGCATCTCAGAGAGGGGATTAAGAAAAAGCAGAAAGCATATAAGGAGTGGAAGATGGGAGGGATCAGTAAAGAAAGCTACCTTATTGAGGTTAGAGCATGTAGGGACAAAGTGAGCAAGGCTAAAAGTCAGGTAGAGTTGGACCTTGAAAAGGGAATTAAAACCAATAGTAAAAGGTTTTATAGCCATATAAATAGGAAAAAAACAAAAAAGAAGAAGTAGGACCGCTAATTACTAAGGACGGAGTGGAGGTTAAGGATAATCTAGGAATGGCCCAATATCTAAACAAATACTTTGCTTCAGTCTTTAATGAGGCTAATGAAGATCTTAGGGATAGTGGTAACATAACAAATGGGACTAAGGATATGGAGGTAGATATTACCATATCTGAGGTAAAAGCCAAACTTGAACAGCTTAATGGGAGTAAATCGGGGGGCCCAGATAATCTTCATCCAATAATATTAAAGGAACTGGAACATGAAATTGCAAGTCCATTAGCAACTATTGTTAATAAATCTCTAAACTCAGGGGTTGTACCATTTGACTGGAGAATTACTAATATAGTTCCTATTTTTAAGAAAGGGAAAAAAAGCGACCCGGGTAACTATAGGCCTGTTAGTTTGACATCTGTAGTATGCAAGATCTTGGAAAAAATTTGGAAGGCGAAAGTAGTTAGAGGCTAATGGCAATTGGGACAAATTACAACATGGTTTTACAAAAGGTAGATCGTGCCAAACCAACCTGATCTCCTTTTTTGAGAAAAGTAACAGATTTTTTAGATAAAGGAAATGCAGTGGATCTAATCTATCTCGACTTTAGTAAGGCATTTGATACAGTACCACATGGGGAATTATTGGTTAAATTGGAAAAGATAGGGATTAATATTAAAGTTGAGAGGTGGATAAGCAACAGGTTAAAGGGGAGACTACAGTAGGTCATACTGAAAGGTGAACTGTCAGGTTGGAGGAAGGTTACTAGCGGAGTTCCTCAGGGATCAGTTTTGGGGCCAATTTTATTTAATCTTTTTATTGCTGACCTTGGCACCAAAAGTGGAAGTATCCTGATAAAATATGCAGATGACACAAAGTTGGGAGGTATTGCCAATTCAGAAAAGGATCGGGATATCATACAGGAAGATCTGGATGACCTTGTAAATTGGAGTGATAGCAATAGGATGAAATTTAATAGTGAGAAGTGTAAGGTTATGCATTTAGGGATTAACAACAAGAAATTAGTTATAAACTGGGGGCACATCAGTTGGAAGTAACAGAGGAGGAGAAGGACCTCGGAGTCCTGGTTGATTATAGGATGACTATGAGCCGCCATTGTGACATACAGTCTTGGGATGTAGTAATAATACAGTCTTGGGATGTAGTAGGCGAGGTATTTCCAGTAGGGATAAGGAGGTGTTAGTGCCATTATACAAGGCATTGGTGAGACCCCATTTGGAATACTACGTGCAGTTCTGCTCTCCCGTGTTAAGAAGGATGAATTCAAACTGGAACAGGTACAAAGAAGGGCCACTAGGATGGTCCGAGGAATGGAAAACCTGTCTTATGAAAGAGACTCAAGGAGCTTGGCTTGTTTACCTTAACCAAAAGAAGGCTGAAGGGGGACATGATTGCACTCTTTAAATATATTAGAGGGATAAATACCAGGGAGGGAGAGGAATTATTTAAGCTTAATACCAGAGAGGGAGAGGAATTATTTAAGCTTAAATCCAATGTGGACACAAGAACAAATGGATATAAACTGGCTAGTAGGAAGTTTAGACTTGAGATTAGACGAAGGTTTCTAACCATTAGAGGAGTGAGGTTCTGGAATGGCCTTCCAAGGGAAGTAGTGGGGGCAAAAGATCTGTCTGGCTTCAAGATTAAACTAGATGGGTTTATGAAGGGGATGGTTTGATGAGATAACATGATCTTGGTAACTAACTGACCATTCATTATCAGTGGTAAATAGGTCAATGGAGGGATGATAGGAGTTACTATAGAGAACTTTCTGGGTGTCTGGCTGGTGAGTCTTGCCCACATGCTCAGGGTTCAGCTGATCGCCATATTTGGAGTCAGGAAGGATTTTTCTTCCAGGGTAGATTGGCAGAGACCCTGGGGGTTTTTTGCCTTCCTCTGTAGCATGGGGTACAGATCACAGCTGGAGGATTCTCTGCATCTTGGGGTCTTCAAACTATTTGAAGGCTTCAATATCTGGGTTATAGGTGAGAGGATTATTCTAGGAGGGGGTGGGTGAGATTCTGTGGCCTGCATTGTGCAGGGGGTCAGACTAGATGATCATAATGGTCCCTTCTGACCTTAAAGTCTATGAAAGCTCTCTCGCATTAAAAAAATGGTTGTAAATACGGGAGCGGGGGTGGTCGTAAGTCTGGTGTTTGTAAGGCAGGGATCACTTGTATTGAATAGATGGGCCATGCCATGCAGGGTTTAGAAGCATCCTACTTGGGTGATTTGCATTAAAGGGACACTATACTCATGGAAGGGTAAACAAAATCTTAAGTGGGCAACATTGTGTGGATCTGAGTATAACATGGACCTTGACAGGTGTTTGTTGGTCTATATTTGTGATGTAGCATTTATTTAGTAAATGTTAAACAGGGAAGGGTGTTCTTAGTGGAACACGTTCTACCCATAAAAGCCAGAATCAGATAACACAGTCAAATTCCAGTCTCCATTACCTCTGTGCAAATCCGGATTAATTCAATTGACTCCTAAAGCTACTCCAGAACTACCCTGGAATAACTGAAATAGGATTCTGGCCCGGTATTTCTATACATTACATCTAGCCACTGCCCCAAGTACATCTACATGGGGATTGAAAACAAACGCCAAAAAGACCTGTGGTGCTCCCAGGTCAGCTGATGCACGCTTTCAGGACTTGGGCTCTGGGCCTGAAAATCACAGTGTAGGCATTCAAGTTCGGGCTGGGGCTCTGCAGTGGCTGGAGGGTCCCAGAGCTGAGGCAAGAGCCTGAACCCAAATATCTACACCGGGGCAGTGGGTATACAATGTGGGGGTGGGGGAAGGCATTGCCTTGCCAGACTGCCAGCCTGGCCCCACCCAGCCTCCATTTTAGAACGCCTATCATAGGCATACTGGAGTGGAGAGTTGCTTCCCCTGAGTGCCCACCCTACTCATGCTGTGGGGCCAAGGAGGCTGGGACTACGTACCAACCTCCTTCTCTTTGCTCCAGGCCAGGGAGGTTGGGGCCACGTGCTGCCCACCCTCCCCGTTGGACGGGGGGCAGGGCTTGGCTCCCATGGGGCGTGGGGCCTGGGATGAAGGGGGAGGGCTCAGGGCTTGCCCTACAATCACCCACCACCCACGATCTACACAGTGATTTGATTTTTCCTCCCCCCTGCAACCCAAGTCCCATGGAGCCCAATTCTGCTGACCTGGGCCTGCTGTAACTGGGCTGCAGTGCTTTTTATCCTCATGTTGATATAACCTTAAAGACTTACTATTGATTGGACAGGGATTGCATTTTAAATGTGGATTTATAATCCTTCCCCGCCGTTCTGAATGTCACTTAACCTCACCAGTCATGAACACAGATATTTGCAGAGTCTCTGCTGTGGAAAACATGCAACACAGATTCAGCAACATTTCCGGTTTAAACAAAAAAGCAGCATTTTGACCTATTATGTACATGACAATTTGGTGTGTGTGTGGAAATCTCATGATATAAAGCTCAGGGATAGCCCATCACGGTAAAATAGCAGAGATATGACGTTATCGTGTTCACGAAAGAGGTGGAGAAATCGGAGAAGGTCCAGAGAAGGGCAACAAAAATGATTAAAGGTCTAAAGAACGTGAGCTATGCATCTAACAAAGTGGATCTTTGCCCACGAAAGCTTATGCTCCAATAAATCTGTTAGTCTATAAACTGCCATGGGACTTCTTGTTGTTTATACAGATTCAAACACTGCTACCCCTCTGATACATGAGCTATGAGGGAAGACAAAGAATTGGACTTGTTTGGCTTAGAAAAGAGAAGACTCAGAGGGGACAGAGAGCGGTTTTCAAGTACCTAAAAGAGTGTTACAAGGAGGAGGGAGAAAAATTGTTCTCCTTGGCCTCTGAGGATAGGACAAGAAGCAATGGGCTTAAACTGCAGCAAGGGAGGTTTAGGTTGGACATTAGCAAAAACTTCCTGTCAGGGTGGTTAAACACTGGAATAAATTGCCTAGAGAGGTTGTGGAATCTCCATCTCTGGAGATATTTAAGAGCAGGTTAGACAGACACCTGTCAGGGATGGTCTAGTTGGTCCTTGGTCCTGCCGGGAGGGCAGGTGACTGGACTCGATGACCTCTCGAGGTCCCTTCCAGTTCTATGATTCTATGCACGGTAACATGTAAATTAATTATGCAACAATTAAAAATATTGTAATACCAAAGATGTTCATCTACCACGTGCGTTTAGAATTTCTCTACACTGAAGGCAGATAAACAGTAGTTAATGCCATCTGCATAAAAGCATAGCTTCCTGCTAAACCAGGGGGCACTAGGAAAATCTGGCATGTGAGATAAGGTAGCAAAAATATCAGACGTTATTGACAGGACTTTGAATGAGCTGTGAATGAGCTGATGAGCAGGTAGTAGGTTGGGGTGAGGATTTCCTGTTTTTAATTAAACTTAATATTTCCTTGCCCCAAAACCAAAGTAGAACAACAGTATTTATGGAGAAAATGTTGCCTAGTGGGTAGAACACAGCACTGGGACTCCTGACTTGAGTGTTATTTGGGATTTTTCCACTGGATTTTAAGTGACTTGAGGAAGCCAAGGCCTCTCCCTGGCTTCAGTTTCTCTTTGAAACTGACTGATGAAAAACTGTACATAAGCACTAGTATAATTATTATCATTGTGTTATACTATCTGCAGGATGTCTGTGTTCATTTTGCCAGAACATGCCGGAATGATGTCATGTAATCATTGATCATGCTTCCAAAAATCTACCTATTAAAAAAAGTGCATCATGATACCAATATGCCACTGGCAAGCGAACGCTGATAAATTATGGAGATATATTTTCATTGATCTTTTTTTAATTTTCTTTTTCAATAAAGAACATATAGTTTCAAAGGTAAAGGGTTGCCTCTCAGTGCACACTGATATGCAATGTGTGGCAAAAATACAAAAGTCGTCGGAATACTTGCAAGTCCCGGGCTCAGTTTAAGTACGAGTAAAGTAAGCACCCAGTCAAAGCTGCAGATCCGGTGCCAACTTTGCTCTCATGAAGAGTTCATTTGTGGAAGTGGCTACATACTCTTGTCCTGAGCCAGCAAAGCACTTCGGCATGTGCTTAACTTTGTACGTGTAGTGCCACTGAAGTCAAAGGGTTTACTCTGCTTTAGTGCTTCACTGGATCAGGGCATGAATGCTTAGCATCTTACAAGAGTAAGCCCTAAATGGGGCTGAATCCTTTTTGGAGATCAGCTAGATTATTCTGGGTGCTTATTCAAGCATCTGACATAGTGGGCTTGACCCAGGAGAGCTTATTCCCAAACAAATGTTAGACTTCAAGGTGTCACAGAACTCTTTGTTGTTTTATCTTTTGTTCCCAGGCTCTCACCTAGTCTTTGCCTGTTTCTTTGGCCCACAGGGGTGATCCCAAAACATTCCCTGTCTGAAGATCTATTGAGACTAATCTTCCAGATGAGCTCCAAGATACCCAGGTATTAACACATCCTGGGATGAAAAACTACAGGCATCATAATAAATTGCAAATAAATGGACCGGGTGTTTGTTTGAAAGCAAATGGTCACCCCCTTTATATCCTGTCAGATTTTTAAAAGCCAAGCAGATTTACACCCAGTGTCTGGGCAAATCGCTAGTGTTCCAGATTGTCCCAATGGCTGTTTTGAGCGCATATGTATTTTTCACAAGTCTTTTTTTTCCAATAGGTGCTATTATAAAAAGCATAAATGTAATGGGAGTGGTCATTTGGGAGTCTTTGATTCCTGCTGCTGTTACTGGTTCAAGTTAATCGGTTAAATCTGTAAATAGTCAGTGTACCCAGCCGACTTTAGGACCCTCTAGAATCTGATGCCTGGCAGCTGATCTCAGGAATGACTGGCAGTTGAACATTGCAATGTATTCTGACAGCAGACCTTCTACGTAATTGACATGCAGCAAAGATGGCTGCTGGATTTCAAATAGGATCAACCAATAAACAGATGATTCTCACCACATGATTTTTGAGGATGCTGTTTTCCCCTACTATAAGGACTGAAAACCACACAGGTGGGCTGACCTGGTGGCTTCCTAGAAGAAGTAAGAGGTCACAAGTCGAATCTATAAGATCCTAGAGTTTTTGGTGCGTCTTCAAAAAATCTGCGATAATATAACAATTCTACTCAGCAATCCAATGGATTTGCTTTTAGGATCAATGGGCTAAAAACCACCCATATTTTTCTTTGCCATCATCATCACCATCAGGGAGTCTAAATAGATCTCTGTAGCCATTATTATTCCCCCTATATTAGTGTCCAGATGTCCCAGTCCAGACTTGGGCCCTGTTGTGCTCAATGCTATACAAAGACACGTGAAGACAGTTCCCTCTCCAACGTTCGCATGACGGTTGCACAGTGCTGGTTCAAAAATGTTTGGTTTTACTCTTTCATAGCTATGTCCACTTGGATAAGAAGGGAGGTTGAAAAGAGGGGTTGGGGACCTTGAAGAGCTGAGGAGTGGCTTCCGCAGAGCAGAGTTGCAAAGTAATGCAGACGGAAGGCCTGCTGGGCACAGTGCAATCCGTCATCCCAAACAGACACACCACCACAATACAAGCACCACAACGCAATGCTGAAACATCCTTCTCTGATTTGGTGGCTCCTCTTTCCCTCTCCCCTTCGGTCACATCTGGGAGGGATGAGTCTGTTTCTCCTCCCTTTGGGTGGGAAGAGATACCTCCCTTCTAAGCGTGAAGGTATTTAGGTATCTATGAAAATAGATCCCTACTGGGATTTTCAAAAGTGCCTAAATCTGTTTAGGTACCTTCCATTCTCTCAGAAAGCACTTAAATACCTTTGAAATATGATCTTCAGGGCCTAATTCAAAGCCCACTGCAGTTAGCAGAAAGATGGACATCACCAAGCCCTTTGATTCTCCCAGCTGTTGCTAGCCTGCCAGGGAGCAGTGGGTGGCAGTGGTTGGATTAATCCTTTGGATTCTGAGCTGGCATGAACATATACCCCATGACAGGCTTCCTCAAACTCCTCCAGCTGGGATCCCAATGACCCAGGCTCCCTACGGTGGGTGAAGTATCCATGGTGCTTGGGAGGAGGGTTGACCCTAAGTGGGGTTGGGGAAGAAGGAGAGAGACAGACTCATCCTCCAGCTGGGGCCCATCTCAAAGGATTTGGTGAGTTTCAACAGGGCTCTCATTACCCAATGAGAGAGACATCTGAGATGGGAGGTGCATCATTTCTTCCAGGGTCCCATTGCCCAGGTTGTCAGTGTCACTCTTCTATTGGGTCCCATTTCCAAGCTGGGTTTCTTACCTCTGGCAGAGCGGCAGTTTGTAGAGCCGGTAATTCCTCTCCCTGGCCAGCTGGCCAATGTCCTTGGCTAGGTCACTGATGGACAGTCAGTCACAGCTAAACCACTGAGTTCCCTAGTTTTCAGAACTTTGCTGAGCTGTAATGGAAAGGGAGGAGAGGGGGCTCCATCAGCATTCCCAACCTCCCCTGGGCCAGGAGTCTTTCTCCCCCAAGTCCCTCAGCTGGAAACATGGGAGGAGAGGAGCTAGAGTAGGGCTGGCCAACCCGGCGCTCGTGAGCCACATGCAGCTCTTCCCCCCTTCAAGTGCAGCTCGCAAAGCCTCCCCTGGGGCTTGTGAAGCTGCCCCTGCGCCCCTGAAAATGGCCCCCAACCTTCGTTTCCCTGTACTCACCATCTGGCATGGCAAAGAAAAATGGTACCAGCAAGATGGCGCCAGCTGACAGGAGCCTGATGTGGCCAAAAATCCACCCAGAGTAGTGTTTAAAGGGGTAGTATCCTTTTTTTTTTTTTTTGCACTCGACAATGTTTCCCTCCCGGCTCTTTGTGCTATATCCCCAACTATTGTGGTTCTTTGCTTTTAACGGGTTGGCCACCCCTGAGCTAGAGGTAGACCCACAGCTCCTTCTGCCCCCAAGGGACCAAGGAGCAGGACCCTCCATGAGGACTTTCATCCCACCTGCTCCAAGAGAACAAGAAGTTGACCCACAGCCAGGCATAAACCTGGCTGAAGCAGGGGTTGGTACATGGACCCCATAAAATCCCAGGATCTCCACTGAACCAGAAGATGATGAACTTGACTAAAGTCTCTCTCACTCCCTGTTCTGACTCTGCCTTCCCTAACAGGAACATTCCCAACCCACAGCCCTGGCCGCTGCAGATCCTACAGCCTATCTGAGCCAGCCTGCCTACGCCTGGCATCAGGAAGCTAAGGACAGAGGTCACTTACGTCAATTTCAGGGAGGGAGCTAGTGAATCCAAATGGGGCTTTGCTGCTCTTCACGAGCTTGGCTCTCTCCTGAGACACTCTGAACCTGATGCAGAAGTTGACACACTGTTGGGGAAGGAGGTAGGTTAGGATCAATAGACCAATGCACATGCTGTGCAAACAAGACCACCCCCATCCCCAGGGGCGAGACATTGAGCTCAGGGTGGACTGTCTGATTCACGAATCATGGAGCTTGAGAAGGGGACTGTCACAATGTCTTTGTCTCTCTAGACTGGGACAATGTTCAGCTCCCCCTCTCTGAACTCTTGATCCATGAACAGCTGATCAGGATGGAGACAGACTCCTTACCCTTCACTGACTCGAAAGCCCTTGGTCAGAGGAAGGGACTGACTGTGGGGACAATTCCCCACCCCCTTCCACATTTCAGTGCCGGTTGGAGAGAAGAGCTGACTCCCTTTGGGCCCACTCGATTCACTAGGAAGGAGTTTATGACTGTCCTGTGATCTCTATCTGCTAGATCCCATGGTGGGAGTGGGGGGAGGCTGGGAGTGGGGAAGGAGACAGGGGATTTGAGGCTCTCACTGCCAAAGCCAGACAGAGCCCTGTCCCGGAAGGAGGAAGGGCCCAACATAACACTGCCCTGACCAAGGATGGTGCACAGGTTAGCAGGAGAACCTGGAAAATGGATTTCCAGTCTCTCTTTTCTAGTCATCACTAAGGTAAAATTGCCCCCTGCCCCTCCTGATCCATGCTCACCTCTAAGACGTACTGGAGCCTGTGTTTGGGAGTGCTGCTAGCAGGTCCCCAAGCATGGCACGCCTGAGGTCAGACAAGACCTTGTGCAGAGCCTGGGGTCACAGCTGGGAAACAGGGAACACCTCTCTCTGTCAGCAGCCTGCATGCTCAGCCAATCAGCATTGAGATTCTGAGATGTGGGCGTCTCAGCAGATGCCCCTATGGATGGCCCAGGTCACCTCCTGAGGGGATCAGTCTCAGGGCACTATTCCAGCTTCACGTCTTAGGGACGATCTCCCTCAAAGCCATAAAGGGGTTGGGAGTGTCTCTGATTGCCCTTGCCTTGCAACTTTGTCTAGCCTGGCTGATGTCAGGATGTCTCTGTGAGGTCATCACCTCCTCACCACCTTTCCCCAATAGGCTGAGATCTTGGAACAGGTCTTTATGATGTCACTGCCACCAGGGGTGGATGAGAGTGCCGTGGGGCCCCGGGCAGCGCCACGGGGCCCCGGGCAGCAAAATTTTGCGGGCCCCCCCCCTTTGACACAGTGCATGCGCGGGGCCTCGGGAAGCGCGGGGCCCGGGGCAGCCGCCCCGCTCGCCCTGCCCTAAATCCGCCGCTGACTGCCACACCCCTGCCAGGCTGATGACTTATCCCTTGCCAGCCCTAGGGACTCATTGACTGATCAGAAGAAAGTGCTCTCAAATGACAAGCTGACCAACAGTTGTTCCTAGTCATTCTTCAACAAGTATTTGAGCAGAATTGGCACATTGTACCAGTCCTGATTCTGTCTAATCAAATACATGATTGCTTGTGACTTGTTTGATCTTAAAAGAGTACAGGACGACTCGACTCTTCCCTGTCAATAGCCACCTGCTTATCCAATCAGCATTGGGACTCTGAGATAGAAGATGGAGGGGTCTCAGCCAGAAGCCCAATAGGACAGTCCAGGTCACCATGAGAGGGGATAAGTCTCTGAGAGGTACTCCAGCCCCACCTCTTTGTGAGAGCCTTCCCTAGTGACAGCAAATCCCCCCAACACACACATACAACCCCTCCTTGGTGTAGACAGGCAGGAATGGAAAAGCAGGGAAAGAAGCAAGAAAAGATAAAGAGGGAAGGGAGGAGAAAAAGAGAAACTTAAAAGGACAATCCCCAAATACCCTAGTGATTCTACAGGACGAAGTCCTTGGCAGGAAACCAAATCACCTTAACCTAGTGATTTCTAGGCCTAGAATTCATCTGGTACCAGGTGAATCAGACTGAACAGGTTCCAAACCTCTTTGAGGTTCTTACCATCTAAACCAGGACTACAAAATCAGTGGTAGGGAAGGAGAAAACTCTGATGTGATTCCTCCTCACGCTCACGTACATTAATCCTAATTCTCTTTCTGTCCTCAAAGGGAGACCTTGAGAAGGAAACTTGCTGCTGCAAAGCCATGGGAGTCTCTGAGGTTACCCCTGCTTTGTACCTCTGTCCTGCCCAGCTGATGTCAGCTTCTCTTTGTGAGGTCATCATCTCCCCACCACTGTCCCCCAATAGGCTCAGAGTCTGTAACAAGCCTTTGTGATGTCACTGCCACACCTACCTCTCCCTTGTAAAGCTGGTGACCTTGCCAGCCTCATGGGATGTTTCAGTGGCTTCCCCCGGATCATCCCATTTAATAACAGCTGAGTCTGGGAATCAAGCTGGCTGCACAGCTAAGTCCCAGAGGATGCTCCCTATGCCACACACTGTTTTTATTAATTAGTGGACTTTAAGGCCAGAAGAAACCATTAGAGCATCAAATCTGACCCTGCGTATCCCAGCCCTCCTGTGTATCACAGTAGCTAAGTTCTGATTCAAGCACATGCCGGAAAGGCATCTAGCCTTCATTAGAAGACAGCAAGAAATGGAGACTCCATCACTTGCTTTAGTAGTTTGTTCCAATGATGAAACATCCTCACTGTGAAATATTGTGCACTCGGCACCTTGCAGAGTTGCTTAGCACCTTGCAGCATCAAACGCTACCAAAACACATCCGAAAGAGTTGCTATAATTTCACAGAAAACTTAGAAAAGCATCTGAGTTGGAGACCATTCTGACCCCATTGGCTGTAATGTTTACACCAGAGCAACTCCATTGACTAGAAGTCAGTCCTCAAATCTCAGGCTGAGTTTGTTGAGGAAAATCCCTCTCTTGTTTTCTAATAGGGCAACTCTGGTAAGGACAATGTCATTACCCATCCTTGCCCTATTGGCATACTTAAGGCATGTGTCATTGCATGCTTATATTTCTCTCTTTTTTATCCTTTTTCTCTTTATTGGTTTCCTCTGGCTTTCCCAGTAGAGATGACCTATTTTTATGGTAAATCGTGCAGTTGCTTGTGATGCTACCAGGCAATTATAATGCTTCTTTCTTCCACTCCCCTCGAATACAGCTGCTTTGAGGATTAATTCAGTTGCCTGGGAATTTCAAGATAAAGAACGGCTGCTGTTATAATTCACAACCCCACAACTTCTCTAACGAATGAATGGTGGGCACAGCACAGGAATCCAGAACTCCTGAATTATAGTCTGCAAGTAGGCCAGAGTACCTCAGAAGTTGTGCCAGCCTGTGCTTTTTGCTGGTTATCACCGTTATTTGTGACTTTTAGTGGGCGAGGCCAACATCTGTTAATGAGTTATTGCAGAATTGCTGGCGGGAGACCGGACCAAGGCCATTTACCATTTTATATTTCGTTCAAGTGGAAGAATTCTTTCCCGTGGTCACCCACAGTTGAGTAGGCTACACAAAGGATGTTTTTGTAATGGTTGACATCTGCTCCAACGTGTCATTCTTGGTAGGTAACATTAAAACAACATGAACACAGTATGAATGCACTTAATTAGGTCAGGCTTAATCGGCAAGACCGATTCATCAGGACATCTTCCAGACCCTACATCCTCCACACATGTCAAAGTACTTCTTGTCTCTCTGCGACCTCACTTTTATTTGCCTAATTAAGAGTCTATAATGAAGATCACTAAACATACAGAGCTGAGGCTTTTGCAAGGACTCTGTCGGTTCTATGAGAGTCCTTCTAATATCCATGAATTCTGACCTCCATTGACACTTCCCTGGCATACACTGTGATGTGTCCCAATTTATCACTGCAGTCTCTTTCCAATGTAGCAGGATGGGCATATCTTGGGACGTCCCCTGTCCCAGAGGAGAAAAAGGCACGCCTGGCTCACTTGCATGCACTGAACATGTAGCCCCCGAGACTACAAGGAACAGGAAGTCCCGCAAAGACTGTCATTTAGAGTACTTCTGAAGCTTATTGTATGTTCCCCATTAATCCAGCTGTCACGAAGTTAACAAATGAGTAGAAGTGCAACAAGCAATTCTGAACCTATCCAGGCATAAATTTGACAGTGATTAGGGTATCCAGGCCTCCAGTTTTCGACCAGAACATGTGGCCAAAAAGTGACCCTTGCGGATCTGTACAGCATCATTGACCAGGTCATTACAAGACCGGTAGGCAGCACAGTAGGGGCCGGGGCAAGTCAGGGTCCCTACCTGCCCTGCCTCTACAAGGCTTCCAGAAGCAGCTGGCAGGTCCCTGTGGCCTCTGGGAATACGGGCAGTCAAGGAGGCTCTGTATGCTAACCTCAAACACAGGGGTGGGCTCTCATTGGTCGGACCTTGACATGAAAGCGGTCATGGGAAGCTGTGGTAAGCATCACCAGGAGGCACCTCATACACCAAACCCTGACCCACACATCGAGCACCTGCACCAGCCTTCACACCCTCCATCCCAACTCCCTGACCCAGCCTGGTGAAAGTGAATGAGAGAGCAAGGCAGGGAGGGAGAGGGGATGTGGCAATTGGGGCCTCGGAGAAGGGGCAGGAAGTAGGTCAGTCGAGTTCAGTTTTGTGTCGTTCAAAAGGTAGCAACCTTGTGATATGTCATAGTGAAACCCAAACACCAGAACTCTAGTTTAACACGTTCTCACCAGTGCCACATTGTCACATGGAAGGGGAAAGTCAGTCAAGGGTGGGCAGGGGAAGAAGGAAGCTGGATTTCAAATTCTTTTTTTTTTTTTTACACTAACCACTACAGCAAAATGTTAACGATAGCCACAAGGAGTCAGATTAATTTTTAGTTTTAGGCATCAGCTACAAATATACAGATGAGCATGAAGTGCCAGTTCTGTAGCCTCTGGCTTTTACTTTTTTCCAACGAGCTATTCAGCCTTGGCATTGGGAAAAAATTGCTTAAAATAAAAAAAATGTTCTTTTTGCCTATGTGTAGTTCTCTGAGCTAGCACAAAGGCAGGTGTGGTTTGATAAAATATCCTAGATCAGTGTTTCTCAACCAGTGGTATGAGTACCCTTAGGGGTACTCGACGGAAGTCTGGGGGAGGGTACATCAATTGAAATTTGGAGAAAACTGATTTTTTTTAAAAAGTTTTACAGCGTTTCATTATTTTTGTACTTTTTACACCCAAAAATTTCATCATCCGCCCAGCTACAATTAAGTTGTTTAAACAAATGTGTTGCAATGGTAGGGGAAAAAATGGTGTGTCTGAAAACTGTAGGTACTGGGGGATATGTATAATTTTTTTAAAGGGGTACTTTATAAAAAAAAAGTTTAAACACTCTCCTAAATAACCTGGGAATTAGCACTTCCAGTTGCTACCACCTCTATGTGCTCTGCTCTTTGCCAGGTTATCTAGGAAATCTCATCAATGTCTTCTTGGCAGGAAGATTTTGGAGCAGCTCAGAGAGGGGGCAACATTTTGTGGCACCTCAGATCTCTATCTGGTCTAGTTTTGCTCAGTCATATTTATTATAGTCCCGCACTGGAAAAAAACAAAATTCCCCTTATATATTTACTAAATACCATTCGGGTGGGCATGAGTGATTCTCTGTCACAGTTAAGGGATTATTTTCTAGCCTAACGGTGCTTTAAACATTTCACATCAGATATAATTGAAGAGCTTTATAGCGCATGTGACATAACATCTCCGAGAATGAGTTATAAATACTATATGCTAATTTTGAAGAATTTCTTCTTGGAAGGGAACATAAATAGGCTGATGGAACTCCACAGATAACAATTTTTGCAGGATGGAATAAATCACTGTTGCCAAGCTCTTATTAACCTTCTTAAAGGCTGGTTCCTTGACACAGATATGTCTGTAGGTTTTCCTACAAACGGAGAGTTGAGCTCAAAGCTGTGTTCCTATGAAAGCAGAATCTTCCATTAGGCATTGTTTGGTGTGGTCCTGCATCCCTCTATCCCACTGAAAAATTGGCATGGGAATTCATTTGGAAAACTAGATAATTACATTGGTGCAGATGTGTCTTTGTAAAAATTACTGTTTATTGGAGCAAGGGGGGGGGGGGGGGGAAGGGGGTTCTGTATTGACCAGTCTCCATAAAAGGGTGAGCAGTTTGGGCAGGAAGACATATTGTGTGCTCCCAACTGCTTCCTTTTTCACCTTTTCCCACCTTTGGCTCGCTGCAATCACTGGGAGAAATATTTGTTGCTGATAAATTATTGGCCAACGTAGGCTTCTTATGTATCTGTCAGTCACTCTCAAACCAATCCTGCTTTCTACTGAGGGTGACCCCCGACTCCCCAGCCAGAAAGCACATCACACCCCAAGTCTGCTCTAGGATTGCCAGATGGCTTTGACAAAAATAAACACACTTGATCTCAGATTGGGGCGGGAGATCCGGCTGTGGGGGGAATGGGGTTGGCAGGGGAGATCAGGGTGGAACCGGCCGGTAGGGAGCAGGGCTGGTTAGGAGGAAGTTGGGGGGAGCGGGGCTAGCCAGGGGAGATCGGGGCTGGGGGGGGTGAGGAACTGGCTGGCAGGGGCAGGGCTGGCTGGGAGGAGATCAAGGGGTGCAGGGCTGCCCAGGGTGGAAGATCTGGGGGGAAACAGACGGCGGGAAGTGGGGCTGGCCTGGGCACACGCAGAACCTGGGGCGCTACCCATCCCGTGCATGGTCCCAGCGGAGCACACGGGTGAGTCCGTCCCCAGGGATTACATCCTGCTCCAGCCCAGCCCCCCTTCCACTGCATAGTTGCGTATTGCCTGGCTGGTAGACATGCTCGTGCAGTGTGAGCCGGTCTACCCGCCGGGCAGTATGCAACTACGTACTGATACTCATGATAATAATAAAACTTATTTACAAAATTCAAGACATTTATATGGCTGGTATTTTCTCAATTTGTTTCCCGGACAGAAAGCTCAAATTATCAAATACCAGACTGGCCGGTTCAAAACTGGACACGTGGCAACCCTAGTCTGTTCTGGTCCATCCTTCAGGGTACAGTCTCATTCAACAAACATAAGGCCCACAAATTAAGACCAAAACACAACTGTTTACCTTAGCCAAGCAGGCCACAAGCCTTTCCCCTCATGTCTTTTCTCTTCCACATTAAAGACCAAGCCTAAGGCCCAGGGACCCAATTTCCTTACAGTTCTCTTCAACTGAGCCACTTGCTGACTTTTATAATCACTCGGTCTCCTCTTACCTGATAATCGACCATGGCTGGCTGAATCACAGGTCCCCCTTGTCCTTAAAGGGGCAGATCACCTTGTTACAACCAGCAATGCATGTATTATTTGTAACCATTCACCACATCGGTTTTGTAAATATATTTTAGCCTGTGTTCATTTTTGGCCTTTTTCTTATTTACACTGCACCGGCTGAATAAAGAGATTTATACTAGGTTTTGTTGAAAATATTCCATCAAAACCATTTTCTGACAGAAAATTGTGTTTCATTTAAACACATGTTGGGAGAGGGAATGTCTGTTTTCTGGAAGCAATTTTGATGTTTTATTAAAAACACCCTGAACACCTAAAAATTGAAACATGATGATTCTTCAGTGCTGCCTTGGTGCCTCAAAGAAGTTCAGGTGCCATGTTGGTCTCTTCCCTTTGATGGGCCAAGACCCCTGCAGAACTACATCTCCCATGGTGCACCACAGCCACACAACTGCCACGATGCACAGCCTCCTTTCACCAAGAGAGGAGTTGTAGTAACATGGGAGCAGATTTTTGATAGTCCAGAGCCCAGTAACATGGTCAAATCATTGCCAGCAGCTGAAATACCAATTGTCGTCCTTATTGCTGAAAATAGCTAAAAGGAGACCTTTCTGACACCTTAGCACAACAACCAGATGTGGTGACAGATGTCACCGGTCCCTAGGCAAGGTGGAGAGGGATCTTGGCTTGGGGGAGGGAGCAGGCAGTGAGAAAGGAAAGGAACAGGGTGGGGAGGGCCTTTGGGCAGGAGGCACGGGGCTAGCCTTCCTACCATGCTGCAACGGGTTCTGGCGGCAATTTAAAGGGCCCACGGCTCTGGCTGCTGTTGCCTTTGCAGTAGCAATGGCCTAGAGCCTCAGACCTGTTTAAATCGCCAGGACCCAGAGCAGCTGCCCCCTTCCTCTCCTCTCCCATTCCCTGTCAACGGTCCTGATCAGACCAGAAGGGAAGGAGCCAGTGAGCGAGCTCAAGGAGTAAACATAACCCTCTGTCTTTTTGACTTATTTTTCCAAAGCATGCTGTTTTTGCAAGATGGAAAGTCTTCCGCTAGGTAACTACCGCTATACAGCTGGTTGTCTGATAGAACATTCTCCTGCTTGACTGATGGAAAATTGCCCACCTGACAGGATGGAAATTTCCACCCCTTAACTTGTTCATTAAGAAAACTGCTGATCAGAAGCTAAGTTATGCAATACTAACAAGTTGGCTATAAAAAGAGGAAGAAATCTGAGATTCATAGACACTCGAATGCTTGGATACCTCTCAAGTTCCCCTGCTGATCGCTGGCTGGCAATGGGATGTTTGCAGTGATCCACTAGGATTGCCCCAAGATCCTGAATAAATATGAATCTGGATTTTTTGGGGGGCGTGGGAGGTGGGGTTCCACTAACCTGTTGCAGATGTGTGTAATTATTTGATGGTAAGTGAAGCTTAGCTTTTAGTGCAAGCACTCCTGTATACTCCTGTTTGTGCCAAATCTATCAGTTGGACGGCCATTTCCTGAAACCATCTTGCACAAAATAAAGATACTACATGTTTTTGGCTGAAAGAAACCCTGGTAACAATGCATCACTGAAAACGTAATCCAACCAAGGAGCCAGGGTCATAGAGGAGAATGGGAGCACAGAGGCATCATCTGGTCAGTTCAATGTAGAAATAGTTCTGTTTCCAGCTGAAATATTTAAAAAAAAAAAATCACCAAAAGGTTAATATGCTGTGGAAAATTTCAAATATTTTTTTCCTGATCACCTCCAGCTTATACTCACTTTCCAGACTCTTTTGTCTTGCCAGAATGGTACACAGGGATATCAGTGCAGATGAGATTTAGGGCAGTGCCATTATTTGTTAGTCACTATTGACGGGGTGTGTTTAGTCACCTCGAACACTTGCTAGGATTTCTGCTTCTTGGTTGAAACAATCCTTTAAACATGGTAAAAAGCCTAACAACAAATAGAAGTTAATGAATCAGAGGATGCATTGGATAAGTAGAAGTAGCAGCTACTGGCCTGTCTAAACCAGGGTGCTCAAACTTGCTAACACAGTGATACTCAGACCGCCAGGATTAAGGAGCCAAATTAGTGATCAACATTACCCTAAAACAGTGGTTCTTAAACTGTGGTCTGTGGTACACCGGTGTGCCGTGAGGCAGTCGGAGGGTGCCGCGGAGAACAACAGAGTTCAAAATAGTTACCCTTAAAGGGGCAGGCAACTTTTTTTTTTTTTGGTCAATAACTCTTCCTCTCCCCCCCCCTTTTCTTGGGGGGTGGGGGGGTTCAACAAAAAAATCCTTGGTGTTCCTGAAAAAAAATTATTTGGTGTTCCTCAGTTTTAAAAAGTTTAAGAAATACTGCCCTAAAACAAACACTCCAGTCATTCTGCTATGAGAATAATATATATATAATTAACTACATGACTGGTTAATAATTAAATTACACCGTATTTTAATATCATGCACTACAACAAGCTGCAAGACACACATTGGCAAGCCACGTGCCGCTTGCTAGCATTGATCTGAGTAACCATGCTGAGTAACTATGCTAACCAGTGTTCCCTGTAAACTCAACACTTGGGCAGCTACCCAGGAGAGATTCAGGTTCCACCCAGTTGATTGGCAGAGCACCGCACAGCCAGCACCATGTCTTTCTATTAGTGGTGCACATCCACACAGGCTTTGGTGCATGTAACAGTATTTATTCTGCATGTGGCTGGAAAACAGAGGGAACATTGGTGCTAACATCTTTGGACTTGAACCAGCATCATAACAGTTGCCTGCAGAGTGCAGTGCCAAGAAAGAAAGATGTAAACACAAAAGTTTTTAAAAATCCCAAACCTAGTTAATTTGTCTGGCTGGCTTAAGAGACTTTTCAAAAATGGCAGCTATCGTATTTCTATACTGGATGAAGAGAAGTCACTCCCAAGGAATCGATTAGGGAGATAATGGATTTCTGAGAAACCTTGAGGGCATACATTTCTTATAATGGAACACATGCATACAAAAATAGACTGTCAATTTTTTCACTCTATAAACACTAGAGAAAATTCACATATTTGTCTTCCTTGTATATTAGGCAAATAGCAATGAGCATCAGGAGAGAGATGGTTGCTACAGAACTATGGGAGGAAGGGGTGACTGGGAAATAATTACCCTATATCAATTAAATTAACAACGGTTGGAAAACTGCAGGGGAATTCTCTTTATATTTCATTTTGCAATCAATTCTACTTGAACGCTATCGTTGGGAAATCCTTTCCTGCCGAAAATGGGAAATTCTAAGAGTGAGCATTTATTGGAGTTGTCTTGGCAACAAGAGCAGTATGGAGTTATAATTCAGACCAAAGGGGAGCTTTTGTTTTTAAAGCTGGCACTCAAATAGGAAAGAAAGAGGCGAAGTCTAGGTACGCAGGTGATTATATGCTCTGCTAAAGCTCTAGGATAATCAAAAAGTCTGAAGTAAATTAAACAAAATGCAAGTAACTGAGATAGTGGTGAATATATG
Organism: Pelodiscus sinensis; assembly: GCF_049634645.1. Taxonomy (NCBI): domain Eukaryota; kingdom Metazoa; phylum Chordata; order Testudines; family Trionychidae; genus Pelodiscus; species Pelodiscus sinensis. Next base: position 10,479,230 of record NC_134718.1, read on the forward strand.
AGTATAGAAATAAGCTTTGCTTTGGGTTTCGTGTCCATTTTCCTGTCTCCGTTGAGACCTGAAAAATATTTTATATTGCTGCTGATTACTGCAAAAGTAATCCAAAAATAATGCTAATTGTTATTATTGGCACTCCTCAATCCACTGGGCTATTAATGAGAGCAGCATGAACCAATCCAAGACTTTCTGTAATATCTCTTTCAAATGAAACTCCGCCCCGCCCTCCCCCACACACACACACAAAATGAAAGTTGTTTTCTCTCCCTTGTTGTGTGCACACAACTACAACCCAGCAAATACTGAAGGACAGATTGGCCCAGAGCTACGAAACTATTTAGAATCCTAATGGCCATTTATTTCTGTGGAAATCTGGAACCTAAATCTCTTTCCAGTTCTGGGGCATTGTTCCTAAAGTAAAGGCTGTGTGTGCACTAGAGAGCTGACAGCAGCCCAGTGGTACCAATGCAGCTGCGCCCCTGCAAGATCTCCCATGTGGCTGCTCTATGCTGATGGGGAAGAGCTCTCTCATCAACATAATTAAACCAGCCCCCAGGAGCAGAGATAGCTATATTGGCAGGAGAGACACTCCCACCTGCATAGCGCTGTACACGCGCTATCACTTACGCTACTGAAACTTATGTCTCTCGGTGTGAACACACACACCCAGAGCAATTTACGTCTTGGCAGCATACGTGGTACTGTGGACACGGCCTAAGGTGCGTACGCCCAGCAGCTGTGGCCAAGCAGAGGAGCATTCTATTTACACAAGATAGACATGGGTACAAAGTCTCTGGAAGCACCTTTTACACCTCCTAATGAAAGGCGTGACGTTCATGCTCCCTCCCTGATAGCAACTGGCAGCTGGTAATAGGAAAAGACTCTCTTACTGCGGCTGGTGCTCCACTTTGGGTGCTTTGAAGTGGCTGAATAGGTACCTGCTGACTACAACGGAGATCCTGCAGAGCTTCCTAAATTCCTGCATCTTTGTTCTCTAAGGACTCTCTTCCACTAGCCCCTAGTGCCCGAAAAATCAAAGAACAAGTTCAGAATTGAGCTAAGCTCTTGCCCAATTCGAATCTGTATTAAGACTCATCGAAGTTCAGGTGACTTTTTAATCTTTCCATTTCCAGCCCCTTTGCACGTGTGGTCTGGTGGTCAGGCCTAAAAGCCAGAACCATGCATTGTGATTGTATGGGAGTCACTGAATTTTTTGCCTCCATTCTACCACCTTGAAAATAGATTAGACCCTCCTCCCCTCCACCTTGCAGGTATATTGTGAAACTCCAACAGCAACTTCAAAATCCTTGTTCATGAGTGGCAAAGTATTACTCCTAATTTCAACCACAGCTGGAAGGGAAAGTATTGAGATGCTGAGAGAAAGGGGAACCTACCAACTTGCAACATTTTGCAGACAGAGCCTTGTAATATAGTGCCAAGCTGCTATTAGCTTTACATATTTACATTTAAGACAACAAACTGTACTTTTGGGGAGCTAGAAATAACCAAAGGAGAAATTTTAACTTAGGAGCTAAATGTCTTTGTAAGGGGATGGCTACACTGCAACTCTATTTTGAAATAACTAGCGCTATTCTAAAATAACAGTCTGCATTTACACAGCAGGTAGTTATTTCAAAATAGTATCAAGCTGGAAGACTTCTTACTCCGACTGTTGTAACCCTCATTGTACGAGGAATAAGAAGTTGGAGGAAGAGTGCTCTATTTCGAAATAAGTGCTGTGTAGACACTCCCTATTTCAAAATAAGATACACAATGGATGTAGCTCAATTTGTGTAGCTTATTTCGAGTTAAGCCCTGTTGTGTAGCTGCACCCTAAGTGTGATTATGTCTCAGGATTTTTTTTTAAAAAAAAACTTGCACTAATACAGTCACGCTTTTTGTTTTGGCCTCGTTGACGGATATCTCAGAAACAATGGGGGACTGATGAAACAGGAGACCACTGTGTAGCTCTCTCAGAGTAATCTATATTCCATTGGCGTTGTCTTCTAAAGACTTTTCATTCAACTTGCAAAACTGCTCAAATAAAGAGCCATAACCTCCCGCACTTTCACAATGCTTGACTTATTTTCTTAAGGTGAAAGTCACTATCTCCCTCAAAGCTATTTTAATCCTCTCCCTGCTTTTACCTTGTAGAGCTAAGATGTCATAAAGCAACACTGTGCCATTAAAGCAGCCATACAATACGCATCTGGGATCTTAAAACTTGCTTTTGGCTTCACATCAGATCTGGTAGGGACTACAACACCAGCAGAAAGAAGGGTATTAAGTTTTTATTTTTGCTATATTTCACACAGTACTGCAGTGCAGTACAAAGGAGCCTTTCCTAGGATAAACCCGAGCAGACCAAAGCCAAAGAATAAAGGAGCATTGTAAAAAGACATGGTACTAACGCTTCAGTAAGTTCAAGGAAGAGTTCTTCTAATAAAACTTTTTTCTCTAGAAGCCTGAAGTCCTGTACTGAATGTCACATCTATTACCTGCTGTTCTATTAACAATATATGGCTCAGCTAAATTTGTTAAACAAATAACTCAAGGAAGATAGAGGTTGTTTTAGACACTTACTTTGGTAATACAGACCATATATTTGAGCACCTCCCAGTCTGTAATGTATTTACTGTCACAACCCCGTCTCCCCCATGAGGAAGAGAAGTGTTATTATTCCCATTTTACAGATGGGGAACAGAGCCACAGGAAGTATTTAGATGTCTTAATATCTGGGCCATATTTCCTCTCTGTAAAATTCTGCTATTTTTTTCCTAAATATTCCTGTGTGTTATGTGTAGAAGATCAAGAATGTACAGTAATAACAAGTGGACTGGGTAATCAAACCTTAAACATGAGGTGTACCCCATCTGGGGTCTATCATACCCAATTCTGACAACTACCCATGTGATTTTTGCACTTTGGCAGCACTTGGATTGCTTGCCATGTCACCCTAGTTCAAACTAGGGATGCAAATGTAGGGATTCGAAATAGTCAATGAAGCGGCAATTTAAATATCCTGCGTTTCATTAGCATGATCTTGCCGGCGCATTACTCTGATCAACAGCTGTTTCGAAAGTGAAAGTGCGAGCCGGGACCGTGTTATTTCAAATCAAACTCCTTGGTTTGAATTAACGTTACTCATTTTTTGAGGAGAAACGTTAGTTCGAATCAAGGGATTTGGTTCGAACTAATGCATCCTGGCGCACACTTTCACTTTTGAAACAGCTGTTGAGTGGAGTAACGCGCCGGCAAGATCATGCTAATGAAACGCAGGATATTTAAATCCCCGCTTAATTGACTATTTCGAATCCCTACATTTGCATCCCTAGTTCGAACTAGGGTGCAAGTATAGACATACCCTTACTTAACTGACTAGGACTGTGTCTGAAGCAAATGTTCCGCCCAGTCTCAACAGTTCATCCAAACTCTCCATTGGAATGTGTGCATGTGAAAGAACCATGTTTGACTTCAGGAAGGATACATATTAAGCACTTAGGCTATTTCTCATCACCCAACTATCTTCTATCTGGATTTGTCAAGAACAAATAATGCCAAAATAGCCTGATTTCCATCCCTGACTGGTAACTGACGTAGTGGCTGGAGAGGAGGAGACAGACATAACTAGGCATAACTTACCTTGATTTCAGTAATGTTCTTGAAACAGTCCCAAATGATAGTATCATAAGCCAAACCAGAGAAATGTAGGTACACAATTAGCTGAAAAATTGAACTTAAAGAGCAGTTATCAATAGCTCACAGTAAACAAAAAACAGGACTATGTAGCACTTTAAAGACTAACAAGATGGTTTATTAAGTGATGAACTTTCGTGGGCCTGACCCACTTCCTCAGATCAAATAGTGGAAGAAAATAGTCACAACCATATATACCAAAGGATACAACTAAAAAAATGAACACATATGAAAAGGACAAATCAAATTACAGAACAGAAAGGGGATGGGGTGGGGAAGGTAAACGTCTGTGAGCTAATGATATTAGAGGTGATAATTGGGGAAGCTATTTTTGTTTTATTCTTTTATTTTTGTTTCAGCTACACCAGACTAACATGGCTACATTTCTATCACAGTAAACAAAGAGGGTATATCTAGTGGAGTCTATAGGGATCTGTCTTAGGTCCAGTACTGGTCACCATTTTAATTAATGACCTGGAAAATGGAATAGTGATAGAAATGTAGCAGTGTTAGTCTGGGGTAGCTGAAGCAAAATGCAGGACAATGTAGCACTTTAAAGACTAACAAGATGGTTTATTAGATGATGAGCTTTCGTGGGCCAGACCCACTTCCTCAGATCAAATAGTGGAAGAAAATAGTCACAACCATATATACCAAAGGATACAATTAAAAAAATGAACACATATGAAAAGGACAAATCACATTTCAGAACAGGAGGGGGATGCAGGGGAGGGGGAAGGAAGGAAGGTAAGTGTCTGTGAATTGATATTAGAGGTGGGGAGAGTGGGATGTTTGTGAGCTAATGGTATTAGAGGTGATAATTGGGGAAGCTATCTTGGTAATGGGTAAGATAGTTCGAGTGTTTGTTCATTCCTTCTCGGAGAGTGTCGAATTTTAACATGAATGACAGTTCAGAGGATTCCCTTTCAAGTGCAGATGTAAAAGGTCTTTGTAGCAGAATGCAGGAGTGGAGAATAATAAAATTGACAGATGATATTGCACTGGGGGGGACTTGCAAGCCCTTTGGAGGATAGAATTGGAACTCAAAAGGACCTTGATAAACTAGAGAATAGGTCTGAAATCAATAATATGATATTCAATGAAGGCAAGTGCAGAGTCTTGAATAGAAGGGAAGAAAAAAATCAAAGGCTGGCTTTGGCTAGGCAACGATACTACAGAAAAGTATCCAGAATTGATCATAAATTGATGCATTTGTGTAACTCCCATTTTCCTTCTTGGATTACCCGAGAGCAGGCAACACTCACCTGTATGCTCGGCCCCGATGTCAATAGTAAGGGAGATTCTGAGTATCCCAGTAGTGATGCTGGATATTCACTCTCCCGCTGGAGTCTTTTTACTTGTAAAGGAAATTCGTCTTGGTGGTGTCTGCACCAGGGTCAGCCCTATACACACGTACTGGTACACCTTGACAGCCTCCAGGAATAAACCTGAGCTAATTGATGCAATGGGTCTAACTCAAAATACCTATTAAACAATATTCAACAAGTTTATGCTTTGAATTAATGCACCTTAACAACTTAATCTCAATCTGTTATATCCTGGGATTTTTTTTAATTAAATGTCATGAGGACTTCAATACATCAATTAATAAATGGAGTTTGCAGAAGAAAATGAAACTCAGTCAAGTTGCAGTTACGCTGTCACCAGTTACCCCTCCTCTGAGTGTGCACGCCTCAGAATTTCAGAGTTTTGGTACGTGTTTGCATGGGCTGGCGCGTTTGAGGAGCTTGAGGCTGGGGACAGCACTCCATTGGTCCAGCGAAACAGTCCAGTCAAAGCAACAAGGGACAGAGCAATTCTTACTCCGGATCATTCCAAGCTGCACGACCCTCTGAAGCTTCAGAGGGATAGCCAAGTAGTCTGTAACAGGAAACGCTTAGAACACAACCAATCATCTGGTAGCACTTTAAAGACTAACAAAACATGCAGATGGTGGTATGAGCTTTCATGGGCACAGCCCACTTCTTCAGATGACCGGAGTGTTGGAACTTCAGAACCAAAATAAATAAGGGAAGAAGGGGCGGGGAGAGAAGGAAAAAATGTGGGGGGGGGGACAGAAAGAGGCAGAGGATAGATAAGTATCAAAGTGAAAGCCGAGAACGTGTGTAACTGGAAAACAACAGATAGTATATTAGCACCTACAAATTAGATTGTTAAAAGAGGCAGATAAGAACCATTAGTTAGCAATTAGAGAGGAAGAGAACTAAAACCAGATTCTACATACACATAAAAAACCATTGGCACCTTCATTGTTTGGTAGGTTGATAATGTCCCAGCCATCCAGTATCTCGATTTAAACCATTAGCATGAGAATTAAACTTGTGAATGAATTGTAGTTCCAACCCTTCTCTGTGTATTTGGCTTGGGGAGTTGGTCTGTAACAAAACAGCAACTTGGAGATCCCTTAATATGTGTCCAAGTTAGTTAAAGAGATCACCAACAGGTTTCTGTATGTTCCCTTTATGGATATCTGATTTGTGTCCATTAATTCTTTCCTGTAGGGACTGTCCAGTTTGTCCAATGTATATTCCACTGGGGCATTGCTGGCATTTGAAGTAATACCCACCACCCTTGACCAGCATCTCAGCTCATCTGGAAGAAGGGGCCCCACCACATGCATCCCTGGAAGTGGAAGTCCCTCTATTCCCCAAGGCATCATGGAACTTGTAGTCTCCAAGGCCGGACTGCAGAACTCAGGAAGATTACCAATCAGTTCAGAGGCCCCTCTAGTAGAGACTGCCTACAGTTGCATTAAAGGTTAATATTCTGGGATGAATTAATAGGTGTATCATATGTAAGACACAGGAGGTAATTGTTGGCTCTCCTAGACGCTGTTGAGACCTCATTGGGAATGTTATATTTAGTTTTGGGCTCTACACTTTAAGAAGGATGTGGACAAATTGAAGCGAGTTCAGAAAAAAATGGCAAAAAGGAAAAAGGACAGAAAACCTGACTATGAGGACAGGTTAACAAACATAGGTAGGTTTAGTTTAGAAAAAAGGAAACCAAGGGAGGATTTTATGAGTCTTCAAGTATGGTAAGGGCTGTTAGAGGACAAGGAACAATTATTCTCCATGTCCACTGAAGAGGACAAAAAAGTCATGGTTTTAATCTGCTGCTGAAATACATCCTAAAATATTCACACTGCCGGAGGGGGCTCTCAGCCATTGTGATTATCTTCGAAAAGCCTTGGAAGTTGAGGGAGATATGCCAAAAGACTGGAAAAGAACCAATATGGTGAAAAATCTATAAAAGGGGGAATAAGGACATCCCTGGGAATGGGGATGGGAGCCGAGGAGGGACATTCAATAATAGATTTTAGCCATCCTTGGACCAAAAAACCCTACAAAACCCAATTAGGAAGGGAACCAGCTAAACTGCAATTCATTTGCAAATTCAATACAGTCAAATTAGGAATAAATAAAGATTTAAATTGGTTATCCCACTATAAAGACAATTTCCCCTCTCTTGGTATTCACACCTCCCCATCAACTGCTGTGAGTGAGAGCCACATCCATCCTGACTTAATTGGCCTCATTAACACTGGTATTATACTTGATAAGTAATTTTCTCCTTTTTGTTGTACTATATATAGATACACACCCACATCCCTGGCTCTGTAATTTCCATTCCAATTCATCTGATGAAGTGGATTTTACCAACAAGGTTAAGACCTCATAAATCTGTTAATCTCTAAGGTGCCACAGAACTCCTCATTGTTTTTGCAGATGCAGACTAAACACAGCTAACTCTCTGCGACTTTCCGGCCTTTAAAGGCAGTCAGTGTAACTTTTGCAGACAAAAAACAAAAACAAAACACTTCTACACCCTACAAGCCTATTTCCTTTGTTGCTAGGAAGGCAAAGCTTTTGTCCTTGGGGGGAAGGAGGGGAAGCACCTGTGAACCACAAAAGCTTTATTGCTCAATTGCCAGTGTAAACAAAGCCTGAGGCAGGGAGTCAGAAATTTGTTTATAAACAGAGTGATTAACAGGTGATTAAGATAAGAAAGGGCTATTAGGATGTTTCCTAAAGTTAAATGATCTTTTCCAAGCTTGGTGAACCGCCAAGTGGCCTAACAGATAGGAAGTAATTGTAAGCTTTTCTACTGTCCTTCCAATTATAGTCAAGAGGTGGAAACAAAAAGTTACAGGTTGCACCCCTATAAACTGGGACTCTCTGGTCCAGCAACATCAGTCAGGTTTTGAGAGTGCCGGACCAGGAAAGTCCAATCTATACTCATATCCTTTGAGATAACTGATTCTTTAGACAAAAGAAATGTAGTAGCCCTAATGTACCCGGATGTCAGTACGACATCTGATGCAGTTCCATGTGAGAAACAGTTAAGTAGGAGAAGATGGGAATTAATATGAGAACTGAAAGGAAAATAAGGGACAAGTTACAGGGAACACTACAACAGATCTGAGAATCCTAGGGCTGGAAGAGACCTCAGGAGGTCATCAAGTCCAGCCCCCTGCTCAAAGCAGGACCAATCCCAACTAAATCAACCCAGCCAGGGCTTTGTCAAGCCAAGACTTAGTAAACTATCAGGCTAGAGGGAGGTTACTAGTGGAGTTCCTCCGGGATTAGAAAGGAGGCCACGCTTATTAAACATTTTTATTAATGGCCTTAGCACAAAAAGTTGGCATGTGCCAATAAACTTTGCAAAGCACACAAAGTTGGGAGGCTACCCAATACCGAGGAGGACCAAACTATCATACAAGAAGTCCTGGATGGCCTTTCAAACTGGAGTAATAGAAATGGGATGCTATTTCATGGTGCGAAGTGCAAGGTCTAGCGTTGAGGGACCAACACCAAGAATTTTTGCTATACAGTACTTAGTTGGAAGTGACAGTGGAGGAGAAAGAGCTCAGTGTCATTACTGATCAAAGAAGAACTAGGAGCTCAGCGTGATGCATCTGTGAAAAATGTTAATGTGATCAAAGATGCATCAGGTGAGGTATTTCCAGCAGAGTCAGGAAAGGGTAAGTGCCATTCTACAAGGCATTGATGAGACTTCATTTATAGCATTGTGTACAGGTCTGGTCTGCCAAGTTTAAGAAAGATGAATTCAAACTGGAACGGGTGCAGACAAAGGCTACTAGAATGATATCAAGGATGGGGGGAGGGACCTATTTTATGAGAAGAGACTCAAAGAGCTTGGCTTGTTTAGGCTAGCCAGTTGAAGACGACAGAGGGCAGATATGATGGCTCTGTGTGAACATACCAGAGAGAGAAATGCCAAGGAGAGAAAGGAGTTATTTAAGGTCAGCATCGCTGTGGATCCCAGAACAGATGCATATGAACTTGCCATCAACAAGTGTAGAAACTTGCATGGAGAATTGCAAGTTTAGTTGCAATTAGGCTAAGGTTTTCAAACTACCATAGGAGTGATGGTCTGGAGCCACTTCCCAAGGGGAGCAGGGGAGGGGACAAAAATCCTTGTTGGTTTCAAGATTGAGCTTGCTAAGTTTATGGAGGAAATGGTACGACAGGTCTGCCTACACTGGCTTGTGACCCCTTGGCAACTGCCTGTAGCAAACCCTCCACCCCAGCACCTGGAGACTGGATACTAGACGGGGAAGGCTGTGAGTGACCACAGAGAATTCTTTTCCACATCTGCCTGGTGAGTCTTACCCATATGATCAAGGTCTAACTGAATTGTGGGGGTCAGGCAGGAATTTCCCTGAGTCAGGTTGGCAGAGACCATGCCGGTGGCTTTTCAGCCTATTCTACAGCAAGGGGCACGGCTTTCAGGTTAAAACTAGTGTAAATGGAGAATCCTCTGTAGCATGAAGTCCTTAAACAATGATTTGGGATTTTAGAAAATCAGCCAGAAGTTAGGGGTCTATGGCAGGGGTAGATGGCTGAGATTCTGTGGCCTGCAGTGTGTAGGAGATCAGAGTAGATGATCACAAGAATGGTCCCATCTGACTTTAGTAAGCATGTGTTAGTAAGAATATACATTACAATTTTAAACCTAATCACTGTCCTTTAAATCATTTGCCACAATATGTCAAAACAGGTTAACATTAGAGTAGTCTAATCTTTATTTAATTTTCTGTCTTGATATAGGAATTAGATACAGTGCTCCTGTCATATATTTCTAAATTATCACCTGCACAAACAGAGTTTTTAATTGCCTAAGTAAAGTTGCCTTCCCATATAAAATGGTGCCCCTGTGGGCAGGCATGGAATTTTCCCCCTCCAACTCCACTTACACACAGCCCTATTGGAGCTGCCGTCCAATGAGAAAAGTCAAACGCACCTATGACCTAGAGCAGGGACAGTCAATAAGCAGCCCATGGACCAAATCCAGATTGCTGGACACATCGGCACGGACCCCAGAGCTTTTTAATTACTTATCACTCTTATTTTTCTATTATTTTCTCTGACGTCAGGACCCTGACTATACCTTGATCAAGAAATCGAGACCTTGACAACAAATAATTGACTACCCCGTCCTATAGTAATGTGTTTTCAAAAGATCCTTCCCAAAGGCTGCCTAGCTTTGTCATTTACACGGTCACACAGAGAGAGAGATCATGTCTACATAAAGGTTGCTTGACCCTGAGATCTGAAAAGGCAGCATAATAATAAGCACAGAAGACATTTTAAAATGAAAGTCTTCCTCATCTGCTTCAGTCCCTTTTCTTTCCCTTTGAGCCTTGTGGTTAGAAGCCTTGCTGTATTTTTAGCCTTAATCCTGACTGTGACTGAAAAGTATGAAATCTCTGGTTCAGGTAGCTACAGGGAGGGTGAGCATGGGAAGCAGAGCTGCTGTGAACCTATTACACTGCTATGCCCTAGACCGTTTAGATGTGAGAGATACACTTGTGTCCAGTGTCTTCTATAAGCTGAGCACTAGGGCGACCACCCAGGAGAGGTTCAGGTGCCGCCCAGCTGATTACCGGAACTCCTACAGAGTCCCACAGCTGGTCGCATGCGTTTCTATTGGTGGTGCGCATCTGAACATGTCTTGGTGCACATCACAAAATTTATTCCACATGCAGATTGAAAAAAAATGAGTGGGAATATTACTCGTGTCTGCCTCCTTTGCTTTGCGAACAAAAGCTGGTGCGCTACATGGAGGAATTTCTCTTTATAAAAAAAAAAAAACCTACTAGCCATAACTTTCTTCACTGCAAAATCATTTTCCTAACTCTTAGCTATCATGGGACACAGAGACCATGCCTGTCTCGTGCAGCTTCAAGACAGCTGCAGGGATCTGACACCAGCTCTTGTTTCATATTAAGGATATGAAATAAGCATCAACGGAGAGCCTGGAAGAAGAAGAAGAAACAGCTGTTATAAAGAACTGGTTATGAAACCCTTGCATCTCAGGCTGTCTGTCGAGCCTTTCTAGTGATCAATTTAGATTTTTTTTCCCCCATTTTTTGATGACCCTTTGATAAATCACAGTTTAACATAGGATATAAATACTCATAACCGATTGCCATAGGCGGACCTGGAAGGAATTTTCCTCAAAGTCAGTTCAGCAGTGACCTTGAGAGGTTTTCACTTTTCTCTGCAATATGAAGCGTGGGTCACCTTGCCAGGATTATTTAGTAAACCTCATGTAATTCACTGCCCTTGGTGCATCCTCAGTCCCCCACTCTACGGTTATGTGCCACAGGAAAGAAACTAGGCATCTGTGGCCTGGGACAATTTAGCTGTTGGGTTTGGTGTGGGTGGGTTTGGTGGCCTATGATGATCTGGGGATCCACTGTGGCTTGAAAGTCCATGACTCTAAAGCTGAGAGCAGAGTCAGAAAATCACTGGCTACGTCTACACTGGCGGCTTCTTGCGCAAGAACTTGCTAGGTGTCTACACTGCACGTGAGCTCTTACACAAGGAAATTTACAGTCTAGCGTCAGAAAACAGGTCTTCTTCCGGAAGAGTTATGCCTCTCCCCACCAGGAATAAGAGCTCTTGCGCAAGGCGGCAATGTAGACAGGCAACATGAATTTCTTGTGCAAGAAACCCCTATAGCTAAAATGGCTTTCTGGAGCAAGAGAGCATCCACACTGTCATGGAAGTTCTTGCACAAAAGCACATGGCCGTGTAGATGTGCTCTTATGGAAGACGTTTTGCTCAAGAACTGTTCCGCGAAACAGTTCTTGTGCAAGAAGCTTCCAGTGTAGACATAGCCACTGTGTCAAACTACTTGTTTCATCATATGTATTAATGTTATCGCCATAGTCCTAGGTACAATAAGAGTTTTGTTTTGTTGATTGGAGGTTAATGTGGCCACACTGGTTTAGTGAACGAAGTAACGTTTGTCCAAGAATTGGTGCATGTGTCCAGTGCCACTTGCTCCTGAAGGCAACTATGTGACGTACTGTGGTTTGGTCAATGATAAGCTGCCAGTCCACTAGAATGAACATGTGAAGTTACCATGCCGTGCTCACATTGCATGAACAGATCTCTTGCATTCGCCTTCGGTGGCACTGCCCTTGAGGAATCTTCCCTGTGGTCTGAGTGCCACAAGCCTCACTCTTTGGATTCCAGGACCTATTGGTTTAAAAAGGCAGCGGGGCTTGTGCATTTCACGCTGTTTCAATTCCCCCCAGCAGTAAGGCAGGCCTGCAGGGGACGGCGGGGGAGGGGGGCAGTGTGGTGCACTCCCAGTAGCACTGAAGTCTCCCCTTTCAGGAGCATGGAGCTGCTCCCCCTTTGCCCAAGGGCCTGGCGTGGCTGTTGGCCCCCTGCTCAGACAGAGGAAAAAAATCCACCCACGGATGGAAAAGCTGAGGGGGAACATTGTTGTGCACCAAACTGATCCCTGCCAGACTACCTGCACCATGACGGAGTCTCTCTTTGTCCCAAAAGATGCTTTGGCCCAGGATGGTGTAGGTCTGGTCAGGATGGAGCACGTCTGCCAGCGTGTATCCAGCCTTTGCTACGACCATGGAGTCCATGCTGAGGAACAAGAGGGTGTGCCCACCCCCGAGGTAGCAGACTCCGGTCTCGGGGAGCAGAGCAAGCAGCACTGGTTTGGCTGTGGGTTTGCCTCACTTCACCCCCCACCTCCGAGGGTGCCTCCCAGGCATCCATGGAGTGGGCTTGTTGGGGTGGGACTGGGGACACTTGCAGAGCAGGCTGCAGGCATACATGTTGCTTCCTGGCTCCCAGCAGGGCTGCTCTGGGCCATGATCTTCTTAAATTGACAAGGTGCAGGCACTTCCCTCAGAGAAGCATGGAATCAAGGATTTAATTCACAAGGTGTCCTGCCTCTGCTTGCACCAGGATTAGAGGAGAAGGGGACTGTGTTTGTCCCAGTGCAAAGCTGGAAGGGAGAGGGGTGTTTTTTCCTAGGTCAACACAGAACACAAGGTGCACTCGTTTTGCGGGGTGAGTAGCTGGAGGTGGAACATGACCAGGTTAATTTGCTGGGTGATGAGGCAGGGTCTATCTAAGGCAGTGGTCCCCAACCATTTGAGGTTGCCGGGCACCAGGGGGCGTGGCCGTTCGCCCGCCAGGTGCCAGGGGGAGGGGACACTTGCGCGCCTGGGAACAGCCCCCCCCCATAGCCGCATGCCCGGGGCCGGCGCCCCCTCCAAGGGCTGCGCGCCCGGGGCCGGCGCCCCCCCCCGCCAAGCGCCGCACGCCCAGAGCCAGCACTCTCCCCCCCCGCCAAGCGCCGCACGCCCAGAGTGCGGGCGGCCAATCCGCAGCGCTCCCGGGGCCGGCTCCGGCACTATGCATGCGCCATGTGCCCGGGGCCAGGCCAGCCCCGAGCACTTGGCGGGCGCACACAAATGCCCCCGCGGGCGCCATGGCGCCTGCGGGCACCATGTTGGGGACCATAGATCAAAGGCATCAGCAGTTTCGTGGAGCCAACTCCCAGTCCTCAAGGGTGGACACTTTCCATGGATCCATACTGAGGTCTGATGGAAACTCTTGAACCCCTTATAAGAAGCCTGTATCAAATTTTACAACATTGCTCCAGAGGCTGGGGATGCCAGAGCTCCTCAGATAGGTCACCAGAAATCCTCCATACAGACCCAGGTGGTCCTGCAGCAGACACTGGGCATGAGACATTTCAGCATGACCACTTAAAGTACAACAAAGTTCTAAGCAACTGCAAACAGAGTCATACAACCGGCAACTTGAATAGGAGGTGGTGCTGTCAATTCAGCTTGCAGCTACACCAATGCGACAAGCTAAGGCTGTAGCCCGCTGCTTTCCGAGCTAGCAGGAGTGTAAATAGCAGTGTGGCTGTGGTAGCATGGACAACAGCTGTGGGAGCATGGCTGAGCTGTACCAAGTAGAAACCCATCTGAATCCCCTTCTCTGTACATACTCTGCATGGCTCAGTCAGGCCTCCGCTGCCGCTGTCAGCGGTACATGCCATGGCTACACGGCCATTTCTGTTCACATTGTCTTGATGAGAGAGGGCGTGAGTAGCCATACTGAAGTGGTGGCATTCCACCCCTAGCTCTTAGTGCAGACTTAGGCTTAAATAGCACCACCTCCTGGGACCCAAGTGGTTAGCCAGGCTTGTTGGTTTCCATCAGAAATGAATAAGTCAGTCAGATATTGCTTCGAGGCAATCCTGTTGGTTTACACATGGTCCTGCTTCACTGACCACAATATAAATCCAACAGCAGGAGACAGTTTCTTTACTTGCTGTTTCGTGCCTCTTTCCAGCCAGCACACTGCCCCAAAATGCTCCCCTTCACTTTTTTTCAGGTCATGTAAGTGCTTTGCTCTCTGGAGCTGCCTCGTTGCCTTCCCCCTGAACTGTTTCTCACTCTCCCTTTCTGTCACTCACACATGGACCTCCCTCACCCAACACTTAGCCCCTTGGATTTGCGGTAAAGTTCCTTCAGAAAATTACAGGTGATTCCAAATACCATCCAAAACAGTAGAAAGCCTTAATTACTGCTGTTAGCTCTGCTTAAGCAATGGGGTCGCATCCTGCACCAGTAAAGTCAAATGAGGGTTTTGTCATTGACCTCAGTGGATGCAGGGTGTGAAACAGTCTTTGTTAACAATACTTAGTTTTACACAGAATACTAGAACTGGAAGGGATCTGGAGAGGTCATCAAGTCCAGTTCCTTGTGTTGGAATTGAAAGTTTTATTCTTTTTATATTTGTATTTTAGGATTAATAATGTAGCAATGTAAGGTAACATTATCACATTTAATATTTTATTAAACTAAGCCCTTTAGTAAGATGATATATATATAAAGTTTAGTAAGTAAAGAGACTGGATCTCATATTGTGTCTATGTCAATGAGATTAGAAGAGTGTTGAAGGCCCGAGCCTTCAGTGTGAATTGTTTTACTTACAAAAATTAGGAAGGCAATTTACAATGCTGTTTTGCTGTTTGCTTTTGTTCAATATAAAACTTTGCTGTTTGTATCTCTGTGAAAGGCTGTTTGTATGAATGAGATAAGAAGGTCATCGTTAGAGCCACATGGTCAAGAGAGAAGGGTGAGAATGCAGGGTGAAGGCAAACTGTAAAAGACAGACTGCAAAAAAGACATATTGGGGTCAGAGAAACCATCAGTGCATACCCACAGTCAAGAATTGATCAGATTGGCAGATGGATGGCTCTAAAGGTGAAGGCATCCCTAAAAGCAACTGATTAACAATCCAGGATAGGATGAGCCTCTTGGAGATGTTAACATCAACAGGTCACAGACAGACACAGAGAAATCCACAGACTTCAACAGAGAAAAGGATTATAAAAGCAGGGTGCCTTGCTATGGAACTTTGGGTTCGTTTTGCCACCAACTCCAGAAGAGCATTGGATCGCAACTGACAAAAGGCCCTGCTCTCCCTCCGTGATTGATCTGGCTGGCCACTAGATTGATACTCTGGACTGGTAACTTTAACATCGTCTGGCGGGACTGTGTGTGTGTCCAGTGTTTGTGTGTGAATGACTGAAAAGCATATGCAACTGTTGTATTCTCAATAAATGCGGCATACTGCCTTTTCCCCTATAAAAGATCTCGTGTGCTTTGTTTAAGCATAACACTTGCCATCATGGCAGGATCAAACACCATCTAGATCATCCCTGACAGGTGTCTAACCTGCTCTTAAATATCTCCAGTCCAGTGATGGAGATTCTACAACCTCCCTAGGCAATTTATTCCAGTGTTTAATCACCCTGACAGGAAGTTTTTTCCTAATGTCCAACCTAAACCTCCCTTGCTTCAATTTAATCCCATTGCTTCTTGTTCTATCCTCAGAGGCTAAAGAGAACAATTTACCTCCCTCCTCCCTGAGACACCCTTTTAGGTATTTGAAAGCTACTGCTATGTCCCTGCTCAGTTTTCTCTTTTCCAAGCTAAACAAACCCAGTTCTTTGAGTCTTCCCTCGTAGGTCAAATTTTCTAGATCTTTAACCATTTTTGTTGCTCCAATTTCTCCACATCTTTCCCGAAATGTGGTGCCCAGAACTGGACATAATACTCCCAACTGAGGTCTAATACCGTACATCAAGGAGCAGTGGGACATGTTAATAGGAGTTTGCAAAGCACTGACAACTTTGGTTGGTGCTTTTACAGATGTGCAAAACAAAAAGCTCATTGAATATAATCAACAGTAATTGTTTTATATCCTAAATACAATTAAGATACATTTATAGCTCATCTGCCATTAGGAATTTCTAGCTCACTAGATAATATTCTAACAGGATGAAGAAATATACGAACATTTCCTCCAGGAGATATTCGGTTATGAGCGTTTAACTTTAAACAAAAATACTGTTGTGACAATGATCACAGAAAGTATTAGAGGCCCAAAATTACTACAGTTGTAGCTAATAGAGAAATCCCCATTGACTTCAATGGCAACAGGATCTGGCCTGTTTTAGCCAGTGTTTCTGCTTACTTTGATTGCAGGCTGAATTATAGCCCTGTAATCTCGGGAACCCATAGTATTTTCCATTACTACATCAACAGCTGTTAGCTAGTGCCCAGACTCTTAAAGTGCATGATTCCTCACTGATACACATAGCTAGCAAGCTACACCGGACTGCATCTTCATTATAAATGCTACGACTTCAGTTGTGTTTTCTCTCCTTTTCTAAAAGATAACCTATACAAAGATGGACACCAAAATAATGAAGTGGTATGAAACTGATGTGACATGACTTATGTTGGAATAAAAGTAGTAACCTTATCTTTAGCTAATGCCAACAAAAAAAATAAATCAGTGTCACTACTTTTGTTCCAAATACCAGTGGCCATACACAGACTTGCACTGGAGTGCACTAGGTTTCATCCACACCTTTTCTTATTTCTGAGCAAAATTATGTATAGACAGATACTAAGGCACATCCTGGTTGGCTGTGCTCACATGCTGGTCCAGTCACCACAGTTAAGGAAAATACCACGTTGCAATATCTTACTATATATGTTAGAAACTGTTTGTATCTGTCTGAGTCCATTTGTTTAAAAATTTCCTCCTATACGCTAAGAGCTATTTGGTAGGCAGCTTCCTCTTATGACAAAGCATAGTCAGGGGTCGGTCATGTCAGGGCAATGGGATGTGCTTAGACTGCAATTGCTTTTCATAACAAGGAAAAGGAGGGGTCTGATGGCAGGACAGTTATGCTCCAGAATGACCACAAGGGGGCAGCAAGTGCACGGGACAGTTATATTGTAGAGTGACCACAGGGGATGGCCACATGTGTAACAGCATGGCCAGCTGCAGGCCGGGTTTTGAATGCTGCCAGCCATTGGCCCCAAGTAAGTGGTCCCCCATCCTAAAGTTGGAGCCCAAACCAGCCCACCACCCCCAAGCTGTTGGCCCCAGTGTACCAGCCAGCAGCCCCACCAACCAAGGCCCCTCCCCACCGTGGAGCAGGTGCCAACCAGGCAGCACAGTGCCTGCTGGCCCTTGGAGCAGCTGCCGGCTCCCCTGGGAAACAGCCACCAGCCTGGGCTGGGCAGCACAGTCCCGCCACCACCACCCCCTTCGACACCAGATGCCTGCCAGAGCCAGGTAGTGCAGCCAGCACCACTGCAGCCTCCCAGACGTCAGCCAGCTGGCAGGCCTTCGGGCTGCCCTGAACCCATCCCCCAACCCGCTGCGCTGAGCCTCCTCACCTCCCAAGCCCTTGCCCTCACTCCTACACCCCCACACCCTGCCCTAACCTGCATCCCAACCCCCTGCCCTGACTCCTGCACCCCCCATACCCTATACTGACTCCTGCACTCCACACACCCTGCCCTGTGCGCCCCCACCCCATACTAGTTGCTTTAAATGAAGGTACATGCAGTCCCACTAGTGGGAAGTTAAGGAATAACCTACCATAAGCCAGTTTTTCTCTCACCTATAACATTCCAGCATGTATGGCACGGAACATGAAGGTTTATATGCATAGAGTTGAGCATTCTTAGACACCACAACCCTGTTACCATGTCTGCGCACACACACACACACACACAGAATGAGTTACTATGAGCGTGGAAACTCCCATCCCCTCAGCCAAAACCAGTCCTGTCTGAGCCCTTTTTTCCCTCCTACCCTCCCCAAAATGGAAAAGCACCTTTATTTGTCCCCCAAATGCAAAAGGCCTTTTGCATCCCCTAGAAATCTAAATGTCACTGACTGACCCACTTGTGAAATTCTTCCACTCCCATTAATGCAATGTAGGTCACCAATTTCTGCTTGATGCCGTGCGTATCTTACTTCGCTTATTGCTTAGCAAAACCTAGGGCCGTGACCAAAAAACCCCCTTTGTTTATCTTTCCCCTGAAATAATTGTCATTGGTATCCATGGCTTCATTTATTTATAAAACACGGGTCTGTCCTCACTCTTTCCCTTCTCTTTATGAACACACCATCTGACTTTCATATTCCTACAATTGGAGGACACGAGCACTCTTTAGCTTTTAGTGTCCTGCCAAGATGCCAGTTATGTCAAGCCCCTCTCCTCAAACAAAGGAAGCCATTTTCCCTATTCTAGATTCCAGTGCTACACATCAAAACCCTGCATTTGCCTGCCTCTCTGCTTCTTCTATTGTCTGGGCTAACACAGAGGACTGTGTGCCGATCCTTTTTAGAGGTAATTGGGAAACGACAAAAGGATAAGCCTGTGTGGTCCTTTCATTGCACACCCTCCCATTGCACGTGGGCCATCCCTTATAATGATGCCATTATCTAAATGTCAAGAGGTAACATTAACCAAAGGGGGAGGGGGGAGAACACTCAGCAAAGCCATAAAACGGGAACATCACAAGGACTCATTATTCGTATTCAGCCTCGTTAATAAGGTATGTGCTCCTGGTGCCAAGACAGCTAGAACAAGTCATCTCAACGAGCTCAAGGTGCCTAGGAAAAGCTGTTGTCATTAGCTAAGATGTTCGCAGCTTTTACCAGTGCTTGCTTTTTAATGGCCACATACTATATACAAAGATTGTTATGTTTAAATAGGATAAAAGGTTGAGGTAATCATCAAACCCACATGGCTGCTGACATCAACCAGGCAGGCAATTATTTTATTGTGACTATAAATCCTATGTATAGCAATTAAGCAACGTGGGGATTATTTTCCCCATTATATGCATGTGTCATTCTCATCAGTACTTATATGCGTACAAAGTACGAGTAGCACACAGAGCTGGGCAAATGCATGCAGGATTCAATTTGGAAAGGGAGGGTTGGAGGCAGATTAACTCCTGCTGGTTCACAGGGAGGTTTGGAATATGAATTTGGATATCCAAGGAGAACACATTCACATCTTCTCTCCCCTCTGCCACTACCAATTACACAGCACGTGCCCCATCGGGCTTGTCTTCTGAAGCTAGAAAGCCAGCCTGATCCGGTCCAGCACCGTTGGTCTTGTTGAAGTTGGGAGGTGGCGGCTATCCAGGCATGTGACATAGGGCACCTATCAAATCCCATGGCTGCCCAAGCATGCAAGCAAGCTCAACCCATGTTGCCATAACTTCAGTGCATTTGAACTGAGGACTCTTCCTGAATGGGTCTGAGATACAATACATGCCTTTCGTACTGCTAGACAACCACAACCGGCAGCTTCCACCAAAGAGCAACACCCAATTCTTCCTCCAGCCCATCGCACTGGAGCGGTAGCGACTCTTGTGGCTCATAGTGCTTCACGACAAGGACATCAACTATCGTTTGGTTCAGTGCGTTAAAGGCTTGCTGTCAGAGACCTGTCCCGTCACACTCAACATTCTGCTTTGTGAGCTCAGTTCCTGCTGTTCCACTCCCTTCTTTTCCCCCGAGTTTTATGTCCTTGTCTCTGCATCTCGGTAGATTGTAATTTTCTGTCACAGTCTCATTCAGCTTCTGTACATCATAGTGAAGTGAATAATGAGGTTCTGTGCCATTTTTTTCACCCCCTTCCTGCACTTGGTTGACTGCTGGAACACCTCAGGTGCTGGGCTTATGCCCATCGACAGGCACAGCCATCTGTAGTGACCAAATAGCGTCGCAAAGGTTGCTTATTCACGTTTATGGGCAAAACTTATTTCTCACATTACAAACTGTAACAACACTGGCTTTGGCAAGTTTTGGCAAGACATCAATTGTGGATGGTGGTTTCTTTTCAGTGCCTAGGATGTATGTCAATATGTGATTTGTCTGGTGGTTTCTTAAGTACCACCATACAGCTTATCTCAACTGTATTCATCCTGACAGGTGCAAACTTGAGAGCTCCTTGCTTATTGGATTATGTAGTGCCACTGGAATTTTCCTTCGTGGTTAGCAAACAGGTTCCATTGTGGGGCCTGTTTCAGTTGCAGCTTGCCTTGGAAAATATCTCCATGTGCTTTTCAAACTGTTCCCATCGGTCATGGGTCTCCTTTTCCTTCTTGGACTGCACCTATAAAATTGTGAGTCTGGGTTCTGATCCGCTCCATGGCTTGTATGGCTGTATACCCAAAAGGTGTTTGTGAGGCTTACCATCCACCTGCCAAAACTTCCATTGGTACCATCTATTGCTTTCCAGATGTGTTACTAGGTGGTCACATTTTCATACAGGCTGCATTGGGGTCTGTGGTAGATTATTAGATTGCCCCAGCTCTTTGTAATGAATATGTTCCAGTTCAGTCAACTCGGGAATCTCATTGCAGGAGGCCCCAGCTAAAAACACATAGGACATTTTCCTAGTAACCTCCATATTGCATGCACAGAGGCTGCTATTGTCCCTTGTTGTCTTCTTGTCCAAAGAGCTTGAACCTGATATGCTCTGCAAGAAGAGAGACCATCATCTGTCTGATGTGACCAGGCCTGACAACAGAGGCAAGCAAAGGGGGTAGTTGCTCCGGGGACCAGCAGTTCAAAGGGGCACAGGACTTCTGGCAGCCAGAGTCCTTTTATTTGCTGCCAGAGTTCCACGCTGCATGCTCCACGCAGCTGTGCAGGCCGGGGCCCAGTGCTGTTGTGTGGTAGTGCCGATGTATACCGGGGTGACGTACAGCGGGGACGCCCTGTACTCCATTGGTCCATGCAATCTGGTATCCTGCTCTCTGGCAGTGAACCCCAGGCCAAATTCTTCTGAGCAAAGTGAAAACTCCCTTCCCTGAAGGCACCTGGACCATTGCATAGCTAAGGGGAAGGACATGTCCTGGGTGAGTGCAGCTGGTGGGAGCGTATGTCCTGAAGCAGGAGGGTGCATAGCTGTCATCGTCTTCACCGTAAACCAGTGGGGCTGGAGGTGTGCTTTTCCATACAAGTCTCAAGAGAGAGTTATTGGTGTGGGTGGTGTGGTTTTTTTTAAGCTTATAAAATTAAGATAAAAAGGCAGCTGCTTTCCCAGGGAGTTTCTCTCTGCCCAACCCAGCAGGAGCTGTTCTGAGCTGCTCTCGTCGGAGCCTAGTTTTACATATCTTACAAGGAGGCAGCTGAAAGGCAGCCCATGAGTGCAAACCGAGCATGATGCAATGGAGTCTCTGCGCACAAATGCCTCATTGACAAACCTCATAAGAGCCGCGTGTCAAGAAATGATGTTTCCGCTACAGTAAGCACATGCCACAGCAAATGAAAAATCATCTGGACAGTGACAAAACACAAGTGGAGAGGGTGCAGATGCTGTTCTGCGAAGCAAGAGAAATCCACAGCAGCTTGTCGATGAAAATGGGGAATATTTGTAGGCAGGGGATATCAGTCTTACAGACATCACATTGCCTGCTATGAGGCAGGTTAAGCCTCATAAAATAGGAGAGGCAAGCATTAAGAAATCTAAGTTAGAAGAGGAAAAATATGTAGCAACACCTAAATAGTGACATGCGAACAAGATAAGCCAGTGAGGGCTGCCGAATGTTGAGCTCTGGCATGGTGAGTCCATAATGATGTTAATTAACTACAAATGCAGCAGAGCATTGTTAAATGCATTTGGGATATGCACACGCCCCATTTGGGTGGAAAATTAACGAGCTGCTGTTCATGTGGAAAGAGAAAGCATTAAGAAATTGAGTTACAGATGAAAAATCGGGAGCTGCTTCCATGGGGTCCTCCTACCACACATATGTCCTTTAATTAAAAGCAAGCATCTGCCCAAGGACTGCAGCACCTAACCCTTTACTAATTGATGGGCAAGCGTCATCAGTTGTGATAACAGAGCTCTTGATTGCAGATCTAAATTTTTTGACCTTGGAAAACAGGGAGCTTTTGTCCAGGTGTCACTGGGTACTGATGATGGCAACGGCCTTTTTTGTCCTGACCTAAAAAAGGGATTACCATCAGGGCTGGCATTAGGCAACATGGCAGCCCTGGGAAACTTGTGTTTTGGTGTTCTTGGCCTCTGTGGGCCTAGTGCCACCCATTTCCCCTGGCACCCAGGGGCTCCCCAATCCCTGCACCCCCAACTTGTAATCCCTTTACTACTAACCCTTACATTGGGCCCCCTTTACCCCTCACCTCTGCACCGTGCCCCCCACATCCCAGCTCTACCCTGTATCCTCCACCCTCTTCACCCAGCAACACCCATGCCCTATTGCCCCTCATGATCTATGGCACCCTGGGCATTGGCCCAGTTTGCCCAGCCCTGTTACCAACACTCACAGAAACAGGGAGATTTGGGCCATTTTTCTAGGCACCTGCCATTTAGCAAGTTGGGCACAGCCCTCTGAAGTTTCTCCAGCTGGATGTTAGGTCAGCCATGTTACAGGACAGGTAGAAGACCCTTTGGGGAGCGTGATAGTCCACAGGAAAGGAGGGAGGAGCAGGAATCAGGCAGCACTTTCCCTTGTCACCTGCCTGCAGAAACACAGGCAATGCAATCAAGATATGGTTTTCCCTTCCTAAGTCCTGATGGGGCTGCTGATGGCAGCCACAGAAGGAGTAAGCAGCACAGCCTGAGCCTGCTGGAGACTTCACCCAAAAAGGTGGTGCTGCAAAATGTAAAATAAAACAGCCCCTGCCTCTTTATCTGAGGGGGAAAGGGGTCTGTTCTTGGTGAACACCAACCTTCTACCTTTCCCTGAGTTGTAAGGTGCTGTGTAATGTACGCTACTCAATCACTTTTAGGTTGACCCCCTTGGGCCTGAGTTGGTTCTGTTCCCCTAGCGTAACTCTGTTGGTGTAAGGCTCCACAAAGTGTGGCTGAGCGGAGAGTCTGGCCTGTTAGTTGTGGTAGCTGGAAATACCTTCCCGTTCACTTCAACATCAAACCGATGCATGAAACCATAAATACAGCAAGGAGTTAATTCTTTCAGTCCTCCATGAGAATCTGCATGGTGCCCATTGAGAAATACTGAAGGCTTCCTGCCCTAGAGTGGCCTCGCTACATTCCACTTGCAACCAATACAATATTTTTTACTACTATTCTATCAAGCTGTTGTGAAGGATCACAGGAATGACCTGCCTTATTGGAGCCCAGCAATGATTCCTCAAGGCCATCTCCAGGAAGAAGCAGTTTCAGATGAAGACAGTCATTCCAGAAAGGATAGGGATGATATAGCCTCGCCAAAAGGGAAACATTTTTTCCTGGGCTCCAGCATGCCATCTTGCTCTGAAACGAAGATTTAGACCCTGTATCATGTTTGGGCTGTCGAATCTCTCTCTGCTTTGTCTGTGTTCACATAAATGGGCATGGTTGCTGTGCAGCACCAAGGAGCTGTTGCAGTCCACCAGAAGGTGGCTACATTTCAGTAGATGAAGTGAGGTGTGGCAAAGCTCTGGTTGTGTTCTGAGGGTGGATATTGTATGGCTCGGAGGCTTGGTGTCACCCTCCCCATAGCCTCTGGCCCTTCACTAGAGGAAAAAGTTACAGCCTACTGAGCCACCCTCACCCTTTGTAGTCCTGGTCTCCCCACTCTGGGGCAGACTCTGTGGTGGTGTGGGGAGGGTTGGGGAGAACCTGGGCCCACCCACTGCTCTGGGTTCTGGCCCAAAGCCCCTAAGGCAGCAGCAACATGGAGTGTTTTCTCCACTCCCAGTCTTGCAGCCTTTCCCTGGGCCACTTCCCCAAACACTCCCCCCAATACCTTCTCTGAGCAAGCCACTCCTGCTCAGCACACTTCCCTCCTTGCAGACCTCCGGCAGCGCATCTCTTACTCCCAGCCCTTGGGCTTTTCTCCTCCTCCTGCCTTTCCTGAGGGGAAGCCTTTTAGACTAGTCCCTAGCAGGCCTTAATGAGCTGCAGGTGCCCTGATTAGCCTGCTGCTTCAGGCAAGCTCTTAATTGGCCCCAGGTGCCTGCCTGCCTTGATTATGCCAGTTCACTCAGGGAACCCAAAACTATTTACCTAGTTCCCTGTGTATTTGCCCTCCACCAAACTACTGTAGCCACACGCTTCTTAGTTGTTCTTGCAGGGGTGTTAGGATAGGGCTGGGGGGAGTATTCGCCTCCCTGGCTTAGCTCACTTCTGGATGAATAGATGACTCTGGATGGAACCCCGACGCCAGCTCCAGAGCCTTTGAAAAAGTTGGAGGCCTATGGAGAGGGAACTCTATTTCCCAAGCATCTTAGTTCGTCCTTGCTGGGATAAAGAGCAGACAGTAAGCAAACAGTGGGCCTTAATCCGGTGACTTCTCCAGCCCCACGTGCAGTGAGGCTGGCCACGTCCCATCAGCGGAGCAAAAGCAGTGAAACGAGAACGCTGCATCTGGATGGCTCGCAGGTGCGTCTGGAGCAGGGAGAGGAAAAGGCTTCTCTTCGTTTCAGATTCTTACCACGGCAGCCCTTCCAACCCGGTGTGCTATTTCTAGCTGTTCTTGGCTTCCTTTCCCCTCTCTGCAGATAGCCTGGGGGGCTGACTCACAGGTTTTATTATAAACTTAAAAAACAACAAATGGTCTGGTAGCACTTTGTAGACTAACAAAACATACAGATGGTGTCATCTACATGTTTTGTTAGTCTATAAAGTGCTACCAGACCATTTGTTGTATAAGCTTATTCTGTACAGACTAACTTGGCTATCCCCTGAAGGTTTTATTATGGGAGGCTGGTGGCATTGTTATAAAATATTCATGGGCATACGCACATATTTTCAGTCAGTTTCACGACCATGGTCCATGTTTTCCTGAAGCTGGTGCTGCTGTCTTTTGGGGTTTTTTTTTTTAATCAGTGGCCTGCAGGTCTGCATTGTGTTGCACTGCTGAGTTCATCACGCAGCTGTGTTTGTGGGCACAGTGCAAGAATCGGCACGGGGGGGAAGGGAGAAAAGAAAGGGGGGGGGAGAGACAGGCTGTGAAAGCGTGACAGAGCCTGTGATGGCTGTTGAGGGGCCCCAGTTGGATTGCTTCCTTTAGGGCCACAAAAGAGTAAACATCAGATGGGTTTAAATCAAAGGGTTTGCAGAAGGTTGAAGAAAACCAGACGAGCTGAGTGAAACAAAAACAGCACTGGGGAAAGCCGGCTTTCCTGGCACCACTTTATTAGAAAGTCTGCCAGCCAACTGGAGCTGCCAGGGTCTTCCTGGGGTAAACCCTGTGATGGGACCGGGGCCTTCATTTGTGGCTGTTTTAGGGCTTCTGCCTTCCAAGAGGCAGCTTTACCTGTTAGCTAGAGCAGGGAAGTAGGAATTGGGATTCCTGGGTTCCATTCCTAACAAGTCAGGACCTTAGGCAAATCCCATGATGCCTGCTTTCACAAAGGGGGCAGAGAGATGCAGAGCCGGCCAAGCCATCGCCCAACCTGCCCCTCCCCCCCTCAATACCTGGAAAGCCAAGCATATCCGAGGGTTTGGGGTAGCAGTTCTCTCCCCTTCTCTCCCGCCACATAACCAGAGAGGTACTGGTGTGCTTGAGGCAGAGGCTAGAACAGGGGAGGAGGCAACACACGTCAGCATCTGGCTCAGCAGGGCCACTGTCATACAACTGGTCACACAACTAGAGGGTCCACCCCGAGTTACCACCACACACCTGGAGCAGGCTTACCGCTTGTAACCACATGCATTTATGTGTCTATATGCAAAGCAGCAATATAGGAAAGAATATTTCAACACCATTCAGAGTGAGACATCGTGAACAAAGGGTTAAGCCCAGGGTACTCGGGGAAAAAAGGAAGATGCCAGTTTTCAGTTTGCTTCCATGACAGGAACTTATTACAATAGAAGTCAATGTTTCTCAACATGGGTACTGGTCTATTTATAACTCTCAGAAAAATCAAGTGGGTATCACCCACTATAGACCCTTTAATATTCATAACTCTTAAAAGTCAATAGAATGGAATATTGATACTTGAATATTGATGACTTGGAAGTTTACTTTTTCCAAAGACTGTTTCAATCCAATTTCAATGAATGTTTGTCGAGCACTTTGGGGTGTGGGAGGAATGCTTATGTGGTTTTTTTTTTTCATATACTGAGAGAGATTGTCAGTTAAAGCAGGACCCAGTTAAAAATGTACCGCAAAACCTTTTTTGTTGTCTGACTAGGGATTTTAGAGTTATAATTGCAAAGTATTATTACAGAAGTTGCTTCCATCTCAAAATGCTATATACCCATTAAATCAAGCCTAACTAAATGCCTTAGGCACATAGCTGATTATGTACCCAGAGAGAGGCAAACCACCCCCTGACTAAAATAAAATCAATAGTGGGAGGTGAAACTGAAATTATCAAATGCGGATGTCTAAAATCCATCCTTAATCACCTCAACAAGGGGCCCGATTTTCAGGAAGTGCTATGGACTTGGGGTTTGACCTAACATTAGAATCCATATTTAGGCTCTAGGGTTGACCAGTTGTGGCTTCTTTGCATCAAGTCAAGTGGCAGAGGTGGTTTTAAAGTCAATGACATTGTGCATGCCTCTGCCATCTCTGATTGTTAAACCATAACCCCACCCATATAGAATGAAGAAACCTGAAACTCACCATGACAGAGCCTGTGGATCTTCACAAAAATTCATGCGAAACTATTCTCGGAGAAAACCAGGCTCACAAGAACCAGTCATCTGGTTCTTTGTACAGTACCCATTAGGGAAGTTAAATAGTGGTTAATTGAATAGTTGGGAGCCCCCTGCCACTACGTGCTGGTCTGTGAGGGGAGCCAGTTTAAAAACCAGTCACACTGTGCTGTTGCATCTGATAGAGGCAGCAGCGCAAGGTGGAAGCAGCCATTGTCTAGAGGGCGGTCTGAGCTGCTGGACCTGGTGTAAACTGGAACTGAGCTTGGCTGTCTGCCTGCCCGACTCCTAATATGCTTTAAATGCAGAGTCACAGCAGAGGTCGGTCCCAAATCCATCCCAAGCCAGGACTGAGCCGGGCTGCTGGCCAGCCTGCTAAAAACTGTACGGTCCAGGGAGGGGATAGAAATGCATGTAGTCTATAGCATAACCAATAAGCAGAAGCTTATAGGTTAATTTGGCTACACTATTACATCCCTAGTACCCACACATTGAACTGTAAATGAACACTAGTTCAATGTGGCTATTGATTTGGCCCTACTGTGGCTGAGTCGTGCCTCTTCTGCACGTGTATCCACGGAGAGGCGAGTATAAATCTCTATGTTGCCTACGCACATTGGGTCAGTCGTCAGAGCCTGTTGCAGAGATTTTCCTTTTAAAGTCATACCTTTGCTCGGTGTAGTTTGACACCAGGCCAGTCAACCCAGCGATCACTCACACTTGCGGCTGACTTGAAAGGCTGGATTGTTATTCTCTCCCGAACTAAAGGCCCATTGCCTTATAAGGCTGAGCCTGTCAACCTATTTCTTAGTCCATTTAGGAGGCTTGTTAAAAGACAAGCTCAGAACGGGTGCTTTTGACTCGCTGCGCTAGGAAAATGATAGTTTCATCACTAAGCAAGAGTTTTCACCCATGCTAATGGCCTTTAGATTTACTATCCCAACCGTCCAAATGCACTGGGCATTACCTGAGGTTACAGTCATTTGATAATTGGTTCTGTGAGACCAAGAGCTGCGAGTCCCCATGTTTACTAAGCTTGAGAGTTCCCAAGATTTGTTTGGTGGTGCATTATATCTTAAAGACATTGACAAAAAAAATGGACCCCATTTTTTCCCCTTCATAGGTCTGAGTTTGACTGTCTGGATTGCCTCTTAATTTTTTAGGTAGCTTATCTGCTAGAAAATAGTTCACTTGCTTTTCTATCAGACTCACAACCTTGAGGATGCTTTAAATCTTTGCTCTTATCCTACAAGAAAAAAAACCAGCCTGTGGCGCAGACATGATAAAATGATGGTAAGAGAAGCCTTGTAAACGGTGTGAAAAAAATAACAATGTCAGAATTAAATGTATCAATTTGCATGAAGGGAAGAATGTCACATTTTAAAAGGTAGCACGAGACAGCTAAGCACCTCTTTGGGTGATACCCATCTGTTTGCTGTACCATTTTGCTGCATAGAAACAGTTTCCTTCATTTTCTTCATGCATTTTTCATATTAACATTAAACTGGCGGCAGGATCAAAATTTATCTCCTCGCCCACCCCAGCAACAGAATGGTCCCAATCTCCACTTTCTGTAGCTCTGTCTGCACTTGGATCCAAAGCCAAGATGTTTTTAACAAACAGTGACACTGGTTGTGTCCATTTAAGACTACCTGATTTGCAATACCTTTCAGAGGGCCCTGGGTTTTTTCAGAAAGTGCTAAGCACTTGCCCTCAAAATATTCAGCTTCTATCAGGTTGAGATATTCAGAATGGCTAGGTCTTAGACATCAGTGGAAACGAACCACTTTCTGCATGGACACAGTTTTGCAAAGGAAAAAATGAAAACCGATTCTCCCCCCTCCCCCCCCCCCCCAGTGGCTTTTACTTTGTTAGAATTCTTTGTTTCAAAATTTTCAGTTTATTGGGGGGGGGGGGAGGGGGAGGGGAAGAGGGGAGGAATTGTTTTGGTTCAAAGTCTTTTTAATGAAAATTTGACAAATTCTATTAGTCCCTTTTGAGAAGCTTTCCCATAAACTTTAGAACTTCTAATTAAAAAAAATCTGAAAAATGAAGGAAGGAAGGGTGGATAGGACTGTCCCACAAAGGAAGAAATCCAGCTTCTAGTAAATGTATCCAGATTTGTACATGGGATCTCTCTTCCCTTGCCTCCCTGTTCCAAAAGGGATTATTAGGCACTGGGGAGGGAGTGGAGAAGAAGCATAGAAGCAAACAAGCCTGCGATCTGTTCAACTGGCCCTGGCACTTTTAAGTCGCCCTTTCAAAACTTCCACCATCGTGGAAGAAAAGGCTTCCTTTTTTCCTGATCAGCTGCAAGTGTAAACAATGCTTACAAAGAGAATAGAAATCTCCTGTTGTTTAAGATTAAAATACGGTTTCATCAGTATCCTAAGCTCATTTGAATTTTACATTTGAATACTGTAGATTACAGACTGCTTGTTTAAGACTGTCCAGCTATGCAGAAATGGATAGAGCGATTACAAGGCACATAATGCCAGACCAGTATGGGGATTGAAGGGGATTGTTAGCTGTGATGACTTACAGCACTTCACACCTGTACTTGTACAAACGGATGCTCCTAGTTTAGGCACTGTGAGCTATGACTGAACATGTTAAAATGCACTAGCTATTGTATTGCCAATGTAGGTCAGATGTCAGTTGTTCTGGATTTCAGTCACAGTGATGAGTCAGTCATGGCTTTACTACTGCATGCCTTGTTGGTGCTGTGTCATTTCAGAATCTGAGCAGTGTAGGCAAAGCACAAAATTAAATGCCAATATGGCAGTTTACTTAAGCTAGAGGTCACATGTTCGCTTTACAGCAGAGATGGCTCACAAAAAAAAAAAAAAATCAGTCAGGGGTTGCACACAAGTGAGAAGCCAAAAAAAAAAAAAAAAAAACCAACCCCTCACTTAAGTCTCCCCAGCCTGAGGAGAAAGACACTCCTCATATTCCCCTTACACAGAGCCAAGGGAGCCCAGCCTAGTAGATTTTGTGCACGCCAGCCCTGTGGTGGGGCAGCAGGGAGGCGGGAGTGCCAACATGGCTTCCCCAATGCTAGGGTGGTGCCCTAAGCCTTGGGGAGGGGGGGACAAATCCAGGCAAGCCAGGGGCTGCATCCAAGTTTTCTCCTCCCCCCAACTGCTTTAATCATTTTTGTTGCTCTTCTCTGAACCTTCTCCAATTTCTCCTAGGTTCTCCTCCCCCCCCCCGCTTTAGAGGCAGGTATGTGGATTTTCTTAGGATGTATTCCATTGTTTACCAGCTGGGTTCTTTTACCTCAACTGCTAACTCAGTAAAGCATCACTTTTAAAGAGTCCACGTTAAAGCAGTAACCATCAGGATGGGGGTTGTTTGGACAGCTCCCTTGCTACCGTCCACAGCAAAACGACCGAGTGAAGGTTGTAACTAGCGTAGAACATCAAATCAGTTAAACCTGCTCTATTTCATGGAACAAAATGGACTTTACACAATGGCATATGGACTAGACTATTCATTTACATTGGTTCCCTCAGGCTTCAGAACTAGGCATGTTAAAGTTTAAATGGTTAGCCAGTGGGCATGCACCTTACCGGCACGCTCAGCGGGTAACCGGTTAACCCACAGCAGCCCAGCCGGAGCAGGCCCCAGCCTGCGGGGCTGGAGCTGTTCCAGTCACCCGCGGCCATGGCAGGGCTGGAACAGCTGCCTGTGGCTGCAGTGGTCCTAGCTGCAGCAGTCACAGTAGTCCTGGACCCAGACCCAGCTGCCCCAGTAAGCCCCCCCCCCCCACCAACAGTTAACAAGTTAAACAATTTTAATCGTTTAACTGTTTTGATCAAAACATTCACTCATATGGATCAAAACGTTCATCCGTATCTGTTCATCTGTATATCCGTATATATGCTGCCTTGGGTCTGTGCAACATCTTTCCTACAAGAGTGAAATACTTCACTGTTAAATAGAGAGGGAGAGGCGACTGCATGAGCACAGAAGAAAACCTCTTCCCCCATGGACACGGAAACAGATGGAGATCAAGGCATTGAAGTGATCCAGGAAAGTGATAGTATATAGTGGGTCATTTTTGAAGAAGGTTCTTGGGCCAACAGTGGCCTGTGTGTGTGGTGTGACAGAAGAAACCAATGCTATAGTAGAACCAGAGTGTGGGAGGATCTGTGATGTACACACAATTTATAAACAAAATAGAGCAGCAGTAATTATTTGGAGTCAAAGGTACTGTGTGTTACTTTCATCTTCCAGCCGGAGAGCACCCGAGAGCTGGTAAGAGACCATCTCTGAGGTTGACCTGACCCTCCAATATAATAGAGCACTTTCTGTATGTCTTGCTGATGCAAAGCGGCCTTGAATCACGCTTAGGCTGAGCTTTGGAAGGTATAAAGCAGCCAGTGTGGTTCTTACATCATCCCTACTCATAGGTGCTAGTGTCAGGGATGTACCCAGGGCATCCCCCGTTGTGAGTGTACAGGCAGTCCCCGAGTTACGCGGATCCGACTTATGTCGGATCCGCAGTTACAAACGGGGCCCTTCCTCTCCCTGGTCTCCAGCAGACCAGGGAGAGGAAGCAAAGCGGCGGAACACGCGGGCAGCAGACAGGGCTGTCCGCTGCCCACGTGCTCCGCGGCTTGGCTCTGCTTTGCAGACCAGGGGGACGGGGGGGCAAAGCAGAGCCAAGCCGCGGAGCCCAAAGGCAGCAGGACAGCCACAGCGCGTCTGGGCTGTCCCGCTGCCCCCGTGCTCCGCGGCTTTGCTCCGGACACCTGTGGTACAGCAGCTGGGGCGCTGCCAGTTGGTCCCGTAGCGCCGCTCTGGGCGCTACTGGACCAACCAGGCAGCACCCCAGCTGCTCTGCCCCAGGCGTCCCCAAGTCAGCCGCTGCTGAAACTGACCAGTGGCTGACTACAGGAAGCCCCTGTCCCAGGCTTCTTGGAATCAGCCATTGATCAGTTTCAGCAGCAGCTGACTTGGGGATGCCTGGGGTTCCTAAGTTGAATCTGTATGTAAGTCAGAACTGGCGTCCAGATTCAGCCGCTGTTGAAACTGATCAGTTTCAGCAGCGGCTGAATCTGGACGCCAGTTCCGACTTACATACAGATTCAACTTAAGAACAAACCTTCAGTCCCTATCTTGTACGTAACCCGGGGACTGCCTGTATCCTAAAGGCGGTTGTTGCCCATTACAACCGGTGCCAGTGTACTGGGTCAGTGCAGAGTGGCCCTTGGAGTAGATGAGCACAAAGATGTCTTGAAACCATTCTTGTCCCCAGCCTCTATGGCATGCATTGCATCAAACTCTCCTAGCCAAACCCGGGGATCAAAGTCTCAGCCTCCCAACAATGCTTCACCCACAGTCCTGTACACTGTAGCATCAGCACTGGGTAGGTGTCAAAGCCATTGTGTGAACTCTTCTAGCCTCGGAGTAGAAATGTTACCCCCAAAAGGGGCCAACCCCTCTGCCCCCATATCTGCTCTAGAACAGCTCTACTGAAATGCATTTCTAGCAGCAGGACAATCATGTGTCTGCATGTGTCACAAAATGTCAAAGTGCAACTCCAGAGGAATGAATTCTAAATAATTGAATAGCATCTCCATCATCAAGTCTTACCAGCTCACCCCATAATTGCGGCTATTAAAGACCAATTCTTGTGTCACAGTAGGTGTCAGTTTTAAAATATGAATGTTCTCTATGTGATTCAGAGGGAAGATAGGATTGCTGTCTTGAGTTCTATTCAAGTCTTTACAGCATCTCAAGAGCCACTGCAGAACCTGCGTGATGCATGTTTTTAACCATAGGATTGTCCTGGAAACATAGCATTGAAGTACAAAACAGATTTCATGTATCTACAATTTCTTAGCATATCTTCCTGAACCAATGTTCTCAAGTAGTTGGTTGCATGCTGCAAAGCATTTTGGAGCTTGCCTAAAAATGTTGTTCATCTAAAACTTAATTCTTTGACATGAGGCTTTTTTCAAGATTAGTACAGGATTCATTGACTTGCATGTTGGATTCTGTGTCCCACCTGTGTGATGTTGGCATTAGAAAAATCCAGGAGTCTTGGTTTACATAGGCAAATCAGAGAAAAAAATTCAAAAATACTTGTGTCTTATTGAAAATGCGAGTGGCATATCCATATAAAATCCTGATTGTGTCTTTTCACTGTCAACTGACCAATGCAAACTTGGCACTGAACTGCTTTTACAAGAGAAGCATAAATTACTATTTAGAAAGCATAAAGTAGAAACTGATGAAGATTTTTAATTGATCAGAAAAACCTCGTGATGTAAAAATAATTCAATTATAAATCCTGACATAAGATCAATAAGCAGATGTGCTGCAAAAGAGGCCACTTTTGCTGAAGAGACATGAAGCTGTTGTGGGGTTTGTGTTTTACATTAGAAATTCAGGTTGTGTCTGGCCCCGACAGGTGCCTTAAGTAGCAAAAAAAGGCCTATACAAGGCCAAGTGAAAGCTGAGCAATTTCACAATGATTTTGTTCAACACGTATTTAACCTCAATGAGACGAGAACTTCAACTTTTGGAGAAGGGAATTCATGGTTAAATATTCAACATTCGCATCCCTTCAATAGGATGCAGGAACTGACAGTACAAATATCCTGAACATCCTGAAGCTTTTTTTGGTGGGGGAGGGGAGGAATTAGGATGAAGAATCAGGGAAAGACTTAACATTTTCATTTCCAGTAGAAACACTGACCCCGCTCTTCTGTGTATAACCAAAAAGGGGGCACAAATTCTCTCTTTACCAAATCTATTACAGGCTTTTTTTAAGCCTCAGGAGATTTGCAAGATGGCGCATAGTGACAGGACCTCTCTCTGCACATGAACATCTATGGGTTAATCTAATGCCAACAGAAATGTAATGAGAAGGGAAATTAAGGCACAAAATACTATATAGATGGATAATACTGTGCAAAAGTTCGAATGAATTATGCCTGTTCTCCATGTGACTTCACATCCCAGAGAAGTATATATTTTTGCAAAAAACTTGTAAGATATCATGGGCTGTGTGTGAACTGATTTCTCTGGAATTTTGCATTTTTAAACTTGGAAAAATTAGTTTATCCTTAAATGGCCATACTTATTCAGTGAAAAAAATCTGTAGATTGTACCCATGTGCATAACACAAAGGTTTTGCTAACACAAGCTAGACACTGAATTATGTGAATCCAGAAAGCTAAGTGGATGGGGGACTCTTACCACTTTTCTTGAATGGAGTAACCAAAACATATGACTACCTATGTAACAGAACAAGTCATTGTCCACTGGATAATCAGTCAAGCAAGGGCTTGATCTGACAAACTCATGCTAGTAAATAGCCCTTTGGCAGGTGATGAGACTATTTCTATACTATGTAATCTACAAAACCAATTATAAACCATTGCCAATTCTGCAGCTGTCCTAAAAAACGGGAGCTCTAATGTATCTCCACTCCAGCAGCCGCTTGTGGAACTCGTCAAGTTTGTGTGGTGCTGAAAACTGCTGGCACGAACACCCAGCTACACAATGGATCCCAGCACCATTAACATTTTTTAGCAATGGCAGACAAGGGTATTTATTACTAGGACTACTTTCATGGATACAGATTATGTCAGTAGTATTTCTATAACTAACCGTTCACTTAATACAACTGCATAAAAACACAACGATCAGGGTGAAAGTCACACCATTTTCAGTACTGAAAAACTGTTAGCACGAAAACAGGGCTGCATTTCAAAAGAAGCATGTGCTAAAGTCTTCCAATCTCAGTCAAAATGTAGGGAGGGAGCTTGGAATTTAGGATGAATGAAAACATTGATTTAGTCATCTAGTTGCCTGATGAAATAATTAATCACAGAATACAGAGGCAAAAAACCCAGCTCCATGTAAAGGATTAGAAACCTGACTGTCAACACCACTACCTTGATATCGCACGTGAACAATCCAAATACATTTTCTAAACA
Source organism: Pelodiscus sinensis (assembly GCF_049634645.1). Taxonomy (NCBI): domain Eukaryota; kingdom Metazoa; phylum Chordata; order Testudines; family Trionychidae; genus Pelodiscus; species Pelodiscus sinensis. Next base: position 10,514,173 of record NC_134718.1, read on the forward strand.
AAATAATTTAAGTATAGAATGAAGGCTGGGAATATATTTTTCCCCGGTAGGGCAACGTAAGTAATACATGTACTATTTTAAAAAACCCTCAAACCAGAAGAAATTTGAAGAAAGAAGCCAACTATTCTCCCTTCACTGCTCAACTTCTGCCTATGGACTGAGGAGCTTTGCTACCTGTTATGCACAACTCAGGTCTGTCTTGTGGGGTATCTACATGTTGACAGCAGCCTCCTTAATCACAGGTCCATGTAACTTCCACTCCAATCTTCCAGTTATGGGTGTCTCCACTACACATTAGGGTCAGGTGTCAATTGTTGATCCTTGAGACTTGAATACTGTTTGTAGATTTTATTACTTGTCATAGAGCGCAAATATTCCAATGGGGGAAGTTACAACTTTGTACAGGCAGTCCCTGACTTATGTGGATCCGACTTACGTCGGATCCCTAGTTACGAACAGGGCTTTTCTTGCCACGGAGGACTCTGGCGGCGGACCATCCAGACACGCTGCAGTCCTGTCGCCTGTGTCCTCCGCAGCGAGAAAAGCTGCTCCGCGTCTCCCTGGTCTGCTGGGGGTCCCCTCCAGCAGGCCAGGGAGACGCGGAGCAAAGCCGCGGCGAGAAAAGCTGCTCCGCGTCTCCCTGGTCTGCTGGGTGGCCCTCCGCGGCGAGAAAAGCCTGGTCTGCTGGGGGGGGGGGGGCACTAGGTGTGCCCCCCCCAGCAGACCAGGGAGACATGGGCTGTGAGACTGCAGAGAGGCACTGCGGTCCCGCCACCCACGTCCTCAGAGGCTTTGCTCCCCGTCTCCCTGGTCTGCTGGGGGGAGGGGGAGCACGCAGCTGCCTGTGGAACAGCTGCCTGTGGCTGCAGTGGTCCTAGCTGCAGCAGTCACAGTAGTCCTGGACCCAGACCCAGCTGCCCCAGTAAGGCCCCCCCCCCCCACCAACAGTTAACAAGTTAAACAATTTTAATCGTTTAACTGTTTTGATCAAAACATTCACTCATATGGATCAAAACGTTCATCCGTATCTGTTCATCTGTATATCCGTATATATGCTGCCTTGGGTCTGTGCAACATCTTTCCTACAAGAGTGAAATACTTCACTGTTAAATAGAGAGGGAGAGGCGACTGCATGAGCACAGAAGAAAACCTCTTCCCCCATGGACACGGAAACAGATGGAGATCAAGGCATTGAAGTGATCCAGGAAAGTGATAGTATATAGTGGGTCATTTTTGAAGAAGGTTCTTGGGCCAACAGTGGCCTGTGTGTGTGGTGTGACAGAAGAAACCAATGCTATAGTAGAACCAGAGTGTGGGAGGATCTGTGATGTACACACAATTTATAAACAAAATAGAGCAGCAGTAATTATTTGGAGTCAAAGGTACTGTGTGTTACTTTCATCTTCCAGCCGGAGAGCACCCGAGAGCTGGTAAGAGACCATCTCTGAGGTTGACCTGACCCTCCAATATAATAGAGCACTTTCTGTATGTCTTGCTGATGCAAAGCGGCCTTGAATCACGCTTAGGCTGAGCTTTGGAAGGTATAAAGCAGCCAGTGTGGTTCTTACATCATCCCTACTCATAGGTGCTAGTGTCAGGGATGTACCCAGGGCATCCCCCGTTGTGAGTGTACAGGCAGTCCCCGAGTTACGCGGATCCGACTTATGTCGGATCCGCAGTTACAAACGGGGCCCTTCCTCTCCCTGGTCTCCAGCAGACCAGGGAGAGGAAGCAAAGCGGCGGAACACGCGGGCAGCAGACAGGGCTGTCCGCTGCCCACGTGCTCCGCGGCTTGGCTCTGCTTTGCAGACCAGGGGGACGGGGGGGCAAAGCAGAGCCAAGCCGCGGAGCCCAAAGGCAGCAGGACAGCCACAGCGCGTCTGGGCTGTCCCGCTGCCCCCGTGCTCCGCGGCTTTGCTCCGGACACCTGTGGTACAGCAGCTGGGGCGCTGCCAGTTGGTCCCGTAGCGCCGCTCTGGGCGCTACTGGACCAACCAGGCAGCACCCCAGCTGCTCTGCCCCAGGCGTCCCCAAGTCAGCCGCTGCTGAAACTGACCAGTGGCTGACTACAGGAAGCCCCTGTCCCAGGCTTCTCGGAATCAGCCATTGATCAGTTTCAGCAGCAGCTGACTTGGGGATGCCTGGGGTTCCTAAGTTGAATCTGTATGTAAGTCAGAACTGGCGTCCAGATTCAGCCGCTGTTGAAACTGATCAGTTTCAGCAGCGGCTGAATCTGGACGCCAGTTCCGACTTACATACAGATTCAACTTAAGAACAAACCTTCAGTCCCTATCTTGTACGTAACCCGGGGACTGCCTGTATCCTAAAGGCGGTTGTTGCCCATTACAACCGGTGCCAGTGTACTGGGTCAGTGCAGAGTGGCCCTTGGAGTAGATGAGCACAAAGATGTCTTGAAACCATTCTTGTCCCCAGCCTCTATGGCATGCATTGCATCAAACTCTCCTAGCCAAACCCGGGGATCAAAGTCTCAGCCTCCCAACAATGCTTCACCCACAGTCCTGTACACTGTAGCATCAGCACTGGGTAGGTGTCAAAGCCATTGTGTGAACTCTTCTAGCCTCGGAGTAGAAATGTTACCCCCAAAAGGGGCCAACCCCTCTGCCCCCATATCTGCTCTAGAACAGCTCTACTGAAATGCATTTCTAGCAGCAGGACAATCATGTGTCTGCATGTGTCACAAAATGTCAAAGTGCAACTCCAGAGGAATGAATTCTAAATAATTGAATAGCATCTCCATCATCAAGTCTTACCAGCTCACCCCATAATTGCGGCTATTAAAGACCAATTCTTGTGTCACAGTAGGTGTCAGTTTTAAAATATGAATGTTCTCTATGTGATTCAGAGGGAAGATAGGATTGCTGTCTTGAGTTCTATTCAAGTCTTTACAGCATCTCAAGAGCCACTGCAGAACCTGCGTGATGCATGTTTTTAACCATAGGATTGTCCTGGAAACATAGCATTGAAGTACAAAACAGATTTCATGTATCTACAATTTCTTAGCATATCTTCCTGAACCAATGTTCTCAAGTAGTTGGTTGCATGCTGCAAAGCATTTTGGAGCTTGCCTAAAAATGTTGTTCATCTAAAACTTAATTCTTTGACATGAGGCTTTTTTCAAGATTAGTACAGGATTCATTGACTTGCATGTTGGATTCTGTGTCCCACCTGTGTGATGTTGGCATTAGAAAAATCCAGGAGTCTTGGTTTACATAGGCAAATCAGAGAAAAAAATTCAAAAATACTTGTGTCTTATTGAAAATGCGAGTGGCATATCCATATAAAATCCTGATTGTGTCTTTTCACTGTCAACTGACCAATGCAAACTTGGCACTGAACTGCTTTTACAAGAGAAGCATAAATTACTATTTAGAAAGCATAAAGTAGAAACTGATGAAGATTTTTAATTGATCAGAAAAACCTCGTGATGTAAAAATAATTCAATTATAAATCCTGACATAAGATCAATAAGCAGATGTGCTGCAAAAGAGGCCACTTTTGCTGAAGAGACATGAAGCTGTTGTGGGGTTTGTGTTTTACATTAGAAATTCAGGTTGTGTCTGGCCCCGACAGGTGCCTTAAGTAGCAAAAAAAGGCCTATACAAGGCCAAGTGAAAGCTGAGCAATTTCACAATGATTTTGTTCAACACGTATTTAACCTCAATGAGACGAGAACTTCAACTTTTGGAGAAGGGAATTCATGGTTAAATATTCAACATTCGCATCCCTTCAATAGGATGCAGGAACTGACAGTACAAATATCCTGAACATCCTGAAGCTTTTTTTGGTGGGGGAGGGGAGGAATTAGGATGAAGAATCAGGGAAAGACTTAACATTTTCATTTCCAGTAGAAACACTGACCCCGCTCTTCTGTGTATAACCAAAAAGGGGGCACAAATTCTCTCTTTACCAAATCTATTACAGGCTTTTTTTAAGCCTCAGGAGATTTGCAAGATGGCGCATAGTGACAGGACCTCTCTCTGCACATGAACATCTATGGGTTAATCTAATGCCAACAGAAATGTAATGAGAAGGGAAATTAAGGCACAAAATACTATATAGATGGATAATACTGTGCAAAAGTTCGAATGAATTATGCCTGTTCTCCATGTGACTTCACATCCCAGAGAAGTATATATTTTTGCAAAAAACTTGTAAGATATCATGGGCTGTGTGTGAACTGATTTCTCTGGAATTTTGCATTTTTAAACTTGGAAAAATTAGTTTATCCTTAAATGGCCATACTTATTCAGTGAAAAAAATCTGTAGATTGTACCCATGTGCATAACACAAAGGTTTTGCTAACACAAGCTAGACACTGAATTATGTGAATCCAGAAAGCTAAGTGGATGGGGGACTCTTACCACTTTTCTTGAATGGAGTAACCAAAACATATGACTACCTATGTAACAGAACAAGTCATTGTCCACTGGATAATCAGTCAAGCAAGGGCTTGATCTGACAAACTCATGCTAGTAAATAGCCCTTTGGCAGGTGATGAGACTATTTCTATACTATGTAATCTACAAAACCAATTATAAACCATTGCCAATTCTGCAGCTGTCCTAAAAAACGGGAGCTCTAATGTATCTCCACTCCAGCAGCCGCTTGTGGAACTCGTCAAGTTTGTGTGGTGCTGAAAACTGCTGGCACGAACACCCAGCTACACAATGGATCCCAGCACCATTAACATTTTTTAGCAATGGCAGACAAGGGTATTTATTACTAGGACTACTTTCATGGATACAGATTATGTCAGTAGTATTTCTATAACTAACCGTTCACTTAATACAACTGCATAAAAACACAACGATCAGGGTGAAAGTCACACCATTTTCAGTACTGAAAAACTGTTAGCACGAAAACAGGGCTGCATTTCAAAAGAAGCATGTGCTAAAGTCTTCCAATCTCAGTCAAAATGTAGGGAGGGAGCTTGGAATTTAGGATGAATGAAAACATTGATTTAGTCATCTAGTTGCCTGATGAAATAATTAATCACAGAATACAGAGGCAAAAAACCCAGCTCCATGTAAAGGATTAGAAACCTGACTGTCAACACCACTACCTTGATATCGCACGTGAACAATCCAAATACATTTTCTAAACAAAATAATTTAAGTATAGAATGAAGGCTGGGAATATATTTTTCCCCGGTAGGGCAACGTAAGTAATACATGTACTATTTTAAAAAACCCTCAAACCAGAAGAAATTTGAAGAAAGAAGCCAACTATTCTCCCTTCACTGCTCAACTTCTGCCTATGGACTGAGGAGCTTTGCTACCTGTGATGCACAACTCAGGTCTGTCTTGTGGGGTATCTACATGTTGACAGCAGCCTCCTTAATCACAGGTCCATGTAACTTCCACTCCAATCTTCCAGTTATGGGTGTCTCCACTACACATTAGGGTCAGGTGTCAATTGTTGATCCTTGAGACTTGAATACTGTTTGTAGATTTTATTACTTGTCATAGAGCGCAAATATTCCAATGGGGGAAGTTACAACTTTGTACAGGCAGTCCCTGACTTATGTGGATCCGACTTACGTCGGATCCCTAGTTACGAACAGGGCTTTTCTTGCCACGGAGGACTCTGGCGGCGGACCATCCAGACACGCTGCAGTCCTGTCGCCTGTGTCCTCCGCAGCGAGAAAAGCTGCTCCGCGTCTCCCTGGTCTGCTGGGGGTCCCCTCCAGCAGGCCAGGGAGACGCGGAGCAAAGCCGCGGCGAGAAAAGCTGCTCCGCGTCTCCCTGGTCTGCTGGGTGGCCCTCCGCGGCGAGAAAAGCCTGGTCTGCTGGGGGGGGGGGGGGGGGCACTAGGTGTGCCCCCCCCAGCAGACCAGGGAGACATGGGCTGTGAGACTGCAGAGAGGCACTGCGGTCCCGCCACCCACGTCCTCAGAGGCTTTGCTCCCCGTCTCCCTGGTCTGCTGGGGGGAGGGGGAGCACGCAGCTAGTGTGCCCCCCCCCCCCCCCAGCAGACCAGGGTTTTCTCAATGCTTGGGGTAGAGCAGCTGGGGCGCTGCCGGGTTGGTCCAGTAGCGCCAAGGAACGGCGCTGCAGGACCAACCCAGCAGCACCCGAGCTGCTCTGTCCCAGGTGTCCAGACTCTGCCGCTGCTGAAACTGATCAGCAGCTGATTCCAGGAAGCCTAGGGGAAGAGCAGCTCTGCCCAGGGCTTCCTGGAATCAGCCGCTGATCAGTTTCAGCAGCAGCTGACTTCGGGACACCTGGGTTAGAGCAGCTGGGGCGCTGCCAGGTTGGTCCCCACAGTGCCAAGGTGCAGCACTGTGGGGACCTACCCGGCAGCGCCCCAGCTGCTCTGTCCCAGGCGTCCAGATTCAACCATCATTGAAACTGATCAGCGGCTGATTCCAGGAAGCCCGGGGCAGAGCAGCTTTGCCTTGGGCTTCCTGTAATCAGTCGCTGGTCAGTTTCAAGAGCGGCTGAATCTGGACATCAGTTCCGACTTACATACAAATTCAACTTAAGAACAAACCTACAGTCCCTATCTTGTACGTAACCCAGGGACTGCCTGTATTTGCATCATGAGAAACGAAATATACAGGAATCTTGGACATCACTTTCACTCTTACAGAAGTTTGCTTCAAAAGTGGCATAGGTCATTGTTGGCACTGTTGGTTACAGCTACTGACATTGTGGAAATAAGACAAACTGCGGCCTCTTGGGGGTTAAAATGAGAAATTGAGTCAAGTCCACCCACATTAGCTTTAACCAATTTTTGTCTTTATACATTTTCAGTCAGAATTATCTCAGTGTCTGAATGCATAATAGCAAGACAAAATGGAATTAGTAGGGTTACCACATTCCAGAAGTTCTTCCATCTTCTTTGATAGTTGTTGCCTCCTCTGATGTGGTCTGGTCCTTTGGTTTCTGTTCTGCATTTATCCAAGCTCCTGGTCACTTGAATTTTTATACATGTCCACATTTGGTATAACATAACCTTTGTCTAGTCAGCTTTTAACATATCCATTTACTTTATGTAACCTGTGAATTACACATGTACATGCTTCATTTTACCCAGGGTCTGCATCTTAACTAGCTAACGTCCTACAAAGGCAATTTCCTCCGACTGATAAGCATTTCCACATCAAATCCTGTGAATGAGACACATCCAGCCTGACTTAATTAGCTTAATTAACACTAGTCCTACAATTGACAGGTAACTGCTTTTGCCTATATATATATATATATATATATATATATATATACACACACACACACACACACACACACACACACACCCACCCACCCACCCTGGATTGGGTAATTTCCACTCCAACTCATCTGATGGAGGTTTTGCCCACAAAAGTTCATGACCAAATATCTTAATATATTTGTTAGTCTCTACAGTGCCACAGGACTGCTCATTGTTTTTAAACTTACAGACTAACCTTGCTGCCCCTCTGAAACTTTTTACCATATCCAGTATGTGTCTATCATGCCCCCTTAACCTATTTGAAAGGGAAGTTTCAGGAACATGGATTACCCTTTTCTATCAAGATTTCTCTTATTTAAAACATGGGTTTTCAAAGGTCTTTTCCATTGAAAGGCCAGTTTTGTTTGTGAAGGATTACAAAAGCCATTAGAAACATATCTGTGACACATTTTCATAGAAACCTAGAACACTAGAACTGGAAAGGACCTTGAGAGGTCACCGAGTCCAGTCCCCTGCCCTCACGGCAGGACCAAGCACCAGACCATCTCTGATAGATGTCTGTCTAAATTGCTCTTAAATATCTCCAGGGATGGATATTCCACAACCTCCCTAGGCAATTTATTCTAATGTTTAGGCACCCTGACGGTTAGGAACTTTTTCCTAATGTTCAACCTAAGCCTCCCTTGCTGTAGTTTAAGCCCATTGCTGCTTGTCCTATTATCAGAGGCCAAGGAGAACAATTTTCTCCTTCCTCCTTATAACACTCTTTTAGGTACTTGAAAACCGCATGTCCCCTCTCAGTCTTCTCTTTTCTAAACTAAAGCAGCCTAATTTTTTCAGTCTTCCCTCATAGCTCATGTTCTCTAGAACTTTAATCATTCTTGTTGCTCTTCTCTGGACACTCTCCAATCTCTCCACATTTTTCTGTACCCAGAACTAGACACAATACTCCAATTGATGCCTCATCAGAGCAGAGTAGAGCGGAAGAATGACTTCTCATGTCTTGCTCACAACACTCCTGTTAATGCAGCCCAGAATCATGTTTGTGATGCTGTTGCAAAAAAGCATTGTTGTCTCATATTTAGCTTGTGATCCACTAGGACTATGACACCTAGATCCCTTTCTGCAGTACTCCTTCCTAGACAGTCGCTTCCCATTCTGTATGTCCGAAATGTATTGTTCCTTCCTAAGTAGAGTACTTTGCATCCTATTTACCTCAGACCATTTCTCTAGTTTGTTCAGATCATTCTATCCTCCAAAGCAGTTGCAACCCATCTCTGCTTGCTATCATCTGCAAACTTAGTAAGCATACTCTCTATGACAATATCTAAATTGTTGATGAAGCTATTGAACAGAACTGGTCCCAAAACAGACCCCCGCAGAACCCCACTTGTTATGCCCTTCCAAAATTATGAGGGATGTCTCAATTTTTGGGCCTTGATATTTGGTCGCCACAATCTGCTGTGCTCACTGGACACCAACAAGAGGTCTTTGTCTAAAATGGCAGGGCTGGCAGATGCCTGACAGTAAATTTTGGTACCAGTGAGAATCTGCCACTATTTCAAGCCCATGAGGGCAGAGTGCAGAGAACGAGGGTACAAGAGAGCAAGTGTTTGTGAATGGACAGACAGTGGATTAGGAAAGGATAGACAGTTTAAAATCTAGTCAGTTTTGGGTAATGACTAAAGTAGATTCAGGTGCTGCCCAATCCCAGATTCCAACCAAATTCTGTAGCTTTACAATCATATTTAAAATGTTTCCCTCTCCCTTGTTTTCTGTGTGAAAGGAGGAACAGAAACTGACCCTGCATAAACAGCTGCCCACTTAACCATGAAAACAAACAGGGAAATAAACAAACTCTCTCCAAACTTTAAGGTACGGTTACCGTGGGCGTTCCTTGTAAGTAGAAAAAAATGTTAAGAAAAATGTAAGTTTCTGCTTTATAAGTAGCTTTGAAAAATGCTATTACTTATTGTCATCTCAAGTACAAAAAGAAAAAAATATTTCAAGTCACGTAAGAAACCCTGACGTGGGAAGGGTTAAATATACACTAGCTATTCTCAGGCTATGTCTAGACTGCAAGCCTCTTTCGAAAGAGTCTCTTTCGAAAGATACTTTCGAAAGAGCCTCTTTCGAAAGAGAGCGTCTAGACTGCACGTTGAACTTTCGAAAAAGCGGCTTGCTTTTTCGAAAGAAAGCATCCAGTGAGTCTGGATGCTCTCTTTCGAAGAAGCCCTATTTACATTCAAGAACGCCTTCTTTCGAAAGAGGAACTTTCGAAAGAAGGCGTTCTTCCTCGTAAATTGAGGTTTACTGCCGTCGAAAGAAAAGCCGCGTTCTTTCGATTTAATTTCGAAAACGCGGCTGCAGTCTAGACGCAGGTGAGGTTTTTTCGAAAAAAGGCTACTTTTTTCGAAAAAACCCCTGAGTCTGGACACAGCCTCAGAGAGTACAGATTATGAAAGGAAGAGCATGAAACCCAGTACAACCAAAATGAATCTCTGTCAAAATAGTGGTTAAAACACAGGCTTCTTGGGTCCTTTTCCTAACTCTGCCACTGATGTTGTGCAACTCTGCAACTTTACAGGGGAAATTGGGTAGGAAGCAACCAGATGGGATATGATCCAGGTGGATTCTCTCCCAAAATGGAGGAAATGTCATAAAAAATTTGTGAGGAAATGAGCTGTGAAGTACCCATGACCAATAGCTGCAGAGTAACAGAGCTGGCTATAATTCTGATGCAAGGATCTGGACTCCTCACACACAAATACAGATACATTCGTCAGGGTGCAAGATAAATTCATGTATTTCTGTTGGGATATTCATCCTGACGGTGCCTGACTGGTACCCCTTTTCTGGAGGAACTTACAGTAGAACAGATGCTTAGTGGTAAGGTCTTGTCCAAAGTCTTTACTCAGAAGACGATGAAGCCTATGGTTGCTGGGTCTCTATATATATATATATCACAAGAGAAGCAAATGCTGAACATTGTGCAATTAGAGTATGGAGTTAATACAAGAAAATATTGTGTTCTGTAAACATTTTATGAATAAAATTGGCATCTGCAGGAACGGCACCAAAAGTCAAATGGCAGATACATAAAATCAGACTCTGGTATAGGCACAGCATATTTGGATCCTAGGAATTCCATGGCCACACAACAAAGCCTTGCATACAATATTTATAATGGTGCAAATTAATTAGCCATAATCTTTCTAGGAAAAAAACTGAGATGTTATTTAAGGAGAATTAGAACATATAGATTTTCTCTCTCATATGCAGCTGCATCAAAAATAGGCTTGATTATATTGTAAATTATAATACGGGCTGGCTAAAGTGTTGATGGGCAATTTAGACCTCCCCCTTTACAGCCCTCCTCTTTTTATGTATGAATCGTTATTGAAAATGACCCGTTTCTGTGAAAGTGTTATTTGTAGCTATTTGCTAGATGGGCTATTTGACTAGTCACTACATGTTGGTGGAATGTGACTGATTATCCCTGTATCACCTGGGATTACTTCTGCTCTCTGATAGGGTGGAACTTTTAGCATCAAATGAATAGTAAATACTCTTGTTCCCATATGCAACAATCTGTTGATTGCAGGCAAAAAGGGACATTTATATGAAGAACAATTCTTACCCAATACATTAGCTGTCAAAAACGTGTTCACAAATGGCATAGTACTCTTAGTATTTCCCATTTTTCATGTCTGAAGCTCAAAAGGATAAATTGGGTGAAGGCTCGAAGTCACTTTTCCTAAAACTCAAAATAGCTTCTTAGCATTATGTGCAAAGAGCCTATAGCCCCCCCAAACCTATTTTTACAAACTATTTGAGGGCACAGAGGCTGCACGTTTTAGTTGAGAAAAAAATCATAAAAATATTCATGTTCCTTTCATGCACCATAGAGTTGTTTACAGAACCTGAAGCAGCAACGGTAAAAATCACCCGATAAGGCAGTGCACTGTGAAAAGGAGTGTTATGCTCCATGCGAGTGGATTCCATTTGTGAAGGGCATGCCTACTAACAGCTAAGAAAAGATTCTGAAATATGATAATATTTTGAAAAGGTCACTAGGCAAACCACTGTGCAGTGTGTCTGAGTGCAGGCATATTGCGGGGCATTCAGCCGTAACATCCTCGGAACTCACTTTCTAACTACTGCTGTTTTTACAACAGGCCTACGTGCATTAACTAAACACTGGGTCAAAATTATTTCTTCTGGAATTCATGGCCAATCTAGCTCCAAGGTGGTGGGTATGGCATGAAGACTGTCTCAAAATATGCCGAATGGATGAGAATAGCACCTGCCAATGATTTTCATTTCAGTCTCCTGATAGAGCACAAGGAGAGCGTGCTGTACTCACCCGCATCAGTTTACTTCTCATATTTCAGTTGTCTGCTTGTTGATAATAGGACAATTCTCAGTAACTCTTCAATATTATGTAAATCTCTGTATTCTAAGAGCCATAAGTGGTTAATCAAAGTATAGGGATGCAGACAGAAATTGTCTTAACCACCATGCAGTCTGACTATGGGAGTCTAAAGTTGGCTGCTTGGCATTTAGTTGTCAAGTAACTGCTGAAGCAAGGATATTCGGATATGATCATCTCTAGCTTTTCAGCTTTCAGATAAAGCAATGAACAGAGTAGCATGTAGTCTGGCTACAGTGTAAAAGCAGGGCTATAGAGTTGCACAGTGGGCCTCAACCTGATGCTGAACATTCTTGTGTGCCATCCTTTCACTCTTTGTATTCTAAGTGTCCCTCACTAGAAAGAAGCCTCCATCGTGGTAACGTTAGCTTGATCTGTGGTGCAATTACAAGCTCTGTTCATACGGAACCAGCACTGAATTCCTCATGCTGATAAAGTGCTTCTTTCAACCAACCCAGAATTCATTCCTCAAGACAATTGCATCGCCTAGAAGTCTCATGAAATTGCACTATAAATCTGTCCCCAGCCATCGCACCGCATAGATCCCTGCACAATGCTAAAAATAGACTTGGACACAACCAAGGCATTCGGCTGATCAAGTTCACTTTGTGTCCTACCACTTCACTTTAAAAAAGGTACAAGTTGTGCATGTTGGATGAAGGCAAGATTTTCTTCTGCATTCAGGCCACGCTACTTTATCCTTGCGCTCCATGGATTTCTTCACAAAGAATCAAGCAGTTGTCCTCCAAGTCTCACCTGATGGCATTACTGGGAAGTTGGTGTTAGGTTGCTTCACAGAGGGCATGTTGTTCACAGAGTTGCTCATTTTGCTTGCATTAGGCCAAATGGCTTTGATGTCCTTGCTATACATGTCTGGAAAATTACCACTGTATGATTTGGGACACGTCCTGTTCAAAAAGTCTCTCTACATGCTACCCCCAAAATTCCCTTTCTTCAAGTAGGGACACCGACCCTGCACTAGCTCAAGTAAGGTATCTCCAATTTGACGTGACCCTCTATTGTAGAACATAAAAACTTGGTTAGATTCATGGTTAGTAGTGTTTTACTTCTAAGGTGGTAATTAGTGCACAGGCTTTTTTAATCAGTTCTCAATTGACAGGGTCTTCAGAAAGGAATGCAACCAAGAGACACCTATTGACAAATCTGAATTCTGCCACTTGGAGTAAGCGTACAAAGTGCCTGCAGAAACTATTATGTAGACAAAGCCTGTATGTGCTAAGCCGCCGCATCACTTTCAGTCTACAGAAGGAAGATTTTTTTTTATGTGCAAATGTTATGGGCACAGCTAAAAACTAAAACTGGCTCCATGTGTCTCAAGAAAAAAGTGAGTAGTTACAATACATAAATAGTTCATATGCACAAGTTCTAGAAATTGACTTATTTAATACAGTAATCCATTTCTTTACTTTAATACAAAGTGACATTTTTGTTTTTAGTACAGAAAATCCAAGTCAGAATCGTACCGTTCTGTTTCAATTGTACCGTGGGAGTCCAACTCTGACCTCAACTTAAAAAAAAATATATAACTGCTGTCCCTCAACATGTGAAGTATTTTAACTAGTATTTTAACTACATTTCCTATATTTATTTTTAAAAAGTATTTAGAACTATAAAACAGTATCTGTAAAACAGAAGTTAAAATTTAGGACCAAATTTTTCTTTGAAGAACTGTACAAGAAAAATCCCTTTTTTAATTAAAAACTGCAAATAAAAATGAAACTACACAACTATTGGGTAAAACAAATACTTCTTGCTACATAATGAAATGTTAGGAACAGTCACCGAGAAACAGTTAGACTAAAATGATACTTCAAAAGAATTGAAGTTCAGTACCTACAACGTGACATACAGTTTAGAGAGACAGAAAAACTTCTTGTTAGGAACACAGACTTAGAAGTGCAAAAACAAAAAGGATCTGATACAATGGAGTTTGGTACAATGGGGTACATACGTCTTGTAACCAAAACTAAACAATTGCGTATTTGTTGACAGTGACACCACCAACAATTATGGTACCTCTCTAAAGGCTTTCAATCAAAGCCCTAAAACTGTGACTGTTCTTTTATTAAATAAAAATCTATGTGAATGCTACACACTGAAGTACGACATTTAAGAATTACCCTGCAAAATTGCACCAACATAAGCTTTCAATATTTACAGTCTCTAAAAGTGACACAAATAGCATGCTAGGCCTAGTTATCGACTCTCCCCATGTCTACTTAATCCAGGCCCAACAATCAAAAATTATTTCTCAACACACATTAAGCTTAGAGTGATCTGATATATTATGATGTTTAAATATTCGATCCATGCATAAAAACAAAAAAACAGTATCCATGACAGACAAATGTTTGCATTTTATCAACAGTGGTCGGCCCTGTAGAGGAGTGCACTTCCTTCTGAGCTCACTCCCAAAAGGTACCATTCACAAAACCCATGCGATTACCCGGTAGTTATGTCAACAGCGGCTTTGGAAATGGTCAGAAATACAAGGTAGAATCACACTGCCCACAACCATTCATTCATATGCAGAAACGTCACTCCATTTTGGAGATATGCCTTGTTTAGGGGAAAAGCAACAAACTTAAAAAAAAAAAAAGACATTCAAGTAAACAGCAACAACCAAATACTTGGAAAAGGTTTTTGTAAACTTGTCATTCTAAAGGGTTTTTGTTTCGCAGCATCACTAAATAAATCTCATATGAAAAAGTACACCTACGTCATACCATCCTGTTCTGTATAAAAGCACACCATAAGATACAAGTTCTTCTGATGAAGTGATCTATCCCTTCCAACACACCTTGTGGATTTTTTTAATTCAGTGTATCACTCCCCTTCATGGAAAAAAAAAAAATCAATCATTTATATCTCTATACAGATATAAATGGATAGTATCCATTGGATGAAAAAAGCCAAATGTGAAGTACATCTGAAGAAGAGTATCTATAGTGGGCCAGCTGGAATCCACAGGACTTTATTTTGTTCTTGATCAACAGTTGTCATAATCTGAGTGCAAATGCTTGAAAGGGCTCCTCCCTGGACAATACCTATAAAAATAATTTAAAAAACCACCAGAGTCACACACATCAGACACTGGAAAAAGCAATTCTTAGCCAGGTATTCTCCTACATAGTATTTATCAATAGATCATAAATAAATTAACCACTTGGATATCTGGCAGATACATGATTGTAGGGAAAACAATAACAAGGATAAACAGAGCAGAGAGGTTAAGTATTTAATATGCAAACTTTCCTGCTAACCCTTAAAATGACACAGGAAAGCAGTCAGAGTCCTGGTTATAATCAGCTAAGACAACTGTTTTGTTACTGAGTCCTCCGTGTGCTATTTTCAGAGGCATGTGCTAAAATTTATTCATTACCTCTAAGGATAGCCAGAACCCTTGTTATATCATAATAAATCCTCACTGCTGGGCAAGTGGTGTTCAAGGTTTAACATTTATGTAGTAATACACAGCGACTATAGCTGTAGCAACTAGGCACTGTTTACAAATATTTTAAACAAACTGTACAGGGCTGAGCTAAATAAAGACACTCTTGCTGCCACCACAAACTAACTGAAACAGCTGGGGAGAGGGAATAGCCCTAAATACACCTGGCATAGTATCGGTCAGTGTGCCAAACTCAGCCTAGGGTGGAATACCAAGCAGAACAAGTTGAAAAGGCCAGGGGCCTTCTTGTTGAGAAATCCCTGATACCTTTCTTGGAGACTGTGCTCAGCCACAAGAACAGCCGCCAGTGTTTTGCATCATGGTGTTAACCCACTTGGATAAGCTTTGCCTGGGACTTTCAAAGCATGCAAAATACCTAGAGCTGGCAGCCAGGAACAGGAAAAGGGACTTCACCAAAATAATAAATTTCCTAAGCTTGGGCTTTGCTTCTCCTAACACCAATCTCCTCGCTCAGCTGCAACAGCATTAGCGTAGGGAAAGAAATCAGTGTAGACAAGGGAAAGCTGATCTTTGGAGCTTTAAAACATTAAAGAGAGCCTTATGTGACTTAATAGTTGTGCCTGAAAAAGCGCCTGTAACGACAGCTAACACCAAGGTCAAGTAACAGGAAAAAACAAGAGGCAGACTTTTTCCCACTTCTGACCTTCGAAGACTGAATACCACTTAAGCAAAAATATATTGTAATGGATGCAGCATGCTGTGCAGTACCAACACCATGAGAATGCATGGACCCAAAAAAAGGACAGGCCTGTACCCAGCAAAAGGGGCACTTAAAAGGCCATGCAAATCACACTAAGTGTGCAGTCTCTGAACTCAACATGGCCTTAACAGGCTACTTGCCAAAAACAGTTGGTTACTGAAGCAGCCCCTGGGCTTGAGACCTATAGGTCTGCTGCATACCAAGGGAGAAGAAGCTACTGTGTGCAAGATTACATATAGCTCTATGCTCAAACTGCACACTTCTCTCAGAACCCTGTCATGCGAGTTAAGCACTGAATAGGAGCTTAGAGTTTTTAGGTCAAAAGTATAATGCCGTTTCAACATAGCTGCTTTGGTTTGCTGCCTGACTAACATTTAGGAGCCTCCAACTGAGGCACTCAGCGTGCTAGGCACTGTACAGACAGTTTGAGCCTCAGAGAGCTTAGACTGAGGCCTCTCATTGTGCAACGTGTCTGGTCATGCATTTTTTTTTGGGGGGGGGAAGGATTTGGCTTCAATTAAGACAACATGCAGCAAGTAGGTGACACACAAGGAATAGAAGGTAGCATGTGGTTATATAAACCAGTTCTGTGCCCATTTTCAAGGTGCACAGTCACGTCTTAGAAAATGAAGTATTTATCTGGGTTAATAAGCTGGAAAACTGCCATTATGACTGAATTTTCTCCACATATAATAGTAATGTCCCTTCTTATGAAGGCTTGTCCCTAAAGATACCTGCATACTGTGTGTGTGTATGACTTTTGTAGAAATCTAAGTAGAATTTCTTTTAAAGTAAAAGAAACATTGAGGACTGTTGCTCTATATAAGGGCTAGGAATGATTATTATTAAAGGCTTTGTGTTGTGTTCCTAGGCACCTTGTGTAACGTTGGGCCATTCACTTCTATAGTACTAAGCTTTCAGCCTGAATGTTGTGAGTTTGTGCAAAGGAGTTTGGTTCACTGAAGGGAGCTAAAGCATCCTCTAAGTACTGCAGCACTGTCTTGGTAAAAGCATATTAGAAAACAGTCCTCAAATGTCTGGTTGATATTATGAACTATGCCATCAAAATAGACCTCTGATAGGATTATGTACAATGGCTCCACACTCATGGCATAACGTCATCTCCCTTTGTATTATTCCAAAGCCAGTAAATCCCAATATAGCTTTCTTATGGGAGAACGCCTCAATACACCATATTGGAGCAGGAATAAAAAATATCTCTGTATGTTGTCATGTAATAGTAACATTCATATCTTCCCTATGACTAACACTTACACTTTATGTAGTTTCAGTATAATGCTCCCACTACTACAGGGTCATTTGAATCAAGCCACTTTGAGACGACGGCTCCCTAAATACTAAAACCAAACCAACTCCATTTTGTAGACTAAGCACTTACGATTTTTTTTGAGGGGGGAGGGAAATTATATATTTTCTCTTAAAAGAATCAGAGCGCACACACAATTGGAACCCAGGAGGAGGAACTAACCCTGCTACATACATTAAAGGCTCTTTTGAAACACAATTTAGGTAGGAAAGCCTGCAACTGTGTTCTTACTGAAATGATGATTAAATACTAACCTGTAAAGTACTTGCTATATTCCTGTTCTATTTTTTGAGCGGTCTCAAATTGTTCTTTGGAATGTTTTTGTGTAACCTTGTCCCTCAGAAAGATTGGGTCTTTTTGCTCTCTGTAAGAGAAGAAAAAAAATATTTACTCAACAGTCATTCTTTCAACAGACTCCAGATGAATTACATATACTTATGATTATCTCCACGCCTATGATTAATTTTCAGGCATACAAAGAGCGCCATCTGGAGATTCAGTGTAATAGTACCATTAATATGAAATGTAAGTGATAGCCAAGGCATACGAACTGCTGTAATAGGAAACACTACATAACACTGACAAAAATTCACTCATCAGTGAAAGCCAAGAAACCCTCCCCTCAAACTATTCATTTTAAAGGATCTTTTCAGAAGTCTTGGATCATCCTACACTTTGCGAGAAACACTTCTTAGTCAAAGCAACATTAAAGAAACCGCTCTATAAAAGGACTTAAAATCTCAATGCATTTCTCAAACTTTGCAAACAAAGAAACTTTGATACAAGTTGAGGGTGTGAGGGGCTGGAGATTAGCGATAAACTGTGTGTCTCTTCCAGATCAAAATTTCTCCATCATTTAAGAGCATTTTAAATTCATAGTTCTGATTCAGACCTCTCTCTAGAAAAATGCTTTGTTTTGTGAGCATGAAACAAAGATCTGCTATCACATTTTGGATACAGTAGCAACTGGGATTGGTAGGTAAAAAGCCCTAATATAAACAGAGACTCTTCTAGGTATTAGTGAGTAAAGGCAAGTTTCTGTATGAAATGGTAAAGAGCAGTTAGTCTGCCTCTGCACTGCTGAACTAATACATAAAGCTGGGCCAGTGTTGTGGTGCTATCATAGACACTGTCCTAGTATAAAGGTGGTTTTCAAACACATTTAATTGCTCTACAAGACCTGTGCTAAATCACATAAAGCACATCTGAAAATCCTACTTTTAAACTTTTGATGCCCAAAACAGGCACTCCTAAAGTGAACATACAGCTTATTTTGAGGAGCTTTTGCGAAATCATAATTTCTAGTGTTAACAGTTCAATTTTTCACAAAGTTATTATATTGAACTTTCTTTTCAAAAACAGGTGCTGAGAGCGCTATTGGCCAGTTTTTTCAAGAGTTCAAGAACAGCAGTTTGGTTATCTTTTGAAAATCTGGCCAATAGCTAATACATAAATCATTTTAGGGTTATATTTTAAAAAGATGGTAGGATTTTAACCTCACAACAGAGCTGCAAGGCCTAACTCAATCACATTGATAAAGGTTTTCTGATATACTACAATGAAACAGACTATACAAACTATTATTGTGTAACAAGTGGCCGAAGGTGACGCTTCTCACTTACTTGATTTGCTTTGCATTTTTGTACCGAATGAAGATGACAATGGGGTAGATATGAACACTGTGGAGCCGTTCAATGGCATGAGGAGCAATGTCCAACAGACAATGACAGTCCTAAAAACAAATATTGCAATAGAAAGCATAAGCAAACTTATAATGTCCCTATTCATCCTCCAGTGAAACCTTGGTAACTCAACAGAATTTCTGCTTTACATTTATATGACAGGTCATTAAGCATATTAGCAACACCTTTTTCACATAAAATACATTGTAGCAGTAACTACCAAGTGAATTGTATGGGAAAGATTTATCAATGTTTAGGAGGACAAAAATATACGAACCAGTAAACCCCATTTAGAGTACTACAATCTATTAATAGAATGAGCACTTAGAGGATATTTGTACTAAATTGAAAATGTAACTTGAAACGGATGGAATCAATTAATCCCAAGCGTTCTGCCATAAAGTATTTAGGTATTCAATCATTTTGTGTTGGAACACAAAACAATAGATGAATAGTCTCTCTTACCTCCTAAATAGACCAAATATGCATCTCTACTCCTTAACTGATAAGAATGTATATCTGCTTTGACAGAACATGTTTAAATCTTTTAAAGTTAGTTAGGGGGTTTGCAACAAGAACAACAACAAACATCTATATTATAAATTACACTTTCATTGTGAAGAAGAGATTGCACTACACTGTTTGTATGAAGTAAACTGAAAAATACTATTTTGTATGAAGTAAACTAAAAAATACCATTTCTTCTGTTTACCAGTATTTCACTGTATAAATAATTGAAATAGTAGCATAAAATGAGCACTGTACACTTAGTATTCTGAGTTGTAACAGAAGTCAATATATTTGAAAACAGAGAAAGTCATCCAGAAATATTTTATACATTTCATAGAGTCATAGAACTGGAAGGGACCTCGAGAGGTCATCGAGTCCAGCCCTTCGCCCTCAAGGCAGGACCAAGCTCCGTCTACACCATCCCTGACAGATGTCTATCTAACCTGTTCTTAAATATCTCCAGAGAGGGAGATTCCACCACCTCCCTTGGCAATTTATTCCAATATTTGACCACCCTGACAGAAATTTTTTCCTAATGTCCAATCCAAACCTCCCTTGCTGCACTTTAAGCCCATTACTCCTTGTCCTGTCCTCAGAAACCAAGAGGAACAAATTTTCTCCTTGTGACACCCTTTTAGATATTTGAAAACCGCTATCATGTCCTCTCTTAATCTTCTTTTTTCCAAATTAAACAAGCCCAGTTCATGAAGCCTGGCTTCATAGGTCATGTTCTCTAGACCTTTAATCATTCTTGTCGCTCTTCTCTGTATCCTTTCCAATTTCTCCACATCTTTCTTGAAATGTGGCGCCCAGAACTGGACACAGTACTCCAGCTGAGGCCTAACTAGTGCCGAGTAGAGCGGCAGAATGACTTCATGAGTTTTGCTTACAACACACCTGTTGATACAACCTAGAATCATATTTGCTTTTTTTGCAACAGCGTCACACTGTTGACTCATATTCAACTTGTGGTCCATGATGACCCCGAGATCCTTTTCCGCCATGCTCCTTCCTAGACAGTCGCTTCCCATCTTGTATATATGGAACTGATTGTTCCTTCCTAAGTGGAGCACTTTGCATTTCTCTTTATTAAACTTCATCCTGTTTACCTCTGACCATTTCTCTAACTTGCTAAGGTCATTTTGAATTGTCCCTATCTTCCAAAGAAGTTGCAACCCCACCCAGTTTGGTATCATCTGCAAACTTAATAAGCGTACTCTCTATCCCAATATCTACATCATTGATGAAGATATTGTACAGTACGGGTCCCAAAACAGACCCGTGCGGAACTCCACTTGTTATCCCTTTCCAGCAGGATTTAGCATCGTTAACAACAACAACTCTCTGACTATGGTTATCCAGCCAATTTCAATTGGTAGTCTATTGTTTAACAGTGTGCTTAAACCTAATTAATAATGATTAATTTTAAACCAACATTAATTTTTTAGTTAATCGTGTGAGTTAACTGATTTATCAACAGTCCTGTTAAAAATATTTTTAAAAACAAAAAAATTAATTCAAACTCGTCAATGCATAGACACTGTTTTTAAGTAATATTAAAAAGACTTAAAAAATCACCAACACAACCAGTTTCTCTACATCTAGAACTATAAACGAATCTTGAAATAGTGACATGATAAAACAAGGTAACTGCATTTATATTACCTAGTTTTTCTTAAGAAAGTACCCTGGGAACAATTATTTGAGTCTTTTGAAACAGAACAATATCTGTATTGGCAAAACTTTTTCAGGAAACGTATCTGTGGCAGGGTGTTGCCCTTTAATAGCCCTTTAACGGGCTGAGACCTGGAGTCAGGGGGAAGCCTACCTGGAGACTATAAGAGCAGCTTCTGGGAGGAGGAGAGGGACCTGTCTGCCTGCCTGCAATGAGAGAGGCTTCAGCCTAGCAAACCCAGGCTACCCGGCCTGAGGCCCTAGGATCTGCAAGGAGGCTGTCATGGAGGGTGGAGCTCGCATGGAGGCAGCCCTAAAAGGCCAGGCTGCAAGGAGGCAGCCGTGGTTCGCAAGGAAGCAGCTGCGGTAGGCTGGGGGAGTGTGAGCCAGGGAAGCCCCAGGCCATAAGTCCTCAAGGCAGGGTTGCAAGAAGCAATTGGGCAGGCAGAGTGGGAGAAGAACTGGGGATCTTAGGGAGTAGGGAGGACCCTGGAGGAGGAGCGGAGGAAGAACAATGACTCCCCCCCCAGAAGGGGGCACGGAGCAAGACCGGAGGGCAGGGCCTTGAAGAAAACACCTCACCCAAAGGGGGCACGTCGGCATAGCCGGTTACTTCCCCAAAGCCACCCTGAGGGAAGAAGCCGTGCTGAAAGTGAGTTGAACCTACTACATATTATATAATAATTATCTGTACATTTTACAGTGAACTGTGGCACAACGAAGATACCATAAGATGACAACCACCTTCTCTGTTATCTCCTTTATCGAAGCTACCGTTGTCACGTCAAAATGTCCACTCCTCCGTTTGTAATCTATAAACAAACAGTCTTTCACTCCCCGTTCAATGGCTTGTTGGGAAGCTTTCATCACTTCTGTTTCAAAAAACAAAAACAGATTCTTAGTTCATTTATATTTCTTAACCACAGCATAAGATTTACAGAATATGCTACGGTTCTACATCTCTTCCCCTCCGCACCCTCCAGGAATTTTTGTGCTACCCTTTCATCCAGTTGTTAGGCCAACATAGCACATAGCAAAACACACATTAGCTCTTATTCCTTGTACACGTACCAAGGGGACATCTGCAAAACTTTCCAGGAGATTCTTTGACTAGCATGTCCTTCACAGCATCAAGTAATGGTCCTAGAATGAGTACAGGTCTGGGAGAGGTACAATCCACCTTCTGTACACGCTGATAAGCCAGACTCACGGAATCTAAAGAGTAACAAAAACAGTTATGTACAATTGAAAAATGTTTTTGTGGTAACGTAAATTTTTAGCAACGGACAAAAAGCCTGTAGTCCTGTTGCGAGAAGCTGGAATCGTCAGGTGCACAAATACACAGCTGTCTCACCCCATTAAGCAGTCTTTGTGACTTAGCATTTTGCTTAGTGTTAATTACGAAATGTGAACAATCCTGCCACTTCTACAGATTAAGACAATTTGCAGGGGATCAAAGACATTTTCACTTGTAAAATGCAATTGTGTTTTCAATTAAGCCATAAATGAGCATAAGCCGGGGTGGACAAAAGGGCCTCCGCAGGCTGGATCCGGCCCGCCAAGTGGGTTCATCCAGCCCTCGGAGGTCTAGCTTGTGGCTCCTGAAAGGGTGGAAGAAGACTTGGCGTGCTCCTCCGCTCCCAAGCCCTGACTGGCCTGTGGGCAGAAGGGGGAGAGCACAAAGTCTCCTACCACCGCCAAGGGCATGGGCGCTTTGGGGTAACCCCAGACTGATCATGGTATGAGGGTGGGGAAGCAGGGAAGTATCCCATCCCACCCCACCCCTTCTGCTTGAGGTCCCGCCCCTCCCAGAGCTGCCTGGGATCACTTCAAAATTTCTGCAGTGGCCCCTGGCAAAAAATTATTGCCCACATAAGCAGTATAGAATTCAGTTGTTTGCTCAGGAGCTGTGACTATTCTAATGATTTAGACTCGTCAATTGAGACAGAAATCTCTCAAAGGAGGATTTAAACCATGCTGGTGAATAAATGTCAAAAGGCTTTTACCCCCTACCAATCCTGCTTAGAAGGTACAATTTTAATACAGGTTGAACCTCTCTAGTCCAGCAGGCTCTGGCCCAGCATGATTTTAGCCAGACGTCCACTTATCATGGATGTGGCCAAGTTTCCCGTGGTTCCATCAAGTTTGTTTCCACCCACCAGTCCTGGATCTTGGTGTCCTATGCTGTTATTTAGCTCTAATTTACCGCTAAATGTTTTCTAAAAGCCCAGAATGTGGCAGAAGTGTTGGTAATACTATACAATATTAACTCCCATGGTTCAGCAAATTCTCTGGTTTGGCAATGATCAGGACCCAAGCATGCCAGACTACCGAGGTTCAACCTATATTTATACATTTCAGGGATGGACTTATTCTTTGTAAATTAAGAAATTACAAGCACTAATCTGAGATGATCTGGTTTCTTATTTAATGCCTACATTGGTGCCTGAGGACAATAAACGTCATAGGACACAGAGTATACTTCAGTGTTTATATGCAGACTAAGCGACGCGGAGGGGGAGAGGAAATCACATCTCTCTTAGGAGGTTTCCATAGCCTTAAGAAAACTAAACATAACAAAAGCACTTGCCATCCAAGAAAGGAATGGAGTCGGTACTGATTGTATCGAGAGCCAGTAAATCCTTTCCATCTTTGGAGCCGCTACGCTTGTGTTTATGCTTTCTTCTAAAGAAAGATCTTCGAGCTGCTGCTGACAAAGTCTTAGTGGAGCTGTTTTCATCTTTAGCCTCCGACATACTGTGTCTCCTATAAAACTCCTGGTCCATCCTACAGTGAAATGGATTGAATAATTGTATTCAGGTTGGCACAAACACATGAGGTTTTAAGAGCCATTGTTCACAACAGAGGAGAAAAATCTTAACAGTATGAAAAACTTGTCTAGGACAAATGTCAAATCATCTAAAGCGGCATCAATAGAATGTCCATAACCTGAAAAACTACCCCAAACTACTATTGAACACCACTGGAAGAATATAGCCCATGTATTACATTTAGGTTTGATTTTCTGGGTCCCTCTTCAAGGACACTAGAACATAGGTAAATACAACAGCACTGGAAAAGCTCAATAAGCTGTGCCTGAGAATTTTGGGGGACATTATTTTCAAGGTAATTAGGTCCCTAATCCCTTGTGAAAAATCCATCTCCTGCTACATACACAAAATTGAAAGTACATATTGAATCACTGTGGTCCGGGACTCTTCGGTCCCGCAACATACATGATATAGAAGGATCACGAATGTTGCTGGACTAGAGAGTCCCAGCAGCAGAGGTTGCCGGCAGTGAAGAGAAGAGCTTGCTGGTAAGGCCAGTGGCAGGGGCGCGATTTCAGATTTTGGAAAGGGTGAGGGGGGGGGCATGACCAGTGCATGCCATAATGGGGGGGTGGGAAGAGTCAGAGCATGAGGGGCCAGATAAGGACAGTGGCTTCAGTAGTCTTACTCAGCATGCTTAGTACAAGCCAAGCAGCATATTGGGGGGACCAATTCCATTTGCACTTCTGCCACACACGTATCACCTCTTCCTAGGGCTACTAAGGCACTGGAAACCTCTAGGGGTTATGGAAGATAACTCAGCAATTAGCTGACAGGAGCACTGTATCTAATTCCTATATAAAAGAAAGAAAACTTAAATAAATATTAGAGGCACTCAGCTCTAATATTAACCTGTGGAACTCTTTGGCAGGAGATGGTGGAAAGGCCAAACTATAACAGAGTTCCAATAAGAACAAAATAAACTAAAGGAGGAAGCTGGAAATGGGCAACAAAGAATGGATCGTTTGATTATTGGGACTTCTGTTGGTTAGGGTTATTAAATTTTGAATAACTTACTAACTGAATAGTCGAACTTTGTATAGACTATTCGATTAGTCAGTAGGGCACCTCCACCTTTGAAGTGTAGCAACACCCCTAGCTGGTGCACTGGTAAGACCAAAGCACCACATGGAGCCTGGGATCAGCTGGGGCCTTTCAAGTGGCAGCACTGTGTGAAGCCTGGGGCCAGACCCTGGGCTCCACACAGCACTGCCACTTTGAAATGCCTCACCCAGCTGCGATGTCCCCAGCTGCATGTGGCATTTCAAAGCAGCAGTGCTGTGTGGAGCCCAGGGTCAGTGAGGTAGTCCCCAGCTAACTCCAGGCTCCACATGGCATTGCCACTTTAAATGCTGCATGCAGCCTGACGCCGAGCTCCTTGTGGGCGTTTCAAAGCAGCAGCACCACATGGAGCCCAGGGTCAGCGGGGAGTCACCAGCTGATCCCGGGCTCCACCCGGCGCTTTTGCCTTTCAAGTGTGCCAACTAGGGCTGTTGCTCTACATCTCTAAAATCTCCCTGCTCCCATCCATTAGTCATTTCTTTTCCAAGCTGAAAAATCCCAGTCTTTTTAATGTCTCCTATGGAAGCTGTTTCTTACCCCTAATCATTTCTGTTGCCCTTTCTGTACCTTTCCCAAATCCAATACATCTTTTTTTAGATGCGGTGATCAAATTTGCATACAATATTCAAGATGTGGGCAGACAGTGACTATATGTAGAGGCAGTATGATAATTTCTGTCTTATCTATTCCTTTCTTATGATTCCCAATATTTGGTTAGTTTTTCAGTTTTTAGACTGACACTGCATATTGAGACTATATTTTCAGAGAACTATGCACAATGATTCCAAGATCTCTTTCTTGAGTGGTAACAACTATTCTACATCCCATCATTTTTGCATGTAGACACAGGATTATAGTTTTCCAGGGGCATTACTTTGCATTTCTTAACACTGAACTCCAATGTCCCTTGTGCTGCCCAATCACCCAGTTTGGTGAGATCCCTTTGTAACTCTTCGCAATCAGCTTTACACTGAACTATTTGAGTAATTCTGTAGTATCTGAATATTTTGCCACCTCACTATTTACCCCCTTTTCAAGAGCATTTAAAGGTGTAACAAGTACTGGTCCAAATGCAAATCCCAGCAACACAACACTCATTGCTACTCTTTCCCCCCCAACCCCGTATCTTTTAAGTGGAGTACCAATATTTTCATGATGATCTAATAATCCTTTAATTACTTGAATGACCAGTCTTTTGTTATTCTTCATCACCTGCCTCTCTCTTTTTATAACAAACTCCCTGACCCAAAGGCAATGCTGCAAGCAGCTTAAACTCTGTTGCAATTAAGACTCACCTTTGGAGCTAGGGCATGCAGCTTTAAGCAGACCTCAAGTATGAAATCCAGAGGTTCAAACTTTCAAGGGGGTGGAGGGCTATTGCCCCCTAGCTCCCCATAAATGGTGCCCTTACCCAGAGGGTCAGTGGATGCTGTGGGGCAGAGAAGCTGGAGTGAGGGGCTGGAGCTCCAGCAGGGTGTCTGGGTCACTGCAAGCTCTGGTGGGGTGGGGTAAGGTCGCCATGAGCTCTGGTGGGGTGGCAGGGCTGCTGCAGCTCATTGGGTGAGGAGGATGGGGAAAGGAGTCCAGAAGGGAAGCTGGCACCCACACCTCCCCTCACGACCTTCCCTGGTCCAGCAAACTCCCTTGTTTGGGACCAGTCAGTTCCCCAGGGTGCTAGACTAGAGAGGTCCAACCTGAACTGCTCTTTTGGCAACACAACGCAGTGTTTTGTATTGCCAGTATTGTTTCTACAAACTAAGTGACTAATTCTGTTTAACATTATCAATTAGTATCACGCAGTTGTATTTAAAATGGAAGCAAACAATGTACATACAGTAGTAATCTGTCCACAAAATGGGGTCCATTCCCTCTTCTCTCACAAGAACAGTGTCAGGATAGTTAGGTCTACACCGCACTTGCAAAATGTTCTGCAACTGCTAGGGTACGTATTTTAGCGTGGCTTCTTTTGTCAGGAATTGCTTACAAGTTCTCATGAGGAAAGGAGAGAAAGGAAGGGCAGAAATACTGTGGCAGAAAAATGAGACGGAATGTGACTGCACTAAACAGCTAAAAATTGAGTTATTGACTAAAGATCACGCCATTGATATGGGGGGAAATCTCCCTCAGAGCAGTGGATTGTTGTGGGTACACAGTCCTGAATTTATCATCATCAAAAGGGAGAGGTACTTTCTAACAATGAGTTTGACAGCCCCAGTTTAGATATTTCTGTGTTAAGTCACTTAGGTTACTGTCTGAATCTTCTTTCACAGCGCCAGGTGTTCGTTCCACTTTTAGGAGGTTACTATTAGCAGCATTAAAAATGACTTGGCAGAACATATTGTTTAATTAAATGTTATTAAAACATGCCACCCCTGAAATAACACTTCTAGGAAACTAATACCACACGGGAATCACACAGCTTTGAAGATTCAAACCCAGCTCTCTTTTGTTTATAATTCATCATTCAGGCACTTTAAGCAGCAATTTGTCACTGCGGTTACTTACATATATTTGCTGGGGATCTGTCCTCTCTCTAGCTTTTGAGCATTCTCATCCAGCTGCCAAGCCATCCAGCAACCAAAGTTCCCCTGTGGTAGAGTATCATCAACATACAAAATGTCATCCTTCTTAAAGTTTAAATCCTGCTCCACCTCTGCCAGCCGATCATAAAGTGCTCTGCAAAGAGAGACATAAATAGACGCTATAACTGGAGCCCCACCATCTCAAGAGAAGCAAGTGGTGTAGCTACTTAGGAAAATAAATGACTCTCCACTGGAATTGGTCTCTGATGTCCCAAAGGCTCATGTACTCACAGTGAAGTACCTAGTTACACTTACGATGTAGGTTGGAGGCTTTCAACAACTGCCAAGAATCAAGGACTATCTGAGATTGTGCTTTGAATTTCCAATAAAAGCAGGAAAAAAAGACTGACTTGCTAAGCCTCTCTCACACTTTGCATACAATGCTCAGCAAACTATTGTAGCCACTTTGTACTTGCCTTTAAATCATTTGCTACCACATGGGATTCTTGCTGGCAAAATAGTTAGGACACTAAGCTATTTAATGAGCATGTGAATACCTGATATAGAATCCATCTCCAGGTAAATCTTTAATCTTGTTGAATTCTTCTATTCTGTACTGAGTCTTTACTCTAATATTTTCTCCTGGCTTCATCATTTCCAGGTAGGCTTCCTCCGCTGTTTTATTTCGCATATCAACAGATCCATACTGTAAAATACAGAAAAACCCAAAACTCATGAGGTCTCAGGGCTCATGTTGTTTCTTAATAGACTGAAGGATTAGAATGGAGCCTGAAGCAGCGTGTGAAGTGGGAATTTGGTTCCCCTAACGGCAAGTAAACATGTAAAAGGAAAACTCACTACAGCATGACAGTGAAGGTACCAGTCACAATGGCCAGTAGAGAGAGAGTAGGGCTTTTTAAATCCCTGAAGAAAACACACTAGATATACACAAAAAGGGAAAAAGCCACCTTACGCCCTTTGCTGTTCCAGAAACAAATGCAGAAAATCACAAGATTCCAAGGAGAACTTATTTAGGAATCCTAGAGAGACAAGGTGGATGCGGTAGGCCTGATATACCCTACAGTGTTAGGTCGATGTAAGCCATCTTACAGTGACCTAGCTATGGAAACATTTTTGCTTAAATGTGGCTCCCACAGATATCAATGCCTCTCTATGCTAATTGTAACACCACAAATCTGAGGGGCGTGGATGGTTGATGACACCCACCCCCAGCCAGAGCCTTCACACTTCTCCCTCACACCCTCACCCCTGTGCAGAGATCTCTCCCATCTTCTGAACCCTTTCATCTCAATTTAGAGTACCCCTCCTCCATCCTAAACCCCTCATCCCCAGCCCCAAACTTGTACTCCCAGCCAGAGCCCTTACCCCCTCCTGCACGCCAACCCTCAGCCCCAGCCCACACATCCTCTTGCACTCCGAGGTCCACATTCCAGGCCCCACCCCACAGCCAGCACCCCAATCCTGATTTTGTGAGCCAAAAAGTTTGCCATTTGTTGCTTACAGCGACTGTAACTGGTTTTCAGGGACTGGCCCACAATCTAACACTACAACAGATACAAGGGTGTCTAGTAAGGACCAGGGTGGTTGACAGATTTTGTGGGTACCTGAGTAAAGTGTGTGTGGGGGGGAGGGGCATAAAATGGAAGTGGTGGGGTCTCAAGTGGAAGGGGTGGAGCTAGTAATAGTCTCCCCCAGCCAGCCCTTCAGTGCAGCCCAGCACACGCCACCCAGGGCTCCAGTGGGGATTTGAAAAGCCTGTAGTGGCAGCTGGGAGCCCCAGATTCTTTTCAAAATCACCGGGCCCCGGGGCAGCTGTCCTGCATTGCTCCCCTGCTCCTCCCATCCCTTCCGCCCTCCCCCCAAATCAGTGGGCCTGGTGAGGACACGTACTGCCAACACAAGGAACCTTGTGTGCGCACATATTCAGGCAATTTTATAACTCTAATAGCTATATGCTTACATAAATCAGAGCTGACAATCCTATAGACAGGGCTGTAATTTCAATGTCGTTAGGTGAGAGGGGCAAGCTTTCAAGCCACACAGCTCTTTTGCAGGTCTGGGAAAGGTGCTCCCAGAGTCACAGCAAAAGACATGGTACAACAGATTGTTTAGCAGAAGCAGTTAGCATCTATAGTAACAGGGCCATTCAAGGCTGAGTGGCCCGTTGGCATCTCTGCAGTCATAAGACAAAATGAGGGTGTTAGTGGCTTACAGGTTGTTTTAAGAAAGCAAAAATCCAGAGTCTTGGTTCAGCACATGATTTTTATTTTAGGATCCCTAGGCAGATTAAGTGGCTTTGATTCAAGGTGTAAACTTAAAAACAAACCCTGCACATCTTCACCATATAAACCAGCCATCCTGCAGCGGCGGGGGGGAGGGGGGGGCGGTATAATGGGAACATCTACTCAAGTGCTCAGATGGATTTCATCTCTATAATATTTAGCCAGCTCACTATCAATGAATTTATCCTCCTAACCCGGTGAGGTAGAGAAATATCCCAATTTTATAGATGGAAATAAGGGAAAGATAGATAGGGGGGTTGCTCAAGATCACAAGAGCAATCTATGAGAAGCCCAACCTTCTCTGTTACACAGATCCTTTCCTTCTTGACTCCCTCTCTCCTCTGCCCCCAAGAAGAGGGCTGCATCACAGGAGCTACTGTGTCCATCTACAGAGTCTGGGCTCGAGATTTCCCGTCTACAGCAGGAATTTTCAGCTCCTAATACATGTACCCCAACCCTGGTACTTGGAGCTGGTGTGTGGTTTGTACTGTAAACTCCCTGTCTTTAGCAAAGATAAATCTCCATGAAGTGCCAGGGCCTTCCAACTATTTGTGAGAGTTTAACCAAGGCCCTGGGCCCTCAGTGGTATATAAAGCCCAAGTTATGCATCAGACTCAAGAATCATGGGGTGGTACTTCCCCTCCTCAGTCTGTTCCAGTGGGCACAGAGTTTTCTGCAATTTAGGGTTTTCATATTCATTCCATTTTCTATGCTGTGGCAGCTGTTACTCTTGCAGCATACTACCGATTTTTGTAACTGTTAAGGAGTAAGTACAATGTAAGTCTCAGGACAGTTTTTGTTCTGGAAAGCGGATGCCTTGCCTCACAGCAGTATGTGTCGTCTTCTCTACACTGTACCAATGCAAATTCCTACTGCAGAAACACAGAACTGTGCGAATCATGGCTCACAGAATTTTCATCGTGTCTACACTAGGAGTTATAGCTATGGCTGAAAGAGAGGTTAAACTGACAGTGGTACCTTCAAATGCTCCAGCAACTAGGTGCCCCACTACACTCTGTCCCAGTTGCCACTCCAGCCAGCAATGAAAAATAATCACTTGTCTGCTAAAACGATCACCTGTGAAATAGTTCCTGGTGGCATTTAAATGCTTATGAGACTTAAGTCTCAACACTCCATTGAAATTATGGGGACAAGTCACAGGTCTCGGAGACTCAAGAATTCTCATACCATCACTTAAAAGTTTAGCAGGGCTGTCAATTTGCACTAGGTTTTCCAGGGTTACTAATACTGATGGAAATTAACAGGTCTTCATGGAATTTTTTTCGGGTGTCTCTAGGGCAATCATGAAGTGCAGAAAAGAACACCAGCGGACAGAAATCTAAAAGAGGGGGGGTCCACAACAAAGCAGTTACTCTAGATAACTACATGAAGCTATCACTTGCCAGAAAGTGCCCTGCTGTAAAGACTCTAGAAGCAACAGGAATATGTCGCCTGTATTTTGTGCATCTTCATGGTTTACCTCAAGTATCATGTCTCCCATAACTAGTCCTTCTGGTCCTTTGGCTGGGCTATCATCTTCTACATCAGACACAAATATTCCATACAGGTTTCCACCACAGATCTGGACTCCAAGCTCCACTTGGGATTTTTTAATGACAACATTTCTTGGTTCTGGGGTCCTCTTGTTTGTGTCCACGGGGACCCTTTGAATAGCAATTTTAAAAAATAGATTAGTTGCTCATTTACAGCTCAAGCACCCTTAGTCATCTCAACAAAAGCAATGGATTTCCCTCTATTACATCCCTACAGCACAAGCACCCCATTTTTAACTACAATTTCATGCATCCTGTATTATTCTTAATTCAACTAATCTTGTTTCTATTATTTGTATTTGAAGTGCTTCTCAAACAGGTTTGCAAGAAACATGGAAATGGTTCTCTCCTAGCCCATGTGCTCCTGTCTATTTAAAAATGTCAGTGCACTTCATTTTTGTGTCTTTTCCTCCCCCCCTTTTCAAAAGCAGAAAACGAACAGGTCTGAGTATTTACCTCATGGAATTCCGGGGACTAGTTGTAGGTGTGGTTTGTTTGGATGGAGGTGTCATTGTTCCTTCATCCTGTTCACTCACAGTATCAATTATGGAATGATTGTCGGGGGTTGCCGCCCCACTGCCTTGAGGAGTGGAATGGTTGCTCACTGGTTCTAAACGAGAACTAAACAGACAGACAAAATGGGTAACACACACTGATATAAACGGTTAACAGTTCAACAAATCCCCAACTAACTTCAGACTTGGAGGAACATTAACCATCTAGATACTGATTTTCCCTGGAATCTCAATCTGGGCTATATAATCAAGTTGAAATCAACTAAGAAATCTCAAATTATTGCAATCATCAGTATAAGCCTTCCAATATTTTTTTCTAAATTGTATTAATCTTATAGCTAATGTGTCTTTGGGTTTTGTTCTACAATACTTCTCTGTGCAGACCTCCCAGTTAGGTCCTTGGTTTCTACATGCACTGACTTTGCAAGCCAAACCTTTAGTGGTCTTTTGACAGTGTGGATGATACTAGCACTCAGCACCAGCCTGTCCGCCACAGCAAACCAATGTGTGATTACAGTGCTAGAACACTTTTTGGTTTTAGTTTCATATTTCTGAAAAGTTTATTTTCCCTTGTTTACTCTTTAACTAAATAAAACAAATGGATCCCATCACCTTGTTTGGTTTTTCTCTAAGCACTCATATTTCTTATCAAAACAGCTTTAGTGAACAGTCTCCGTTCAGAATGTTTTTAGTATCTTGATAAATGATTCAGACCAAGAGTAGTATTTTCAAGGTCTAGCTAAACTTACCTCGATCGTGAGTGATTGCCAAGTTGATACATATGGGGGTTGTACTGAGCCAGAATAGTAATGGTGTCACATTGCTGCCCAATGATCAGTCGAGCCTGTTGCTCTGTTGCATTTCTCAGATTAATTCCATTAAACTAGAATGAATAAATGTAAGACATTAGAAATCACATTTTCAAAGGAAAAAATGGAAAAATAATTTTAGGACTTGCAGCATCCTGATGTGTTTCAAAAAGCAACATCAACACAAGTCTCAATCTGTGGGAGTGCTGCAGGATGGGTGTCTGAACAAAGGGGAGAAAAAGTAGCTACAGAACTAGTGATTTAATTACTCTTTTGGGGAGAAATCAACGCAACTAATGTTTGATAACTTGATGACAATCCTCAAATATGTCTCATTTTTAGATGACAGAAAGCTACCTTCAAAGTAGCATTATCCCTTATACAAGATATGCTTAGCGAAGGAAAAACTTCTGAATAATTTGTGATGAAACTTCACATACAATTAAAACATTATGATCTAGACTATCCCTTGTATTGTATTTATATTTTGAGAGATGACTTCTCGTTCACAAGCTATTACACAACTGCATTTGTTTACTAAAGTAGTAGAAATGTTAAGTGAACAAAATTACCTCCAATAACTGATCACCATATTCAAGGCCAGCTTGATGGGCAATGCTCCCACCAGTTACTTTAGACACAAATATGCCACCGTTTTCTCCGCTCACAATGGAAATCCCTAGTGGCTCAGAACCCTTTTGCACTTTAACATGGCGTGGTTCTTCCATATATGGCCTTTAAGAAGAAATTGTTAAAAAATGATTTGGACAAAATGGCACTCAAAGCAAAATATTTAAAAGTGACATGCGCTATGTAATCTGAAGTGGAATATTAAGACTAGTTTTAAAAGCTACTAAAATACTGTAAACAGCCTATGCATTCCTTAAACACCATGCAATGTAGAGTGGTGGAACTAAATGTATATCAGATACACAATTCTAGATACATGACTGCATAAAAAAAGTTACAGCAAAAGTGAATTATAAATACTATGATGGTGAAAGAGGTAGGAAATAAATCTCCACATCCATATTATATAAAAGTAAACCACTCTATATAATATGCAATTTACAAACCATATTCCAGAAAAGTGCCTTACAGTTTATAAATGCTGGGAGTCTTAATATCCAGTGAAAACAAACATTGTAAATAATAACATGGGGAACCAAGAGAAGCCAATAAACACAAAATCAGTTTTATACTTGTACGCAGGGAAACACAAATTAGTAATGAAAATTAAGCTGTTGCAAACTCAAGCTTTAAGACAGCAGTTTGCATGGTAGCATTACATTTACCATGCAAATTCTCCTTGAGGGAAATTATCAAACATAAAATAGCACAAGGTGCGCAATACTGCTTGAGAAGGACAACCTTATATCAGGCCAACCTCAAACTCCTTAGTGATGAGAACCTAGGCCTAGGAGCCAGAGGGATTCTCAGAAAAGACCTATTACGGAACAGATATCTGAAAGATGCAGAAGATTTGAGAAGAAAAGAACACTTAGACACACAATAGTAACAGGCACTAAAAAGCATAACAATAAAATAGTCTATACATGTTATTTCAGAATGAAAGCCTGGTGTAGTTTTCTCCCCGTCATTCCCTGCATTCACTGTACTCAGATTTGGATGTCTATTTCTCGTTGAATCCCTGAGTGTTATAAAACTTTAGGGAAGGGAAATCAGTCTGTTTATGAGTTTCCCAGACCAACATGCAATTTCTACTCCTTACTCCAAAAGGCAGAAGAAACCACAACTGCTTAAGGCCTATAATTGTTAACGTGGTGCCCAGTTCTAACCCCTTCCACATGACAGAACAACACACACTCACATTACACCTTTTGTGGTACTGACAACAGAAACATCAACCTTCTAGAAAAGTATTTCAACCTGCGGTCAGCAGCTCAGTCAATCTTGTTTTGATGTGATTCACATAACACAGAGAGCTGCATTTGTGGTCCACAGTGATAGAAAGGTTGAGAATCACTGTTCTAGAGAATGCTTATAAAATGGTGCTGCTAGATCCCTAGGTAAAAGTTTCAAAAGCACCTGACCAATGGCTTTGGAAAGAGGGAGGTGGGAGAACAAGGAGGACTTCTTTCCCCTTCATTATCATAAAAACAGCATTTATAGTTGAAAAATCCTTAATGAGATTTCTGTCTGATCTGCTTTTGATTTCTCTCTCCTGCCAATTTTCTCTCCCTGCCCACTGCCTTTGTCAGCATCCCTTTCCAAGGGAACACTCTTCTGGTAACTCTTAGTAGGGGCATTCTTAATGTCATCAGTTTGTATGGATAAAAGAAAGGTCTCATCTAATGACAAGCATAATTACAGAACCCAAGAACTCCTTAATTTGAGTCCTGATTCTAAGACTAACTCCCCTCTGTGGTCCTGGGTGTGTCAGCACTTCCATCTTCTCTCATAACATGAGAAGTAAAAACAGCACCTTCTTACTCAGCAGATCTTTACCCTCTGTATCTGCTTTTTTCACACCAGCCAAGCAAAGTCAAAATGGCTACGTGAGCAAGATATTACTCTTGCTTGTACAACATATTTTTGATTAAGTTCCCAAGCACGAATACCAGTGTAACCTGATAGCCCATGAATATGACATTACACAGGTAACAATGAACATATCATACTAAACCACTCAAAGTTATGTGCAAAAAGGGGAAAATGCAGTTGGACTTTCAGATTCCAGGGTAGGATTGCATGACTGATCATTAGCAGAAAACATCTTCTGACTTGATAACTGAATACAGTTGTGCTAATCATGGTGAATTAATAAATAAAGCTCCACCATGAGTTTTCTACAATCACTTGCAAAACTGCAATGTATAGTACTATACACACACACACACACACACACACACACACAGGAATAAAAGCTGCTGAAATATCTTCAGTTACAGTGAGATGAAACCTGAAAAGTTCATATAAGATTTAAGAATTAGTTTAATGTTATATAGGATGTTCTTGTTATTCGATTTTATTGCCATTTTAAGGGCCAGATTGCTATTTTTACCACTCTTGATGAAGTGCATGTAAATGTAATTTATTCCTACATCAAGGTTCCTTTATATTGCCGAAGTAGTGCAAATAGGCCTCATTGTAAAAGTCCATGGTTAGTTGTTTGATATTCTGAGTTTATGTAAACTCTAACAAATGCAGATATAGCGCATTTACAATACAAGTAAAACCAACAGTCCAAAATTAATTAGCACAAGCTGAAGGAGCATTGTAAGATACAGGGATGTGACATCAATGAAAACTTACATTATATTAAAACCCCAGTATCATACTTAGGCTCCAAACATCCAGCACAACCTGGTATTGGCCACTATTGGCAGACAGGCTACTGGGATAGACGGACCTTTGGTCTGACCCAGTACGGCCATTCTTTTGTTCTTATTACTGTCAATAATCCATTAAAATCTTTGGAACTAACTCATGGTAGTGAAGTTAAGCATGCACAAGCATTTTTGTAGGATCAGGGCCATGATCCTGAATTTAAACCTCGTTGAAGAAATCTGCTTGAACTTGAATCCTTCCAAATCACAGCAAGTAAAAATGAGGGGTAGGCCTGGTGGCTAGTAATGTTAACAAGTTGAGCATTAACCAAAAACTACTTCCAGGTCTTCATTTTCTATTATTGACTCCTAGTGAAAGATTCTGTAAGGGATCAACATCTGAACAAGCCTAGGAGAACAATCCAGTTTAGGAGAAAGTACCCCATCACATGCATCAGCCTAAGAGTTTCTGAAAGTTTTAACACTATCCTGTAACTTCTGAAGGAAGAGTATGCAACACAAGCTTCTTTCACAGCACATAAATCATAACAAAAAAGAAGAGTAACAGGACTTAAAGTACAGCTCAGCACTTAATATATACTCCTGATTTTGTAAAGCCAATTGTTCATATTTTTTCACTTTACTGAATAAGATTATCTTAAGTAGAATTGTATGAAAGATGACAACCACCATCACCTTACCTATCTTTTCTACGCTCTCCAATTGATACAGGGCTAATAGAAATCCTAGGTAATGTAGAAAGGGAGTTCTGTGACTGGCTGCTGGCAAAAGAAGAGGTTTCCAGGTTCAGTGGTGACTGTGGAGGGGTTATCAGACTGGGACTGCTACATTCAGAATGTGATAGTGAACCTGCAATAATGTAAGAAAGGAAATCAGTTTCTGTATAAAGTGCTTATTGTAAATGTCTTACAACGGAGGAATCTGAAGAGGTATTAAAAGACAAGCACACCCATAATATGTGATGTATAATTTACATAAACATAGTTGGGCTCAACTCGAAATAAGCTATGCAACTTGACCTATGCTATCAAATAGCTTAAATCAAAACAGCTTATTTCAAATTTGGGCACGTCTACATAGCACTTATTTCGAAAGAGAGCACTCTTCATCCGATGTCCTTACTCTTCATACAAGGAAGTTTACAGGAGTTGGAGTAAGAAGCCCGTTATTTTGAAATAAGAGGCTTGCTGTGTAGATGTGCAATATATTATTTCGGAATAATATCTATTATTCCAAAATAATGCTACTGTGTAGACGTACCCGAAGATATTTACACATGCAATGTTCCTTTCAAATGTGAGTTGATTTTACTGCTCTAGAAATTGAAAGCATTGGCTTGAAGCAGTAACAGTGAGAATAGCCCGCAGGCCAGCTCCTTCAAATGAATATAGAAATGCACATGAGTAATGGAAAGCCCTGACATCATAATGAAATAAAGAAAACCTAGGGAAAAACAAAAAGATTTAAATGTATGGACAGTCTCAAGAGGATCTTATCCCTTTGCTCCTGAGTCTAGAATGCCTTAAGTAAAGTCCAGACATATAACCTGCAGGTCATGTAGTACAGAAAGTTATTATTGAATATCTAAGGTTTTAAATACTTTGCTTTGACTGTTTTCCTATTCAAGAATATTTAACTGAAAAAACTGACAGTCAGGAACGTTCAAATCAATCAGTTGCTGCATCAGGGAACATTGCAGAAAATACATTTATAATTATGAATGAGTTAAGTTTAGTCATGGTATAATAACGTAACATGTGACCTCTATGTATGTCCATTCAAAGTATTTTCAATACTTAATTAAGGATTCAGAAGAGTCAAAGCAATAATAGCAGTCGTCAACTTGCAAGCAGTTTACAGACTGAATTCTACTCATGTAAAATAGTTTTTAAAATATTACCAAGAAAATTTGTTCTGCTTTATACTTCATGAACAGAGATAAGAACTGTTTGCTGAAAATTATTTTCACAATTCCAATATTTTCAATAATTCAATCAATATTGTTTAAAATATTCAAGTCCTCAGATGAATGCTTTATATAATCAAAATATTAATAATCAAAACCCTTTAAACTCTAAATTTATATCCCGGTTAGAAAGACTGAATTTTCCAAAGAATACGAGGTTTTAGAGTTAACACAATTATATATACACCTTTATGGAATAATTTCACCACTATTATCCACTTAGGATATAACTTCATATTTGCCTACAGAAGACTCGTGATAACTGATGTATTCCATGAAGCTGCAGCTCCTGGAATCAAGTGCTTTCATGCAGAAAAGTAAAAAGGAACATTTTCTATTGCAGTTTTTAAAAATCTCCTAGTTTTTAAAATATTCTTTTGGGACCTGTTTTTTTAATGCTTGGGGTTGGCAATGCTGAAAATATTACCAAAAAAAGTTAAGAATAGAAGATTTTACCCCTGTCGGAGCCCATGATGGACCTTGGATACCTTGGGGTTAAAGGGATCTTAATTCTTTCCGTCCTGTACTGCAAGTTGCTGGATGAGCCTATTTGTAACAAGAAAATGTTAGAATTTATAACATACTTAAATGCAAACAGATAAAACATATTTAAGTCCTGATTCTTCAAAGGAACGCTAAATGTTCTCTATATGGGTGCAAGAGTCCAGTTCTAGCACAATTAAGGTGTTGCAAAAAAAATAAAATAAAATAAAATAAATTCCAAAACCCTTTTATTCTCCCATTACCGTGGCTAACAAGCTGCCTGGCTCAAACAGCTAATATAGCTATGGAATTGCTTAATGTACATTGCTAATACTCCATTGGGTGCTAAATAACTCTTTAAAATTTTGACCAAATACACAACATGTAAGACAGGTGCTGTTCACTTGTGGTCACTTCTCTTTCAGAATGTGCCAGTGAAAGTTTTTAATTATATTCCAGTTACCTATATTCGTTTCAGTGGATACATCTCTTCCTACCCTAACCTGAATGTGGGTTTTGTTGTACTGCTACCATGTTCTGCCATAGACGTAATTGCATTTTGTGATGGATAATGGCATTCTTGAAGATACAATTTTAAAAATACGTTTCAGAATTAAAAGGTCTATGTCATGTTAAAGACTATTGCCATGAAGTGTGTGTATATTTAAGTTTTGCTGGAATAGATACGTACCCAAGTGTAAATATCAAAACTGTGTAAGGTCGATATAAACAATTTAATACACCTTCTTATCTTCCCACAAGATAATACTTTTCAACTAAGTACTACACAGCTATTTGATCAGTGGTATGCCTCCCTTCTGGAGCTACCTCCTTTCTCACTTCTCATCATAACTCTGAAACTCAAAATAACATTTAGAAAATCTGTCTACCTGCTGATAACAGTCATCACACAATTGCCTTCCATACAGTAACAGCTGCTTAAAAAGTGTCTCGCACCATTCAACTGTGACATACTAAGCAGCATATAGGCTGAAAAAGGGGTTTCATTCAAATCCTCTCAGTGAGGAGAAATTTTAAGAGCCAGGAACTGAAAGCAAGAAAAAAGATGTATCCGATATGAAGGATCCCTCAAGGATGCTTTGAGTGGGGTTGGAATTTTCTCTGCTTTGTCTTAGAAGTAATGAGAGCGTGAATGAACTTGAAATGCTAATTACCAAGTCTTGCACTGGATGGTAATGAATTTGAACCATGTGATGCCCTCGTCCGTGAGTTTTCAGAATAATCACTGGAGTGCTTGTGACTTAGATCCAAACTCAAGCGACCTTGGTGCTGAGCACTGCATCAAAAACAAAATAAGTTATACTAAATTCCAAACAATGTAGCTCCATGCCACTGATCCTTTGCTTTAGCTCGCTACTACTACTTGGACAGCAACTTTATGCATTTA